>NC_054547.1:6420192-7020192 GCF_017654505.1 Polyodon spathula | reverse complement strand
CTTCTGAACATCCAACGTCTTCTGAACATCAGTTTTTTTAGTATATTCCATCCTTTGTTGGCAAAAAGGATATATATATATATATATATATAATATATATAATATATATGATATATATACATGTATAAAAAATCTATATATATGCACCCCTTTACCCCTTTTTCTCAGTTTCACCCCTCCCCCTTCTCAGTTTATTTTTAAAATCTTTGGGGGTAGGGGGATTTTTCAACCATTATTTTTTTTATACAGCTTGCTTTTTGCACATGGTGTCACATCTGTCTAAGCCAAATTGACTTTTTGTTAATTACAGGAAATGGTGTAAATGTAGAAGGAGCATTGCCAACAGAACAGGAAGTTAACCAACCTAAACCAGCTAAGAGAGCTCGCACCAGCTTCACAGCAGATCAGCTTCAGGTAAACATTTATGTGAGGCAGGAAAACAGAAACGGCACTAGAGATCAAACATCTTTCAGTACGGTTCAGTCCGCTTCAACCAGATTGTTGAATGCGGATTGACTCTGCTCTGAATGACTTTGCTCTTTTGACATGAATGTTGCAATACATTTTTGTAGCAACTTGCAGTTGCATTTAGCCATTGTCCTGTTAACTTGACTTGCTGCCCTGATAAAACCATTTCTCTAGATGCCAGTATATGATGCAAATATTAAGAAGTGTCTTCTCAGCATTTGGTCTATTCATGAGTATTTCTGTTACTTCCAGGGTAGCTTATGCAATCAGTCACCTGTCAAGGAGAATTTTGGAAGATCCTCATGCTGTTTTACCCCTATTCTCTGGGAACAATGTGCTTTTCTTTTGTACGTGGTACTTGTGCATAAGATGGTGGTTCTTTGTGCACTTCTGTACTATCACTACTGAAACAAAGTGGGTCAACAGAATGTTTCACCATTTAAAATAAATAAATCAAATCAGAAGTTGTCATTGTGGTTTAGTAGCATAGAGCCAACCCCTAAGGAGAAAAAGTAAACCCTCACTAGACCAAACATGATGGTGTTCAGATACCCCTGGCAGTAATGCCAGCTGGCAGTAATTGCTGGAGTTGCACGTGCAGCTGCTCCAGAACCACCACCCCTTGCAACAGGAGACGTTTTACATGATGTGAATATAGAAATGCATCACTCGAACATGTACTTTCATAACAGAGCATCAGAAGTAATACCTGTGTGGTGGTGAGTTTGTGTGTAAGATTGTGGAGCACGTTGGATTGTGTACAGTATATTCCATGTTAAACCCTGCATGTTTTCAGGTGATGCAAGCACAGTTTGCTCAGGATAACAATCCAGATGCACAAACCCTTCAGAAACTCGCAGAAAAGACTGGTCTCAGCAGGAGAGTCATTCAGGTGGGTTATACCATCGCTCTGTTTCCACTCATATCTTACCCATGCAGCGTGCCTTCCTGCGAAGTGGGTGCTGTTCCTGGAAGTATTCAGCATTGGTTCAGCCACTTAGTGGCATTTCTTTTTCACTGCTGTGCCCACTAGACCAGAGTCTATACTGGTGTCGTGGGGCCAGTTTCGCAAAGCTCTCTGCAGACTGTTATAGTAGCTGGCAAAATATCTTGATCATCTATCTACCTGTTTCACAAACTAATATGTCAAAAGAAGGTATAGCTTTGAAGAAAATGTAAATTCCTAAAATAATTGTTCATTTTGTTTTATTCTGTAGAATTTAACTGAATCAGTAGACTTCTACCTAGAAGTGGTTTGTGAAAATGCCACCTGGTATGTTTTACTGTAGTTTCTACTGGTGAAGGCAAAATTGAAACAACAAACATTGCTTCTCATTGCCAAAGGATTTTTTTTTTTTTTTTTTTTTAGTTACTGTTGGGCAGTATAGAACCATACTTGGAGGTGAGATTTTATGGGGATGCGCCATGCATAAAGACCTGTAAATACAAAAAACACTTTGTACTGTTGAAGTGCGTGGAGGTTTTTTCATTAGTGCATGAAATGTTGCTTTCCTATTCTTGTGTACAAAGGCCATTTTTTTTTTGTCGTACACAAAATGAATGACAGCAGCTACCTTTTTATTACGTGGTTAAGGTTCTAGCACATCCCAAGTTCTTTCGGTATTATTAAAGCTCTTCCTGTATAGCAGCTCTTCCAGTTATTGTAATTGTGCTGTATAAAACATAGTGCTCATTTATTTATTTTCTAGGTTTGGTTTCAGAATTGTAGAGCACGCCATAAGAAACATGTTTGTCCCAACCATTCATCCACTGCCCCAGTGTCCTCCATGCAACCCTCTTGTCTGTCACCGCCAATGCTGGAGGAAATGCAATATTCAGCATATGTGCCTCAGGATGGGCCGATGCTAACAGCTTTACACTCTTACATGGATGGTAAGTAGCATAGAGTTTACACTTTTTTTTTTTTTTTTTTTTTAAACCTTTTAAAAGTCGGCCAAGTAACAATTTTATCTGGAAGAGTTGGACGAAATGGTGCTGAACACAAAGTTCAGAGTGAAGCTCACAACCATCCCTTTCTATAATCCTTGGTTCTCCCATGTTCCCATAACAGTAGGTTCTTGTAGTAAAGGGGAGCTAACTAAGGTTATAGTGGTACTAGTAATATCTCTGGTCTCACCTTTTTTCTTCAGTTGATCTTTTCCCAAACAAAAGCCAATGATTTAGTATTACAAATGGTGTTAGTGGTCCTTGGCCAATCACACATGTGATTTTATATCTGTTGGTGTGTGTTCTCATAAAAGTAATGATCCTGTTTTTACAGCTCAATCGTCTTCACCCTTGGTTTTTCAACCACTGCTACCACCTACAATGACACGGCTACCAATCAGTCATGCCTGATTCCCCTTTGTGTTCAGCAGCGAGGAGTTGCTGTCTATTCAGGTTGATACTCGAAGCAGTGCATTGATCTTCTAGGAGTATGTTACACTAACATATGCCAACAACTTTATTTATTAAGCTCTACTGTTGGTAATTGTCGTCATTTGATCTGATACAAAAAAAAATCTATCAGTGTGCTAAAATGAAGGTTGTTGTAACACACCATTTTGTACTGTGTTGTGGTTTAATTCATGTTGTATATTTTTTTGTTAATTTATTTGTATTGACTGAGCACTTTTGTTTAAAAAAAATAAAAAATAAAAAATAAATAAATGTGGAAATGTTTACAATTCTGTCTGCGGTTGTAGACTCAATTTTTTGCTCTAAGACTGAAATCCTAACCCTCCAATTAATGGGAATTAGGGCAACGTGTCATGCATTTTTGCAATGAATGTTAAGCTTTTTTTTTTTTCCTTCAAAAAACATGTTAATTCTGTAAATATTGCTTTAATGTTGTACTGAAATGTGTGTGTTGGTAAGTTTTTATATTTATTTTCATTAGTGTTTGGCCTGTACACTGCACAAACAGGTACAAACAAGTTTGACTGCTGTTCAGAAGGCTGCTGTATTGAGATCACAGGAGGCACAACCCCTTTCTTTATTGATCCACTTGTTGATTTTAGTCTTTGTTGCAAGCAATGCACATTGACTCCAGCATTGGGTATAATGGAGATTACACAAACAAACATTTAGCAAGTTGCACCAACTTTTACATTGACAGTTATTTTTTACATTAGACTCCAAAAAGTAATCATGCGTTTTCAATTTACCATTTAGGCAACTGGTGCCTGACTTAATTTAGGATGGGTTAAGTGGGCATAATTGTATAGCCTTTAACATGGTTTTGGCTTGTATGTACAAAGCTTTTAAACGCAAAACAATATGAAAGCATATTTTTTGGCAGATTTTTAGTTATCTATTACCAGGCATTATTTGCCAGTCTGTGCGTGTAGTTTCACACAGGTGTGTGATGCAATTCTTACACCATCTCTTAATGTCTGAAGGGTGAGATTCCTTGTGAAAAGCCTTCATTTAGGAGGCTGTGTGATTAAAGAAAAGGGCTTGGAACGAGGAGGTCCCTGGTTCAGCCACAGACTCGTTGTGTGACCCTGAGCAGTCACTAAACCTCCTGCTACACTGTCTTTTGGGTTAGACGTTGTGGCTCTGCATCTGATGCATAGTTCACACACCCTAGTCTCCATGTCGCCTTGGATAAAGGTGTTTGCTAAATAAACAAATAATGTTCTAGTGGCTATAATCCAACTTTTCTTCTGAAAAATAAAAACCTATAACTTTTACAATTGAAAAAATAAACATAAGCATTGTTACAGAATTGCATTTTGCCATATTAATTGTTAGTGTGACTAATTCCACTGGAAATTAGCACTGCTTGACCTCATTTAATTATCCTGAGGAAAAGATTTTTTAAATAATGAGGGTACATTTTTGAAAATGTTCACTGTTAAACCAAATGTTCTGCAGTAAACAAAAAGGACTGAAATCACATTATTTAAAATTAAATTTATTAAATGTTTTGCAGTAATTAAACAATACTATTGAAGTTGCAAAGCACTAAGCACCAACAAATTAAATAAACATTTTAATCAGTTACTCTGTGTCAACAATAAACATATTTTCTGCACAGCAGAAGCACTGATTCTGTAAAAAAGCCTTGCAATTCCATGCAGGTTTTACTGTTTTGGAATGATGCTATCATTAACACTATCACAGGTACAACATAAAACAAGTACTGCAACAGCCCACTACAAGAGCTTACCTTGTCTTTAAATTGAAAACACATAGTCGGTAACAAACTATTTTACGGCTTACAATACAAATGTACTTAACTGCTAAACACGCCTGTGAGTGTAGAGAGATTAACAAGTCATTATTTGCATGATGAAAAATAATTTTACCAAGTTCTACTCAACTATGGGTAATATGCTTTTTTTTCTATAGTGGCCAAGAACTAGTTCAGTTCAGTTCATAGCTGAATGAATAATGTTACATTAACATATTTACTCACAGGCTGGTTTGTAATTTTCCATATACTTAATGAAAAATTGAATCTAACATGAAATAATGTACTACTGTCATGGCTGCCGGTAGCCATAAATGATGTACATAGTGTTTTATCTCAATCCTAAAATTCCAGGTAATGCAAAACTTCCGGCCATAGCTGTAGACTTCTCTTGGCATTTAACCAAAAACAGGACTATTGGAATCTTTATTTATTATTATTATTTTTACTTCCAACCAGTTGTTGGCACAGCAGGTCCCAAAGGACAGCACCAATAGTACCACCTAATGGTCAACACACACATTTTATATATATATATATATATATATATATATATATAACATAACCTTTTTTCCACACCATACCCTTCTTATCATCAATGCAGCAATGGCAAACAACATACATAACATGCATAGCTCAATAACATTGGCTGTCTGTACCTATGGAGGTTATTACAGCAAGTGAGTATGCTTTTTGGTGCAGGAACTAAAATTGGCTGATGGAAGAAACAAATGACGGGCACGATTCTAGAATCATGCCCACAGGTCCTGTTATTGATGCCTGACAGTGCAATTTCCCCACAGCCCAAATTGGGCACCGTTTGTTGAGGATTCACCTGTCAATATACCATTAATGAAAACCAAATGCAACATTTCCACAGGGGCGCACAATAACTCTTGGGTGTCTAAGTGCCAGGAAGAGTATGTTGTAGCAGCTGCTTTATATGTATTAGAAATTTACCTTCAGTAACAGTTAAATAATAATAAAAAAACAAAATAAAATCCCAGTATAATAGATTATATCTATTAACAAATATATATGAACTCTTATTAGTCAATCCCTTTAATTTTCCATGAAAATCAAACAACATAAAAACTAAAAAAGACTAAATATAAAAAAACAAATCCTCTATATAGGGAATCCTAGTGTTTCCACTCCTTTACAGCACTGCCTGCGGACTTTGGTAGGAAATAAAAAGCTTAACAGTTTGTGAATGTAACAACTTTCTCTAGGTAGTCAAAACACTTATAGCCTCTTCCTTCCACACTCATGGCCTTTTTTTCATCTTTTTCTGTTTGTTTCTCTTCTTCAGGATCTTCATTAGAGAGCCGCTCATGTAAAAGGGCCTCTCTGTGGACCCGTCGTTTCTTTCAAGATCTTCCACTGGGAATGGGAATAGAACAGCATCAAACACTTTCACCGTGCATACATCACTGGGTTTAAGTTGCTTTTGGAAAAGGATGGCTGTACAAATTCACATGAAAGATCAGCATTTCAAATGAACAGGAGATATGGATCTTGGTGTTTGGAAGCATTTTTTTTTTTTATTCATCACTACAGTACATTTAAACTGTAACATAAAGCAGTGTTGGGGGAAGACAGATATTCTGGACAGGATTTCAGGGATGTATCTTCAAAACAAAACCAGACAGGACTTTTTCTTGGTTTACTGTCTCATTTGAACAACAGCATTACCAATAACCAAGCACCCACCTAAAATCACGATGGGCCATTGGTTGAGGTCTTGCCCATTGTTCTTTACTGCAGTGTACCTTAGAGAGCTCAAGCCCAGATAACTAAGCAGGCAAAGATTCATATTTGCTTAAAAAGCTCATAAAAGTTTGCTGGCAGAGTTGCTCGGATCACTATTTCCAATGGCCAGAATGACATCCAACGAGTCACAAAATAACTGTGTAGCTGGTAGGTCTGTTACCAAACTATTTGATAACTTAGAAAACAACTTGTATGTAAACTAACACTTTCTTAAAGGGAAATGGCTCTTATGGAAGCCAGCCTAAACAACATTATAGAATCAGCTTTCCTTCACCAACAACCCCCTCCCCAGGTCTAATGGAAAACAGATTTACACTATTATTGTTTTTGCTTTTACTAAAGTGCTGGCTTTGCTACCAGGAAAGTCAGGTTATTAGCGTAACAACGTCTTTAAAATGAATCTTACCCAAGGATATTAGTATATATCAGAATAAAGTTAGTGGTTTGAGGAGACAATATTAGACATTCACATTTAAGATTAATCTACAAAGACATAGCACCAAAGTTAAAGTTCTTAGTATTTATTTTTTAAAAAAGTTTTTTATTTAACAATTCTTATTTTTTTTTTTACAAAATACCTCCCCTACTACAAAGACATTAAATAACCCAAGGATTTACAAAACCAGGTATATAGTAGTCGTTAGTATTATAAAAGGCAGCCCTTTTGAAGATCTGCGCTTGTACAAAATTACCAAAAATGGCTTTAACATCCCTTTATAAATGGAATTCAAAAAGGTGTTCAGCATTAGATCCAAAATGTAATCTCTTTTTTTTAGTAACTAGGCACCTGAACTAGAAACTGTTCTTTCTATTAGTCTTAATATATGTTTCCTAAAATCATACAGGGCTCTGTTCAAATCATATTATTTGTATTATATTTTTTTAAAATCATATGAATGTCTTAATAGACAATGTTCATCAAAAATAAATAACTACATAACCTCAAAGCACAAGGATATCACAAAAAAGCACACTCTGTTCAAGGTATGGCAGAGTATCATCCAAGTATAGCTCATTGTCTAATCAACATTACTTGTATAAAAACACTTGTACAGTATTTCTCAAAAGTTTAGGAAAAAAAAAATAATAATTTCACAAAATATATTACCCTAGTAAAACACCAAATTGAGTGTACAAAAATTCATATCAAACTGACATTGTATGCAAATACAATGTACTTCCATACCAAAAAATGAATAGGCAGGTGGTGTTGTGTAATGAAGATAATTACAATGGAAAATATTAACGATAAATTCCACTGATGTCTTCATATAGTTTTCTTTTTTTGTCTGTAAAATATAAGGACTGAAGAAGCTATGAAGATACTGTACTTGATTAATTTATTATGGGTTTGTTAAATAAACGTTTAAAAAGATGCATTTCCTCATACATTGACTGTGCTACAAAAAAAAATTCTAGACTTTGCAGATGCATTCTAGTGTTAAAAATCTTCTCCAACTCCATCTTTTCATTTTGTCCCCTCTAAACTCCACCTTATTCTAAAATTAGTAAATTTAGTTTACTATTTTATTACTGGCTTCATTTCTACCAGATAGAAAGTGGATTAAACTGCATTAGTTTCTTTGACCTTATCAAAGTCATATTAATGTGATTAAATGGCATCCACTGGAGAAAATATGCCAATAACCCAATGAACACAATGGCCTAGTATGAGCAATACATCCAGCAATGGAATTTAGTGCCATATGCATCCCACTGCATAAGATATTAGCATCAACAACACAAAAAGCCTTCAGCACCAGATAAGAACTGAACAGAGCCCTGCATCCCTTGGTCTGTACCTGTCCACATACACGTTTGGCCAGTTCACATTAACATTACTTTAGCCCATGAACAGCACATCCAAATTACTTAAAGCATGCTACAGCAGGTTTACGAATAAATAAAGCTATTTTGGGTGACGCTCAGCAATTGAAGCAATTAGCCAGTAGACTTTTTAAGGGCTTTGTTCGTTTCTTCCCAGGATTCTGTGCAACTCTGGAGACATGAAGTAAGGCTTAGCTGCTGATCCATCATTTCTCTCTAGATCTTCACCTAAAGGCGTTCCCCAGTCAGACAAGGAGGTGCATTCCAAAGGTGAGAGAGAGAGAGAGAGCGAGAGAGCGAGAGAGAGAGAGAGAGAGAGAGAGAGAGAGAGAGAGAGAGAGAGAGAGAGAGAGAGAGAGAGAGAGAGCGAGAGAGCGAGAGAGCGCAAGAGAGAGAGAGAGAGAGAGAGAGAGAGAGAGCAAGAGAGCGAGAGCAAGAGAGAGAGAGAGAGAGACAGACAGACAGACAGACAAAGGGAAACAGAAAGTAGGCAGGTTAGAGAACCCACATAGTAAAGAGATCTGCATAAACAGACAATTATTCGCATTGAGTTCTCCATAAGAAGCAGGTGCTGACACCCAGGTAAGGGTTTATCCATCTTTACTGGGTGAATTCACAGTTGCAGTTGAAGCAATTGAAGACACAGCCTTACAGATGCTGCCAAAGCTTTTTCTAGAGAGCAGCAATCAGCACAAAATCCTCAATTCGAACAACAATCTGTTCGTGAAGCTGTAATAGTATAACCCGCCAACAAAGTACAGATAAGAAAAGAAAAACTAAATAAGAGCAAGGCCAAGATACTGCAGAGGATTACATTTATTTCATTGGTTAGTAGTAAGAAGATTTAAATCTTCATAGTTATAGCACTTAATAAGGTTCCATCATGCTATGACATGTGGCCTGTGGGCAGTTTTAATCAAGAGTAACCAAACTTTGAATGACTTGATCTTCTTGAGATAGGCGTGGAATTTATCCTGCAACCCTTCTAAATGGCATTTGATGTCACAAGGTGGCAATCCAGAAGCATACCAAACAGAAGTAAAGCAGCTTTGCAATGCAACCCTAGTTGGTCTCTATATGCAATTACATTTTTTTGTGGCAACATTTTCTAGACAGAAAAGCATGAAAACTAAACAACAGTAAAAGGAATTATAACATTAAATTGGAATTTTAACTCAATTACCGTATAATTAGAAAATGTCCACTGCATATACAGTATCAGCTATTCAGTAGCAGTTCCTAAATTGCAGATATAATAATAATAATAATAATGTAATAATAATAATCTTTATTTTATAAAAGTGCCTTTCACGACAAGTCATATTACTTTAAGTGCAACCAAACAATAAGGTCATAGAATAGCTTTGAGGTATTCTGTTGATGAAAGGCACAGAACAAAATTAGATAAAATGATGATTATTATTGCTATTATTAATATTATTAAATACTGAAAACATTCCCCCTTCATAAAAGTAAATAAGAAAGCCCTGCTTGTTACAAGTGCCATGTTAAATAGACTGGCATACTTTTAATAAATGGTACAGTGGTACTTACAGAAACAGAGGAACAGTGTGTCCACACACATTGCATAGACACTGAAGAAGCCATGGGCGATCAGGTATGAGCCAAATATCACAGTCTAAAGAAGAGAGGGAAGACAAGACTACTGCATCTGCTATAAGTCTGGGATGCACACATGCTTCAATGTTTCATTTCTTTGGGTTTGAACATTTGCCCGTGACTCAGGAAGGTCATGTGCAGATGAGGATAATGGACATCAGCAACACTTTACATGCCTCCTCACTGAGGCCTCGTAGCTGTTTCGAATTACAATTTGTACTGAGTTGACACTATAGCTAGTGACATGAGGCCAGTCAGGCTTGTCCATCCCAATTTCAGCTGACCCCTGACAGGGCTTTGAGCTCACGGTCTGGACAAGGCTCCACATTCGCCCTTGTGACCCCAGAGTGGCTCAGTAAATCAGTTTTTCCTCTTTGGAAATGCCTCGATTTTATTATGATTACTTAAAAATGGAGTATTAACACTGCATGCTACGGGATTACAGTAAAAAAACTAAAATTAAAAAAACAAACCTATAAAAAAGCCTTTAATTTATATCTTTATCCTTTTCCAACATGTCTTTTTTTATGTATAATAATGAATATGAAGTTCACTTTGTGGTTTTCCTGATACAACAGGAAGATGATGCATTCCACTTCTATCCCACACTCTTACTGCTTGCAATATGACCTGTCTGATCAGATGGAAACTGCTTTATTCACTTATTTAATTTTACAGTGTCACTTTTATTACAGAGAGGCTACCTCCATTGAACACACCTTTATCTCAGCTGGTTCTCACAATGTATAGCAACCTGTCAAATCTCTTGTCTCTTTTATTAATGGCATACTGAATATGTGCAGTATTAATATTACACCTTTCTTCCACACACAGTGTTTTTTTCCAACCACAGTCTGGATTACTGAGTTAGTTTCTTTTGTGCCGATACATGGCACTATAGCTTATTTCTTTTGCCACCAAATTATTAGTGATAGTGTTTAAAGGACCTGAATTGATAGAAATCTATTCACCAGGAAGAGTGAAATCAGCGGACCTCATTTGACATGTGACCCAGATCGAAATTCAAAACCAGATCCAGAGGGGAGTGTTCTAACCACAACCTCACCAACACCTTACAGTAAACCAATGTAATTGTATTCCTGCCTGTTTAAACCCTCGCCCAAGGACTGCGATCCAGTGTCTCCCACTGCGCTGAACAGGGACGCAAGCAGGGGTGAACCTCCAGCGTGACTATCTAGGACACATTTTTACACAGAACGCTATATATGGAATGAAAGTTAAGACTCTGATTATTGTTTTCCAGTTAGTATCCCACACTAATCCAGCTAAATAAATATTAGCTTTTATATCTGTATATATTTTTGAGCTTGCTGTTCGACCGAAATCAATAATAATTTTAAAGGACCTTTTTATTTAATTGTCTTACAAGTTCCCATGTGTTGCTACAACTGTTTACGTAAGATGTGTGTATTGTTTTAATTATTATTGTTTTAATTATTATTATTTAATTTTGACCACTTTTTAAAAACTTTTAAATTGCATTCCCTACCTCAAGATGGCTTCCCATGTACCAGCAAGGACTTCTCAGAACTACATTTCCCATCATCCTCCTGTTCACATAAGTAACTGTGATGGATTTACCAGTGAGCAGGAGGATGATGGGAAATGTAGTTCTGAGACATGTGCCATTTAAATTACATTTTGATAGAAAAAGGAACAAGTGTGACCCTACTACAAGAACTCATTGTGCACATAATTGTAAACTTTAAAATGAACCGTATTTAATATGGGGCTTATCATGCAAATTCATTCACCTCTTCAGACCCCAGAGCGAGCTGGTAGGCAAAGGATTCTGACAAAGACACTGTAGATGAACCAATTCAAACTTTCACCTACCAGCAGTGGTACCCAGTAATAGTTTAATGATGGCACTTCTTCTTGAATAACAGGTATTCTGCGTGTGAAGAAAAAAAAGGCAAGGACACCTGCAAAACAAATGGAACTATTTTAAACAAAATATATTGCACCTAAAACATCCATGTAACGCCACCTAGCATATATTCATTAGGTTTAATACAAATGTGTTTATAATGATTTGTGCTTGAATGCAATCACTCTTGTGTCAAATGCAACAACAAAGTAATTCATAGTAAAGCATTTTTTTATAAGACCCAAATAGTGCATACTTTCAAAGAGCCCTAACATTTGCACATGATTTTAAAGTAAGTATAACTCTTTATGATAAAGAAAATGACTTACCAACACTCCCTGCAATGAGAACCTTCCCCAGGAACAGCAAGAAATCTGTAACCTTATCTAGCACAGCAACCCTATTACAGACAAGAGTGAGAGTGAGAACGTCAGATAATCTGCACAGACTGGAGACTTATTCCATACGCTGCAAAAACGAGTAAAACAAAAAGGCAAAAACAAGTTACCTGATAACATTTCTCATCAACAAAAAGAATGCCTCCTTTGCTGATGAACAGAAGTTTTTGCCATATATTGCAATCTGAAAATAATAATAATAATAATAATAATAATAATAATAATAATAATAATAATAATAATAATAGCTTGTACAGTATCAGAAACATGATCCAGCAATTAGAATATAATGAGAATAATATTAATGCATTTGCTTTTATTTCAAAAGACCTGGTAACTGTACATATTAAGCAAGAAATAACAGACATGTACATAAACAGGTCCTTAAATTAACAAAAGAAATGATGCTCATACAGCTTGCCTGCATTGTAAAGTATGCTTCTTTTTTTACATTTTTTTAACAGTTTCTTTTCTTCAGTTTTTTTAAGTAACAAACAGAGAATCAATGATCTCATAGACTCACCATTATGTATGCATTTCTGTTCATGAATTTAATGAAATGTTCCAAGCACCAGAAACAACATTTCAGACAGCATAGCATGAATTTGGCAAATTTGTTCTGTGCACCTGTAAATAACAATTAAAATATTCAGGCTGCACTCCAAAATGAATGTTTAATAGCACAATTCCACACAGGGTTTGAGGACTGAATTCGTACTGATGTATTTTATTCTCTCTGGTGTTCCAGCTCCCCCTAGTGAATAGCTGACTGTTTTTTTTTTCTTTAACATTTCTTCACTCCAGTTTCCTCCCCACTAAAACCTAAATACATTTGTGATTGTCAAAGACATTCAGGTAACTAGAAACAAGTTATACCCTCAACCTGAGTCACCATAAAAACAAGAGCAAACAAATAAACAGCTCTGTCACATGTCAGGCAATTGCAAACATCAAATCACTTAATACTTTTGGAAGCCATACTGTGCTGTAATGGTTGCGCAGCACTGCTTGAATACATAACAAGAATAAAGGCAGCCAGGCATGAGACTCACTTTTAAGTTTATGATCCAAATACTCTAGAATGATTCTGATCAACTGGACAATGGCAAGAATTAGAGATCCAAAAGCCAGCGAGCCTGTGTGGTATCTGGAAAAAAAAAAAAGGTTTTAATATTCAGCAACAGGCACTGCAATTAGGAATCCACACTGGTATGCACTGTACAATACAACTGATTTCAGAAGAGAATCCATCTGAGTAATAGTGCCATCTTCTGGCGCAAAGACACTCTTTATTTCTCAGCCAAAGGTGTATTTGACTGAGATTTTAAACAAGACTCAATATTCTGAAACAGGCAAAAATTACAGCTGTAGCGCAGCGTTGCCTGAGTGCTTCCTCCAAAGCTACCTAATTGCTCTTCCAAATGAAGAAAAGAGTGGGCAGGCAGGGACGTCTCCTGGCTTCTTGAATGCCCAGTAATAGGATGCGAAGGCCCCTGCGAGAGTACACTGGCCCAGAGCAATGGCAAAGTTCACCAGCCACAGGAACACAAAGACGTTGCAGATCTGGAGGATGAAGATGTATTTGTGGTAAAGGCTCTCGCCCCCATAGAACGCAAACGTGCACTGAGAGCGCGGGCACAGCTTGGTCACATTCGTACTGTTGAAAGTCTGTCAAAAAAAAAAAAAAAAACGAAAAAATAAAACGATAAATATATAGCTCAATAACCCATAAGGTCCACTATATTTCTGACATATCCACTAAGGCTATGTGCTTTAGCATATCCTGAAGCATATCCACCATTTTCAATTGCAAATGGTCTAAGGAGGAAACATCTCAACATGCACAGTCAATATGTACAAGTCTTGTGATCTTTCCAGTCAGTCATATACAGTAAAACAAGACCGCAAGACTACCACTTAAGCTCAATTCATTAAACTCATTAAAATAAAGTATTTAAAGATGACTTACTTCAGGATCACATGTGAAGTTTTCATACATGCACTTTGGTTGGGCTGGCATCACTTTGTATATTGGTTCACCAGATGAAGCCAAGAATCTACAAATAGGCTGGTTAAGGTAATGTGTAAAGATATAGTTTCAATAAAAGCACAACCCCCATGATGGTAAAGCTTTCATATTTTTTTCATATGTCTTTCATATTTAGTAAATGATCTTGGTTTAGGATTTTATTTTAGCACACCAAATGGCTGAAGCGTGTGATTGCTGCGTTGATGTAAAAGGGAACGTTTCATGCCGAGAGATTGATCTGAAACGAGAGTGCCGTAGAGTTGCCCACATTGGCTTGTTTCCTGTCACAGAGCAGGAGAAGGATACACGGCAGTGACAGCCCAGTATGAGATACAGATCGCTATGAGAAGGAAGGTGATGATTGGGTAGAATAAAGTCGACATTATATGTCCGATGGCCCTGGAATGAAACAGAGAAGAAACAGGTTCATTTTCTCTGCTTTAAGTTGTTAAGATTTAATTAAGGACACCAATCAAAGTTCAATCCCATGGGAAAAAACATACTCTAGCCATGCAACTGTGCACTCTAAGAGGCTTCTAAGAGAAGCACATCCATGGGAAAGACCCACCTGTAACCATAACCAATTCCATGTCCTGTACACCACAAGCTGTGCAAGCACCTTGTTGACACACTGTAGCCTCCCTTTCAGGAGTGGTTTTGAAACTGCTGGTTAATCAACCAGGAGCTAAGGTAATCAACAACTTGTTTCTACTTTAAATGGGACAGAAATAATAAGCCAATGGATGATGTTAACTGAACAAGGTGCCAACTATTTTAAAACCAAAACATCCAGATGAACTGAAACAGATGATCTGTGTTACAATACCGGGGTGTGGGTGTGTAGCACAATGAAAGACACTTGCCTGCTTCCTTCCTTGAGCAGTGCAATAGCGATATGGACTCTGTTCCTCAAGAAAACCAGTATCAGTATGATAGTGACTTCAATAATGCAGAGACATATCACTGAAAAGAAAAAAAATACATGGTAACCTTGAAGCAGTGGCAGCAGCATTCGAGTCTCTGAGTTTGGGTTATATACATTTTTGGCTCTCTCACTATTGACAAGTTCCCCTCATTTATCAAGTCCAGTCCTCAGAAAGCTAGAATAATAATTCAAATTATCTTTCTTGACCTACTTTAACAATTTGAGGTAACAGAAAAGAAAGCTGACCACTCTCTAGTTATAGAGAGGCAAATGTATGATACTGATACAAGCTTAACCAACATGATTTCCCGTGGTGACACCACTCCAGCAAATTTCAGTGATTTAAAAGACTTGGCTCTTTCCTGGATTACTGGAGACGATTCAGGAATTTCTGTAGGAGGTCAAGCCCTTGGCTGTAACAGAAAGGCTTACTGAACAAAAATGAGTTTACCAGCTTGGGGCAGTCAGATTAAACTCGCTCAGCTGCAAGACTGGATCTGTCAGCGATGATGGACACTGAGAAAGTATTGGAAACGTATTACTCAGCTGAAAGGATAGATCTTTCTGCCTCCCCGGGCATCTAGCTTCAGGACACACTAGTAAGACAGAAACACTACTTGCCACCTTATTTTAGCAGTGCAGGCAGAGTCCAGTAACTAAATACACTAAACAGGGTAACACATGCGTCCCTAAATCCCTACCATTGGACGATATTGTACATCACTTCAAAAATGGCACAAATGAAAATCAATAGTTCTTTATCTGAAAACTGAGTGTCTAGAAATGCCCAGTCTCTCGGGCTGTTCCAGTAAGGACAATGTACTGCACATGTCCATTTAACACTGCCCATCTGCGTCACTTTTGTATGCGTTCCGAATGTCTGACGTGTTAAATGAAGCACGTTAAAAAACATGAGCATTTCCAGTTCACTCAATGGCAAAAACAAAACCTTACTGAAGATGAGCCAGGTCTGACTTAGCTGCAGGTAGACTCTGAAGTCTGTCTGGAAGCCGATGTCTGAGATGGTGACATCAGCTCCTGGCTTCCCTCTGAGGGTACTGAACTCCAAGTAACAGTGCAAGATCCCTGCCGAACAAAAACGCAACAGATACATTTAGATGCACAATGGCACAGAATCTACAAGTCTGCGCACCAGTGCAAACACTGGCATCACTTACAGTGAAGTCTGACGTGTTACTGTTTCAGAACTAGCTGCATGTTAATTCATGAGCTCCTTAATGCACCAATTTGTTTGTCTGGTATAGTACCGCTCAAGCACACTCACCGTATCCAATGACCCCGATCACCCCGAATATAATGACCCAGAGCAGGACCCCGGCTGTGTAGCGCAAGAGGAGGATAAACAGCAGGCTCACCACCATCGCAATGACTAGGCCTCTGGAGAGAAACACAGGTACACAGTCTTTACTGGGCAGGCCTGCTCACGTGTGCAATAAGAATACAGGTTCTTTAGGGTAACACTCTATTAAAAGGGGGCTCATGTTACATCTACACATGACAAGAAATGAGGACATAGTAACTACACTGCAACTACACAACTAGGGCTGTAAAAACGTGGTCTCACGGTTTCTCAATTAGCACTATACTGAGTTACTGGTACTCCTATAATGGAGTATTGTCACACTGTCTGCTTCCCTCCCTGCAACATGTCAGAACTTAGCAAGATAACTGCTGAAGGACCAGAGGCTTGTGGTGAAACACTGCCACCTACTGGATATGAGATTTTATTGGTCAACGAGTACAATTTAGTATTAGTTCCTAATTTCCGTTGTTATGAACGCGACAACTTACATTAAAATCCAATACCAGGAACCGGCATAGTCTTCAAAAACCTTTATTCCCACTTCTCTTGCATCAAGAACACTGTTTATACCACTGTGTGAGTGAGAGAGAGAGAGAGAGAGAGAGAGAGAGAGAGACTTAAGATTATATTGTACTGTACTGTATGTACGCTTAACTGTAGTTTGATAAAGTAAGGGCTAAACACAGCTCAGGGTTAGAGGATTGTTATACTGCTTCTATAGGTGTATATCTAGTACACTAGCTTGTTGCTTGACATATTAGTACAGTAACAACAGGCAAAGCAGCAATAATGTCTATTAACCCACAGGACCTCTTCTGCTAGTAACTGGAGGCATGCTGCCTGGTTTTGACCCATGTTTTTCTCAAGGCTTTGTACTTATTTTGAAACACCTGTATATGATCAAATAGTGTGCAGTGTCTCCTGTCTGACCAATAGTCAGGGATCCAGAGGATACATGTGGTCCAGAAATGGATAGACCTGACCAGTCTGCTATACTTAACAGGCCTTTGTTTTTTAGTTTTTTGGGGGGTATTACTTTATGTGCAGGTGTAAAAATAGATTTTTATACATTTGACTATAGAATTAATACAAATTTCAACAATACATATCAGTATGGGTGCCACCTTAAAACCCCAGCGCTGTTTTCTTTTTTTTTTTTTTATGGTTATATTTCAGGTGTCTGATTATTAATTATCAGTATGTTATGTTTGTGTGTGGTTTTTTTATGATTTCTTTAATGGAACATGTTCCTACTTCACCTGTGAAAAAAGTCCCTGGTTTAAAAAAGTTTCAGAAATAACTATAATCCATAGACACAAGCTATTTACAGTTCCAACACAGCGAAGCTTTTGTTTTGGGACTGCCGACAGGGCTGTCAAGCATTACTATTGAGAGATGATTAGAAACTGTCAAGAACAGAACAATCTGACATTGCATCCTTGCTGGAAACATGAAACAATATCAATAACAAGAAGCAGAATGCAGAAAGCAGTAATGTACTGTACGCCAATCAAACAGCTAACTAACTGAAGCAGACGCCTAGTTTCTGCTTCAGGCTTTCTGTTTTGTATTGTGTACAGTCTGATTAAAGTTCTACGGGGCTGGATCTGCAGATTGTGCATACGTTCTCTGGCTTGTGAGAGACCCCAGGCAAGTGTTGTTCAGGGTCAACAGAGCATGCTCCTGAAACGCACAGAGCCAGATCTGCAACATGGTGGTGGTGGTGGGGGGGGGTTAGTCAGCAGAGCTCAGTGCTAGAGCTTTGTTAAGAGTTAAAAATGATTTGAGACCTTTCACCTCCTTGTTGAATAGCTGTAACCTGTCTATAAAAGAAAAGCACTCTGCTTGTTAAAAGTTCCTCGGATGAATGTTAAACTGTATTACATAGATATGCATGGTGCTAAAGTATGTACAGTTCTGACGAGATATAAAGCTCAAAAACACACTTGTGATGGACGTTATCGGGCAGTTTTTACTTTGCAAAATCAATAATGCACATACAGTATCCAACTCTTTCTTCATGCATGAATGGTTAATAAATGTTTTTGGTTTTTTTTAACACGTTATATTGTAATACGGTAAATGGTAGATACAGTATTAGTTATGCCACTACTAAGACCATTTTAAATGAAGTGTATTAAAGAATGTAATCTAGGACATATTAACTGATCATGTGATAAAGAAACATTTACTGTAGGTGTAATGTTGGTTCTAATTGATGAAGCAGACTAACAAAAAAGAGCCATGCTCTACATTTAACTTTATATCGACTTTGACGATACTTTATTTTTTCTTCTAAGGATTATAAAAATACAGTTTGTGCTTTAAAACGAGGTACAGGTGGTAACTCAAGATTTGTAGCAAGCATGCACCACATATACTACAAAGGCTTTCACAATCATTATAGCCACATACAAGTACATTAAGCATGTGTGGAACAGTGTATTTTCTTAAACCTGCTATCAGCTCAAAGTATAAACTTGAAGAATAAAATAAAAAATAAAAAAAAACGCTCCAGAACTAGACAAGATTAAATACTTTTTAAAAATATCTTTCTTACCAACTCACCTAATACATATTTGCTGTAACTTAGAATAAAAAGAAATAACCCAATTTATTGGTGCTTTACTGTTAAATTGCAGTGTAATTTATCAGTGTTAGGAAACAGCATCACAAAACGCCTCTGCCCACTTCATTTTTAATAGGTAGATATCTTCATGGGAAGCACTGAACTTACTTGGCAGCCTCTCTGAGGTCGGTCACGTTTCTCGTTTTACCTCTTCCATCTTTGAAGGTAGTTTTATTGGCTACAGTCAACACCCCATTTCTGGTGGTGAAGTCTGGAAAGCACCGCTGAAGAACTGAAACAAACAGATCAATTCATTATTCAGATTATTCTCAAACGTTTTCTCTCTGGAATTTATCATGAAAAAGGTTATACAGTGTCATTTCTAGCATATTATAATATATATATTATAGAATATATATCACTGTAAAGTGACAGTGGCTCTCTGTCTGTAGTCACACGTATACTGGATTCCCCAAACTACATTTTGTATAATTATGTGGCACGTGATATATGAAAACCAATCCCCCCCCCCCCCCCCCCCCCCCCCCCAACCCCCCCAAAAAAAAAAAACAAAACAAAAAAAAAACAACTATTGAACAGCAATACAATATTTAACCACCAGGCACTATAGCAAGTTAAAATCCTATAGAATTAAAACAAACAAAAAAATATATAATAATACAAGTAAAGAATCTAAGGAGAGGAAAAAAGTTACTTGTCACATCCAGTGTTTCTTGTGTATCTGTGATATCTCTATCTATTTGCTGTCTGTGTTCTGTATTTGGATTATTTTCTAAATATGAAACAACTATATACACACTTCTGAAACAAACAAGCTGATGGCAATTTGAAGACTAGTAGAGATCACTGACAATGCAGCCCCTGTACTGTCTGCTGTGTACTGAACTTACATGGCCTGCTTGGAACTATCATTGACGGGCAATCTTCATCTCGCAGAACTTCTCCAATAGACTGAAAAGAAGCAAAGGGATTACTGTTGCTTTACTATGCACAAGCACACTTTACAAAGCATGTGAATATGTAAATATGCAGTAGAACTGCTCTTGCGAATGATAGACTGAACAATAGTCATTGTATCCAGAAGATGCAGGTCACATTGCCTGTTTCTCTACAGTTACGCAGTGCTGCATGCTGTTTGTGCCAGAGGCTTTTCATTTTAGGGGAGGTACAGCAAACTCCAATTGATATCTCTACCCTGCTCTGATATATTCAGTTTGCCTGCGGGAGGTCATCGGCTCCATTTGGGTATAACTCAATGTGAATGCAAAATGAGAAAACAAAGCATCTATATGTTAAAGGCAAATGCAAGGTGGCATTGGCCAGCCTCCTTTACTATTATATCCTGCTTTATTGTGTGAGCCACCAATGAGGCTGTCGTTAGTTTAGACTTGACTGTAGAAAGCGTTCACTAACTCCTAGTTAGCGACAGCATTTTGCTGTCGTTCACTCTTATTAATAGCAGTGCTCAGGACCTTTATGCTAATGAGCTAATCGTAACCTTTCTCTCAATTCGTTACAAACATGCCTTCATAGAAGAAAATCGTTGGGGCTCAACAACGCATCCGAATTATCTCTTATGAATAGCAATTGGCGTTAAATAGGCGGCTGTGGACGAAATCCGATCATGTCCTCCTGTTTTCTCATTTCGACAGGCGTTAACCCTTTATGAATAGACCCCTAAGTGCTGTGATCAAGCTTGCTGCTGTCAGCAGTTTATGGCAGAAATAGATATCAATTTAAAGCTGGTAATGACTCTCGCCTCCTGCAGCATACTCAATTCAGTGTGGGAGTGAGATTCAGTGGGGGCGAATTTACAAGTAAATGGTTCCATCAAAAGTGTTCCCAGAAAGAGGAATGTTATTGAAATAATAATAACACCAGCCTCGTTATGCATATGGATATTATTTAAAAGTAACAGGACCCTCTTTTTGATGAAACAGTGTTTGGAGTACAATAACACAGCACTTAAAAAAGGTAAACTGCACAAGGATCCCATTTTCATTACGCATATTTTTAAAACCAAGAATCTGGGGATTATAAAATATCTCTATCTGAAGTTTAAATGACCTCATACAGCCTTGACGTGTAAAGTGTGAGCAGCCGATACAATGAAAAAGTTTGACAGCTTCTTCAGAGGGCACCCTGACGTTCCTTCCAGACAAAGCACTGAAGATCAATCCTTTCACTCACCACAGAGAGCCCTGTAAGTGTTTTAAATCTTTCCTGTCAGTGTTTTTAAACAATGCTACTGATTTTTGCTCTTTACGTAGGAGGACTAAAACGTTTTAAATATTTGATGTAACTCCAGTGACGTTCCCTCATACCCAACGGTGGATTATTTGTCTTTTTTTTTTTTTTTTTTTTTTTTTTTTTTAAGAAGCAATGCCTACAAAAATATATTGCCTGTACATTTACCTTTCTTGGATTGTTAAAACCTGGCTTGCAGAATTGCCTGTAATACTCCCAGTAGCTTTTGTTGTATCTGTATGCATATTGCATATCTAAGTAGGTTGCAAACCTGTCGGGGCACTTGGAAACACACAGCTGTAAAAGAAAAGAAAAAAAAAAAAAAACAGGGAATAAATGTAATTAAATGGAGAACATACATTAAATGTTTGATAGGCTATTCATAGTAATAACTAAAGCTGATTACTTGAGTGGATTTTAAAATGATCTACTATACTAATTTGTCTATAATGTTTTACATAATGTTTAATGTTAATGGTAATAACATATCATATAGCTTATTAATGAGTACTTTAGTATAACTGCTAAAGGCAAGGGATGGGCTCTTTTCCCATTCTGCATTTCTATTATTGGTTTAGCATTGTTTTCCACTGTTATACTGCCGAGAGTTTTTTTTTTTTTTTCTCATTTCAGTCGAATCTATGCATTTCCAGCACACGCTATTGCTTTGCTTATAATCCTTCTATTGCACATTCTCACATACCTGTGTTGTTGGGCACTGTAGATTTATGAGAACTGCAGGACTGGCACATTTCAGAATGTTGAAGTAGAATAATATGGCTTTGTTCCTAAATAATAATAATTAAAAAAAAGAGATACAAAAGGTTAACCTGGAACTGCAGTTCTCTGACTTCCTTCCTATCCATAGGTGTAAATAGCTAAGAAATCCAGTACTGAAGCATTGCTACTACACAACCAATGTGTAATTAGTGTGCTTCTCCAGTGCAATAACAGTATAGTTAGTGGCAATTAATGAAAAGTGATTCCTGGTGATCTCAGCTACTTTCATCACTAGAGAAGGATACCATTTCAAATATTACAGCAGGGAAGTGCCTGGGGGATTTTCTTTCATTGTACAAGTTTTGAAGCAGTTCTCTAGCTTTCATATTTTTAAAAATTGTTTCTTGGCAAGCAGTGCGTTCACTTTTAAACTGAAGTTCTGTTCATTGATCGGGGGGTGCCAGCTAATCGATCACCTTCAAGCTCTGTCGATTCCAATACTGAGAATGTTATTGTAAAGCTTTCAATGTGCGAACAAAAGTTAAGCTTTCAGCTAAAGCATGGAACTATTTTAACAGGTACTGTAATATTTCTCAGTAAAACTACTTGGGTTCCTAACACTCCGAGCTGATCGGATAATATTTTCCAAAGATCATGTGACATGTACCAGCGTCATAAAATCTGATGATAGCCGATTAATGCACTGAGCACTGTGTTCAAACCCACATGTGAAGAGAGTCTGGTATCTCAAATATGATAATAATATTTAAAAACTTTTTTTTTTTTAAATCCAAGCTTAGAAATGACATGTATTTGGCCACTGCCCACACAATGCAACACCATATACGGTCTCTGCCTGGAAGAGATTTGTGTAGAAGTATCCATCAAGCAAACATTGCAGAATTTATCAGAAATACAGAAAAAAAAAAAAAAACTCAGATGTTCCTGATGCGTGGAAGAACCTTACTGTTACAGTAAAGAATTAATCAGTCTGATATTTTGTGCTGTTTTCTATTTAATGGACTGAGGGACAAAGGTATCCATCAAAATAATTAGATCAGCTTTGAGATAACTACCCAAAAGCTACAAACGATGCAAACTACTTTCAATGCAAGACTTTTAAACTAAAATCTCTAATTAGCTTGGGTTAAATTATTAACGAGGTTCCACATTTTTATTACAAATATTCATCTGAAAGCAAACTGCGTCACATTTGTAATGTACAAAGTGTATTCTAAAGCTGTTCTCACATACAACTATGATGGTGTGATCACAGCTCATTAATGTAACTTGTTTCTTAGTTCCCAGGGCTATGGGTTAAACATTAAAATATATTGAATATACTGTGCATCACACCCCAAGACTAATTCAGCTTCTTACACACAACATCCTGTGGCTAAGTAATTGATACACTGCTTGCCTGTTTACCACATACATCCATATTACTTTACAATAGTGCAGTGCAGCACACCATAAGCATTAAACAACTTTGCACATATAATGGCTTATTAAAATACAGATTAAAAGATGGTCCCTCCCTGTAAGTTTAAATAGAACAGTTATCATTTTGAGTAGCAAATCCGAATGCTAATTGGGTTTCATAAACCTAATGGAACGCAAGCTCATGTGTGGTCATTAAGTAAAGGTTAATAAACCAGTTTGAACTCGGCATCAAATTGCAGTGTGATCTGCAGCCAGTAACATTACACTGAACATGCCATTAGCTTTATAATATTCATTCTACTTAACATTCAAGCACAGCGGAGCAGACTGATGCATTTATTTACACCCACGCATAAAAATAGATGGAACACAGGGCAATCTAAACAACCTCCAGTATATAACACAATGAGATGTGAGAACACTGGCATCCCCTGGAACTTGTCATTTACTACTTATTACAGCTATATATTAAGACAGATGCTTATGGACAATAACACCAACCATTTCATACATGTGTGTGTATTCTTGCACCATCCGCTGGCATACCCTACACCATGCTATGTTTCTTTAGGCTTTTGCAACTGGCAATCTCTTTATCCATCCTCCAACAGTTATTGGGGGGGGGGGGGGGTGCAAACTGATCCTGAAAGTAAGCCTTTAATGTTCCTGTCTCTGGACACCCCCTCAGCCTGTCAGCCGTGCAGTAGGCACATCATACACTGTGATTTTAAATATAGGGCACCATACGCAAAGCTTTTACTCGCTGTCAGTTTTGGTGAATTAAATCACATTTCATACACAGCGTTCAGTGTTGCAATGTTGCACTTCCTAACAACATGCAGTTTGTACGTATGCTGTAAATGAAGCCTCGAGCATCTTACAGCTCTAATACTGGTGAAAATGACACTATGCATTCCTGTGGGACGTGCCATGGCTCTTTAGTCTCAACTAGGTAATCACGTCCATGCGGGAGGACTGGCTGCAGCTGCCGATTACTCCACATGAGTACATGACAGCATCATCACAGCTTCAGGTGCTGACCTGAAGACAATTTAAAGTGGAATCGCTTCACTGCGCTAAACGGTAATACAGTCAATGTTTTATGTTCCTGCTGCATTCTTATTTAAGGAAAATAAAATATCAAAAATACAGTGCTAGGTTTCTAACACCCTTGTGTAACATCCTCCAGGCAAATTAAACAAACGAGGCATCTAGTTCCTCTAGAGAGGCATCTTACTGCTGATGACTATGGTTATAGAACCTAAAGAGTGACTTGCCACCTGCTGTTAACAGTTTACCACAGTGAATCCGCACAGCTGCTTAACATTGACTTTTACTCACGCATTCGGTGTGCTCTGCTGGCCGCAGAACTGTCCATAGCTGTCAGTTGGGTAAATAACTTTTCTTGGGTCTCCATGCATCCAGGCTACAAAGAAAGAGAAGTTTAAGACTGTGTAAAACATTAATTGATCAAGTCTTCAATATAAATCGATTGCAGAATTTGTTTTTCGAATGAGGACACGCTTAGTTATGCCCCTTTTTTAACTTCTGGAAGAAGGGAGAAAGGGAGCATCAATTTCTTTTTTAAAGCAGGACATTTATTTATGAAATAAAATGCAAGAATTAGATCATCTTCAGGAAAAAAAAAAAAAAAAAAAAAAAAAAAAAAAAAACTTGGTTTGAAGCTCGGGGCCAGCATGCCTGGATGGAAGTGTCATCAAATCAAGCTGGGAACAAGCCATCGGAAATGTTGTTGAACTCTCTGTTGTTTGGTTAAGCAATGGGGTTTCTAGGACAACACTAATAAATCATTCCCCCCCCAAAAAAAAAAAAACTAAGTAGAACTCTACTTAAACAATGAACACCTACTTACTCCACTCTGCATTCTGGTAGTGATTTAATGGAGAAAAACATACTGTATATTGCTAGTAAAAGAGATGTAACAGCTATTGTTGTGTGATGCATTACTGTCATGATAAAAAGCACTTGTAAACCTAACCCAATTTCTATTGCTTTTCCAATAAACTGACCCTTAATGCAAATAAATAAAAGCATACAATGTTATCAGTGCCACTGAATAAACACAATAACAGCAACCACACTTTAAATAATGAAAATACAGTTTTCATATTTATTAGTAAGCTGGTAGAAATGCATCAGAGTTGACTTTCATTCGCTCTGTACGCTACCTTGTAATTAACCCTTTAAAGTACAAGGGACATAGATGTCCCACAAATAAGATAATGCTAACTTTCTTATTTTTGCAATTTACTGACAGGTTGGATCTGATTGTCCAAATTATCAGTTTCCACGTGATACTTGAGTCACTCCCAGACGTATTTTAAGAAGAAACCCCTTGAACAAGCGCTCAATTCCTTGCTTACCTTAAGGGGTTAAGGACGTCAACCAATAAATCAGCTTTTCAAGAAGAAGAAACTGGAATCAATATTCAGAATATGGATGAACGAGCTCTTCCTAAATCTCTTAAACCGCGTTGAATGGATGCTGTCGGTTCTCACTTTGCTGTTTAAACTTGCCTGCTCAGCTCGCTCACAAATCCCTGTATTACCTAGAGCAGGCAGTCACTGTATCTGATTGGAGGTGTCCCGTATAGGCAATGCGTTTATGGAGATAAGGCAGCCGAATGAAAACAGGAAACAGAAAAGCAAATTTACTTCATTCTTTTATTTATTTATTTTTCTTAAAAGGAGAACATTTCACTTTGATATTACAAAATTAACAGGAAACAACTTGAGAATGTGGCCTCGTTTTGTAAAGTTAATAGATATTTTTATCATTTGGACTGGCATAACTGCTTTTAAAATATAATCCATCACAATTACTTTTTAAAAAATACATTTACCAACATTACACTGCATGCCACAGAATGCAAAATAGTTCATAAGCACCCAACCCACAATAAGGTTGTATTAAATTCTTTCTCAACTCCAAAACTAGAACAATCCAGATTTTTTTTCTAGTCAAACACTTTTCATCCTATAAAAGGAGCAGGGAAAGGAAACAACAGTTAAGTGCTACTAATAGAAAGGTGGCAAATGAACACAACAAAGGTGAGAGTGTTCTGTAATACTGCTCATACCGACGCTCACTTGTTAAAAGTTCTCCTTAGAATATACATCGGTGCCCTACCGCCTCTCTGCAATGGAACCCTATACAAGACTAGACTGCTTTACAGTATATTTTAACAGGATCAGCAGCAACATACCCTGTACACCCCCAGAATTAATTGAATTAAAAAGGGCATCTGGGTGATGAGCCTTGTTACTGCACAGCCTGTCAGTACTGCACCTCTTGGTGGCACTAAGGTTCTATAAAAAACACACAGGGAAACCTGCAGATATGGCTAATTACTGGCTCTTTGCATGAGTTGTTGCATGAATCACTGTTGCAGGATCTATGCAGGCAGTGTAACAGTGTTTTCATTCATCATATATGACTTTTCCATACGGGTCCCTAAATGGAACAGCACGTTGAAAGACGCTTTGAACTGGCGGAGGAATGAGATGGGAGAAATGCCTATGCTATGCACAGCCTTAGGCATAAAATATTAAGACGCTCCCAGCAGAGAGCCCTAGAAACATCTACGCAATTTCCACTGTCTAAGAATCAGATGTCGATTGGAAGTGATGTTCTTCAATCTGAGTTGCTGCTCTTTTATCTTCACACAATCTTGTTTTTATGTATAGATCACTATGCTGCCTTCACATTTCCCAAACCCCGCACAGGTTCAGAGTTGTCTCTGAATTTTTAAACAGCAACTTGAGGCCTGCTTTCTATATATACCATAATCCCTGATGTGTTATATGTGGGCCGTGGGCTGTGAATTTTTAAACTGAATACATTTAGGTAGATTGAACTGCTAGATTCTTAGCAACATGCATCGCCAACGCCCACTGTTTTCTCCAAGTCAGCTTGACAGTTTCATAGCTAAATTAAGGCAATGTTTCTATCGTGTTTCAAAATCTAATTTGTACATTAACGTTTACCCAGGAAAAAACAAGTTATTCCATTTTTTCCCTCATCCACCTGTTTTCAAAAACAGAAAATAACCCATCCACCCAACTTGTAAAAGAAAAACCAAGACACAATTTAACAGCTGTCATTATGCCAAATTAAAATATTGTATTCCTCTGCAGATTATTTCAAATAAATGTTATTATCATATGCATAAATTCTGTATGTACACACGGTTTTCCATTGATGTCATGAATTTCACAGCTACACAGTGTTGTAGTGATATAAAATAAACACATACATAAAGTCTAGTAGTGTCAAGTGAGGAGGCACTGGTCTGCAACTGTTTTGTAATGCTCTGTGTAAATTGCATATCCCTCCCATGAGTGAATCATTTCAAATTGCAAACTACATCCCTGGCATGTATTCTGTAATATATCGAAGCTGCACCTCCCAGTTTCAGGCCTGTATCAGTAATCATGAGCAAGACAGCAGACGTGATTGTTTGAAAGAGACAGGAGTGCAGTTCACAGGCTGTATCTGAGACTGCACAAATAACAGCCCCTGTCAACTGTGGAGCATTCTGGAGATCAAATCAGCTTAACTTCCCCTCAAGCAATTAAAGACAGAAATCTTTCATGAATGGCCACATATCCCTCTAGAATAATTTACACACCTTGAAGACTTCAAACAGTTAAACAGCGTTAACAGTGTTAGGGCAGGTGTTTTTAATATTTTGTATAACCCTGGTAGAGAACACGTAGCTTTAAATAATCTCCTTTACTCACCCACAGATCCCAATGCAATATAGCCCAGGATGACAACAACAAAGATCACACAGCAGACAACATCTGTACAGTGCCTACGGACAAGAAAAAAGGAAATTCAGTTAATGGTTTTTATTATTATTATTATTATTATTATTATTATTATTATTATTATTATTATTATTTGGCAGACACCTTTATCCAATCCACAGGCATGTACCTATTCAGATTTACACATCTGCCCTTAAATAATTCACGTTACATGATTCATGCTGAACTGATAAACTGCAGCATTTATATTTAACTAACTGTATAGGAGTACAATAAAATCTAAAAATGGTGTGGTATATGAAATGTACTGATCTTACTTTTATTAAGCTGGAAATATGTTGTTTAAAAATTTCAGTCTCACCAAAAATGTTTTTTAACTCAGTGTTTTTAACATTTCTGAACTTTTTGACTGTTATTTGAATTAATGCTGCATTAATTAAGCACACAATCCCAGTACATATCTCTTAAAATATCTCACTTATCTCAGTGGGATATGTCACTTCATAATGAGCCCTAGATTCAGAGGGCAAAATCCCCCCAAAAAAAGAAAAAAGATGAAGTGCTATCCCAAACATACAGTAAAACCAATTTAGAAATGCAGGCATGCCGAATTATAATGTTTTATTACAGTTTCATACTCGTGGTTCCTGGGGGGGAAAAAAAAATAAAAAATCGCGGAATAATGGTTTGAATGATGGTTTATAATGCAGCACGATAAATCAGAGAGAGAGATACTTTTTGCATGCATCTTATTAGACGTTCAAAAAAGTATCTGTTTTGTTTTCCTCTCCCATTTCAAAATACACACATTTCCAAAGTAGGCCACTCTTTATTTTCTGCAACAGAATCATTTCTGTTAAGTACATCTCCAAAATAATAATTAAAAAATGAAATTAAAAAAAAAAAAAAACCAACCCCCCCCCCCCCCCCCAAAAAAAAACTGAAATCTTTAAACTCAAAAAGGAGGAGGTTCCCTTCAGGGGTAAAAGCAGTTCACTTTCTGCAGTCGGCACTAGCGGGAAGGAAGTTTCTGTGCCAGCTGCTGCTGCTGAACAGCCAGCCTATTAGCATCACAGATTTATTCTTGCTTATTATCCTGCCTGTGGTCAAATTCAAGTGTTTAAGAAGCTTTTAAAGGCTAAATGATTTTCATGTTTCAATGATATGGCTTCCTAGGTAGAAAGAAAAAAATTTGCTCCATTTATGTAAAATACAAATATGCAATACATTTTTCATTATGAACTGCCGCTCATTATATACTTGCATATAAATATAATATACTAAAGTGAATGCGTTTTTTAACAGTCCTCTATGTCCCACTACTTTATGGACAATATTGATTAGTGTATACTGTAAACCCCTTCATATCCTTTGTGTGAAAAGTGGTATTCATTTCATACATGAGGTAAATAATTCTGAATGGCTGTTTAACCTTAACTGTCTGTGACACCAGAAAAGATATTCTTGTACACAGCCAGGTATAAAAACTTTGTCAGTCCCGAAGCTAGTCACTGATCCCATCTAATGTGCCACATCACACGAGTAGATTGCTGTGACTGCTAGCCTTATGATCTCTGCGAGAGACTGGTGTCACGTGATTCAATCTCTATACAGATCAGCTTGCTGAAACTTCAGTCCTGGGTCTCGCAGTCCTGGGTCTGAGTCATGTGACGTTGACCGATTCTAAATGCATACATTCTGAAAGGAGGAGGGAGTTGATAGGCTGACATTTTCAAAATAACAATCAAAAGGGTCAGAGATGGTGAAAATGAAAACTTTTACACAGAAAAGAAAACCTAAAAATAGAAATCTCTACTATAAACATGTTTTTTTTTTTTCAGATGAAACACTGACTTCCATTGTCATCACCATGTGAGGTTGCTGTGTAGACAGAATTCATTTTTAGTTTAATCTTACAAATGTTTTCAAATGTGATGATAAATCTCATGATTAATCTGGTCTATTACAGCAGCAGTGCACACCACAGCCAACAACACACTATTTAGAAAAAAATAAGTGACTGTGCACAGGTTGTGCTTCCTAGGACTGGCATGTCTTAGATACTCTACAGATCTCAGACTGTACTGCATGTGTATGTTGTAAAGGGGGAGAAGGTGGGGTCCTTTGATCTTGCCCTTAGAGGAAACTGCATTCTCCTCCGAATGGTACAATACGATTCAATGCTGTTAATGTGCTGCTTTCGTTCCCCCCCCACCCTTTGTTCTCTCTTCTCCCATCAGATGGAAGTTTAATGAAGATTGCCTTTTTTAAACAGAAAAACTCAATCTCAATTACTTGTCAGCATGAGCAGATGAAATATGAATCTTTATTTTTTTTTTCTTTACAACTCAATCAAAAGCAGCTCAAGACTGGCAGCTAATTAAACTAGCCCTGAAGAATTAAAATGTAATGTGCTTTCTTATACCAAAAGCCTGGGCTTAGGAGTTTATATATTGTAGCATACATTTTTCAAAATCCAGTAACCTGTCAATGTTATGTTCTCATTCACACCTTCCTGGTATACATCGCCTTTCACTCACAGTTGTGCTTCAATGGGATGAGATTTGGGGGGTGGGGGACAGGGCATAAACTGAAAAAATGGAGGGATGGGAAACGGTTGGTAAATAGCTTGATGGCAACTTGAAAAAAGGGGTGTCCAATCAACATCCTGGAGGGCCACCCAGCTCAAGGTTTAACAGGTAAAATGAGACAATTAAATCCTGAACAAACAGAATCACTGGGTTCTTCTTTAAAAGACAGGGAGAGGGCAAGCTCTGAGAGCTCTGGGTTAAACTTTGCAAGGAGCCCTTGGGCCATTTCAAAATAATGAAGTTTAGAAAGAAAATAATTAACAAAACTGAGCTGGAACAGTGATTATAATTTCAGGGGAAAGCTCTGCACTTTAAAGGGTTTTTTTTTTCATAATTATTGTCTTTAATACAAAATATTTTTCAAGGAAAACTTGGGTGAGATGAAACCCCAGGTTTGTGAAAGGGTCAAAACGGAACTTTCTTCTTGAAAGTGACACGATTAATAGGCTCTGTCATCTTGTAATGTCAGCCCCAGTGCTCTATTTAGTATAAAAGTTACTTGTGAGGGACTATAAATCTGAGGATTCTGTCTGCAGTGTCAAGAAACAAGCTTGATGGATATAATAAGAATAAAGAGAGACAGGAAAAGCCATGAAGTTGGGAAGTAAAATGGTCAGGGGACCTTTGAGTGTTACAGATTAACTGGAGCTGATTAGGGAGGTAATAGCAGTTTAGCAGTGAAGCACAGCCAGCCCAGCAGACAGGCTCTAGGACTCTCAAACTGCCAGATTAATTCAACATTTACTTGCTCATTTTGTTACTAAAACATGTTCATTGAATTGGGCCCTACAGGCTTGACTTTTCACCGTCTCTTATTGGACTGTATTTAAAAAGAACCCACTTTTATGGACATGGAATATAAACTTAAATGTAATTGGACAAGGGGAAATTGAAGCATTCCCAATTGCAGAACAGTTCATTATAGTGTTTGTGTTTGAAAAACGGGGCCCTACAAATTAAATAGTGGATTGTCTTTACACTAAAAGAAAGTAAAATCCAATGACAAACGTTTTTTAAAAAAAGTCTTCTAATCTAAACGTTTGCCAATGAATTAAAGTTTTGTTAATATTTCTAAATTTGGCTTCAGAGAACCCTGCTATCCAGCCACGCTCACGGCTCCTGCTGAGAATCAAAATGAAACCAGCCTGGAGCACAGTGTATTGATCCAGAATATCAAGAGAAGAAAAGGAAGACAGGGACCAAGAGGCAGAAATAAGTGAAGAATTCTCAGCAAGAACAAAATGCCTCAGACAACTAAAAGTCAATTTTCACTACCTGGTTGTTCAGTGACCCTGGATTATCCCTGACCTTGAGCATCAAGCCATTGTGTGTAATGCAAGCAAAGGGTTGTTAGAAACAGACAAATATTATTAAAAAATGTATATGCAAAACTAGTGCAGTCATGTTGCAATGGGATTGTACTAGATTAGGATAACAGCAACACAGAGCATTCAGACAGTGGTTCCTCTGTACTAAGAACATAAGAAAGTTTACAAACGAGAGGAGGCCATTTGCTCCATCTTGCTCGTTTGGTTGTTCATAGCTTATTGATCCCAGAATTTCACAAAGCAGCTTCTTGAAGGATCTAAGGATGTCAGCTTCAACCACATTACTGGGGAGTTGGTTCCAGACCCTCACAGTTCTCTGTGTAAAAAAGTGCCTCCTATTTTCTGTTCTGAATGTCCCTTTGTCTAATCGCATTTGTGACCCCTGGTCCTTATTTTTTTTTTTTTCAGGATGAAAAAGTCCCTTAGGTCGACATTGTCAATACCTTTTAGAATTCTGAATGCTTGAATCAGGTCGCCGCATAGTCTTCTTTGTTCAAGACTGAATAGATTCAATTCTTTTAGCCTGTCTATATATGACATGCTTTTTAAACCTGGAATAATTCTGGTCGCTCTTCTTTGCACTCTTTCTAGAGCAGCTATATCCTTTTTGTAGCGAGGTGACCAGAACTGAACACAATATTCAAGATGAGGTCTTACTAATGCATTGTACAGTTTTACCATTACTTCCCTTGATTTAAATTCAACACTTTTCACACTTTACTGTGATGTGCTGTGCCGGTAACAGCAATTTGAGATTCAGTATTTCGTTTTTTATAATGAGTTAAGTGCACAGGAGGCAAAGCTATGGAAGAACAATGAAAAATTGTGGCATGCTAGCGCTTTAAATGCTGTACCTTTCAATAAAGCTTATATTGATTATAGAGCATCATGTGTCTTCCTGTGACAGCACCCTGCTCTGGTAATTGCAGGTCAATAGTGTTGTGTTATACTTTCCATTCCAGTCGACACATCTGGATCGAACTACATTGTACACCAGTATAACATCTGCCCAATTATTTAACCCCGATTTTCTCCCTAATGTAGAATGGCCAATTATGTTTCCTCACCACAGCAATTCCCCACACAGCTCAGGAGAAGTGAAGGTTCAGTGGGCGTCCTCAGATCCCTTTTAGAAAGTGAGACACAGTGCTAAACCAGGATCAACTTTCAAAACGAAAATAAATTGATCAAGTAGCTGCTGTAGTTAGTATAACAAGAGATTAAGAGCTAGGCTATATACAGGTCACATAGAGAATATATGCACTGGCAAGACACAGTAAGGTAACATTACTGTACATCGCTAAACAATAACCTTTTTTTATGTCCTATACCCAAAAAGAACATATCCAATTACAAATCCACTTGATACCTGTCACTGTGGCACAGAATCGCATGCCTTTGCCAATTATCTAACTGGAATGCCGAGCATTTTGACAGAATGTTCCCTGATTAATTCTCTGAGGGCAAGGTACGTGCAGTGGTAAGCAGTGTAAAAACAAGCTGTCAATAGGTGATTGAGTAACCCTAAAATACTACTGTAGAGCGAATGCTGTCAATCAAAAGACCAACGTGTCAAGACTATCTCTGTACGAATTTGACTGGCGAAAATTAGCCCAAGAGCTATTTATTTGATTTATATTAGTCTAATAAATGACTTTTTTTATGCGCTCTGTAAGACAACCACAGTGGCTGGGATTGTGATTTATTAGAGGCAATAGTGCAGTTTTACTAGTTGTCAAATAACATGCTGTTAATTTATTTATATATTGTGTTTAGGGGAGCCTCTACTTCACACTGTCTTACCAGTAGAGCAGTAAGTAACAGTAAAACTGGAAAACAAAAGTCCTCGACGAGAAGTCTTTTTCATTATTTCTTTTGTGTTCTAACAATTCCCTTATGAGAGGGTGTAAAATCAGAAAGTTGTAGTTGGCCCTTTTCTACCCCCTCGAGTCTCTTCTTCACAATGTGGCTCCCTATGCTCTAGCAATGTGGCCATACACCACAACAGAATGAATATAACCCTAGGGCAGGGTTTCCCAATCCTGGTCCTGGGGACCCCCTGTGTCTGCTGGTTTACATTCCAACTGAGCTCTCAATTACTTAACTAGACCCTTAATTGAAACAATAATTTGCTTAATTAGACCCTTTTAATTGTTTTCAGCTTTTAAACAGTTGCAGAGTTCAAGTTACTTATAAATGTTAGAGCTAACGAGAAATCTGTAAAAAGAGAGCTGAAAATAAGTGAAAAGGTCTAATTAAACAAATTATCAGTTCAATTAATGTTTTAATTAAGTAATTGAGATCTCATTTGGAATGAAAACCAGCAGGCACAGTGGGTCCCCAGGACCAGGATTAGGAAATCCTGCCCTAGAGGATACGTCACAATGTTCTTGGGCTGACATTTATCTGCATGTCACCTACAATGTAGCTGTGCCTTTCCTGCAGCTGACAACCAATGCATACATTTCACAAGCTGGCTGTACCACTTCATTTATTCGCATGACTACAATTCTATAATTAACAGTTTCGCTGTGCTGCATACTACGCGATACAACAGTTTTTGTTGTACCTGCATTTCACCTATCAGGCAAATAGACTCTTTTCACCTGCCAACCTATGCATCAGATGCTAGCAGATTACAATATGTCAGTTACTTCTACCACGTCTTTATGAACCAAGGGGTGAAGAGACAGCTGTAAACTGCAAAAGATTAACACCTCTATCGAGAAGGTCACCTTAAAATCTGTGCTGCTCATTGTGTGTAAATTATAAGGCTGAGCACCATTGCAGTGTTAATAATTTACCACCCAAGTTTCTACAAAATAAGTCATTTTCTGATTTATAGTTTGGGTGAGATCATATTGACCCCATTTGATAGTTTTGGCTGATACAACAAAGAGAATTTCCTAAAGTAGTGCAGAAGCTCTCTCCCCGCAATTCATCAGACAGCTCCTGCAGCTATGCCAGGTCATGGGACAACAGTGTTCACACAGTGCAAGGAGTTAAAATATAATTGCTACATACTTCAGACCCTTTAATATCTTCACAGATAATAAAACCGAGCCAAAGGAATATACAGAAATTAATTTAGAATTTCCAATCTGGATATAAAAATAAATAAATAAACTGAAGTCCCTTTGATTCATTCAGTGTCAAAATCTTCTTTCCAGGTTTAATAAGCTGCAGTAACTTAACATATTTTAACATGTTATGTGATAAAGCACCAATTTCTAAATACTGTTTAGGTTGATGATAGTTCTTATTGTAAGATTTCATTTTATTATACTGTCCAAACAATCAGCATCCTTAATGAAGTGTTTCTTTTTTTAAACGGTTCTGATCCTTCCAGGAAGACAGACAGCTGGCTCTGTAAACGTGGGATTCCTGTTCTTTATGCATTGCTGTTGCTTGATCCATACATCACAACCAGCAGACATTACACTGCAATAAAAAACCCTTAGGGAGGTGAACACACACAGTGAATAACCTGCTTCTGTCAAGGTTACTTCCCTCTTATCCAGAAATACTTAGAAAGGTCTTTCCCAATGTCTTCTTAAATCTAGTGTATCTTGAGACGCCTTAGGCATTTCACCCATACAGACACTGAGAAAGACTTACATCTGAAATGCTTGTCGGTTAATTTATAAGTCACCTCTGTTATTGCACAGATTTTGTATCAAAGCAGAACCTGCAAGAAAAGACTACAGGACCATTCTGTTGTGCTGTACTGTTCACCTGCAGAGAACGTCACTGTATTCTAGATTTGACAACACATATTTTGCTACCCCTATCACTATTTAAATATTTTGTGAGTTTTTGATTTAGTCTAGTTAAGATTATTTAAGAGTCACTTGCAAAAGCATTTTGAATCCCTAATTGCCACTAATAAACATTGCTTTGGGGGGTCTTGCTACGGGATGCAGAGCAGTTTTTGCAGCTCTCCAAGCACTACAAATGGCTTGTGATTTTTCTGATGCGTAAAGGCAGCAAAGTTCTTTGATTCATTTTAAAAGCGTTGTGTTTTACCATGATGCCTTAAAGATAACTGGCATAAAACCCCCACCCTCCAGACAAGAAATCCTTAATAAAGCATTTTGACAATCTACTAACCCACACTGTACAGCAGAAGATTTATGTAAGGTCTTGTTTTGTTTCCTGTGGTGTGTTTTACTGGTCTCATCAGCATAGTTCTTTTTAATCTCCATGTGTTCAATGTAGTTCCATTCATCTCCATGACTTAGAAATTCCAGACTGGTATTATTAAGATGGTAAGTCTACCAGATGGTCATGCTATAATATATATATATATATATATATATATATATATAGTACTAAGGAACATTGTACAATTCTACAACATTAAATTGTTAACATATGGTATGGAATATCAAATCTCTGTATATATATAGATATATATTATATAACACTAGGACATTGATTGATTGTAAAATTCTACATTAAATTGTTAACAATAAAATGTACTGTTGGAATAATCAAATCTCTGTATACAGTAACTGTGCAATTATGTATGGAGCCCACTGAGTAGGAAACTGGAAAGAAACCAGGGAATGTCTTTCATGTGATCGTTAGTAAACCAGTAGTTATTTTAACATACAGCAAGCTTCACTGGTATGCAGCTACAAATTGCAAGTGTTAGTGAAAGAGTGTAAGAATAACAAAACACTGCTTAAAAGAAAAGCGATTGAAACCAAAAACAAAAAGCACGAGTAGAGTGGAATAAAAAGAATCCTATTTCCTATTCCAAGTCACAGAATAAAGAAGAAATCCAGCTACAAAATAACAAGACAAGCGTGTAATACCTGTTGTGGATAGGCCCTTTGAATGCAGGGTCGAACTTGCGAGGTTCACCTGTAGGCAACAAAACAAACAGGTAAGCCTGCTGTAGAGAACAACAATGACAAACAGCAGTGTGCAAAGATCAGCTTACAAGAACAACACACATGGCTACAGAACCTTGAAAGGCACTGCTGGGGTTAGTTTTCACAATTATATTTCCATGAAAAATAGAACACCCGGGGACATCAAGCCCCCAGTTCCCCATTGAAGCAGTGCATTGCTTTGCCATGCATCCCTATCTAAACCACTGATATTGGATATACTGTCTGCTTCAATACAAAACTTCACAGGGTGGAAAGTACTGCAATAAATAAATGAATAATAGATAATTTAGTTTTTGTCCCTTATGACAAGAAAATATGTATCCATCAACTACTACTATTATTATTATTATTATTATTATTATTATTATTATTATTATTATTAAGAACAGGGTTTCAGATAAATAAATGTGTTAAGTAACGTTGACAGAAACCAACAACAGCCATTCCTCCTCTCGACCAATGACCTGAGTTCATTAAAAAGAGTAACAGATAGTCCCAAAACACAATAGGTAAATACTTTAGATGAAAAGCAAATGAAACAAAAATGTTTTCTCTAAAAAGGTTAAAAATAAAATTACATTTACTCTTCATTTGGCTGTTGACGTTTTTTTTTTTTTTTTTTTTTTTTTTTCAAGTAGAACAACAAAGACGGGCATAATCTGAGAGAACAAAAATAACAATGAAGATCAAAAGCTTTTTTTTTTTTTTTTTTTTTTTTTTTTTAAGTGTTAAACAACATCGCTCAAGACATCGGATTCTCTCACGGATTTCAGTACAGTCTATAGGTATTTCATTCCTGTCTTCATTATCTCACAGTGTACTGCAAGGGACTTGCTTGCTATTACTCATGAGGACACCCTGTCCATAGCTCTCAAGCACACATCACATTTAAAAACACATGCCACTGCAGCCCCACACACGTAAATGCGTATAGCCTCTGTGTTATCACTGCTACTAAACCTTTCTGATAGTACCCAGAAAGAAAAAAAAAAAAAGCCCAGTGACGATTGTTACCTTAATGCACTGTACTGTAATGTGGGCTTGTAATCCTGGCAACCCTGACAACTGAATCAAACCTGAAGCTGTCACAAACCTTTCAGTCCAGAGGTACACTGGGATCATGCTCAGAAACGCTTCAGCAGGTACCGACAAGGGGAGCTGTGTACTAACATACAAATGGGAAAGGTGAGGCTTCTTCTTTTGTGGCAGGTAGTGGAGCGGTTTGAAAATTCGGCAGCTCACTTTTAAAAACACTGCACATGGTCTAGAAGATTTGTTTTTCTGAAGAATGTCAGTCTACACCCCAAAGTAGCTCCCTAGTGTTTAGGGAAGCGACTCGTCTCACTGAACCTGCTGTTTGGCTGAGTGTTTCAATGCACAGCCCCAACCCTACAGAGAACAACTCCTGTGCTGCTGACTTAGACCAGGGCTCAGATTAAATCTGTTTGACCTGGCTTACTAACTGAAGCCTGTGTGACATCTCTTTCTTTATATTAGGTAATAAATGAGAGTTGATTTGCCATTAAAGCGCTATATTTATAAATACTAAAAGAAACTACAACTCCATGACCAACGATTTGATGAGAAGTCTTTTTCAGCGACAAACATTTCAACTAGAATTTTTTTTTGATGTCTTCAGTTTCTTTTAGCATTTGTCAATTCAGCATTGCTGAGTATTTAATAGTTATGGATAAAGTGATATATGAAAATAGATTGGATTTCTTCTATGCAGGAGCAATATATAAGTACTGGTCACGTTTACTGAGCCTATATGGAAGGGACAAAATCAAAGCAATATTAAACTGTCACTTGAGATGAACTTGCTAGCGTTGTCTTGTAGGGGAGTTCAATAGCAATTTCAATTCACAGCTTTTTTTTTTTTCTTGTGAATGAATGTGTTGAATAACATACTGCAGCGAGACGTTATTCCATTGCCAGCAATGCTATGAACGGTAAAATTAAGCAAAGAAACAGGGATTGAGAGTGAAATGTAAACACAGCAGGGGCTCAGGCTGTTTAATGACCATGCACGGATATAGCTGGGATTTAATTTATTATAATTATTCAATCAATCAAAGGTTTGTGCAAATAAAACCAAGCCAGTCCTGCTGTACTGTATCCAACTGTTAAATGGAACTGCAAATGTTTGCAGAACAGATGAATCAGTAACTTTGTAAAGATTTGTTTAAAAATAATACATTAGCTGTTATGCGAGTTGTAAAATGTCTGTGTAGATAGACAGGGTGACCTCCAGTGGCAAGCACAGTCGAACACAGATACACAGTGTACAGCACTGTGTTTAACTGGGGCGACCTTTTCCTACTGATTTCACGGAACCCAGCTGGTCTAACTTGATACAGCAACAATATAAATTTACTATGTAAAGGTCTTATTGGGACACATTTTTGTTTAAAAATATTGCCAAAAAGTTTAAAATGGATTCTTACTTTACATTTAAAAGCCACAACAAATGGTCTTGTGTTCGGCAACTACTGATGTACATGTTATATCTTCTCTTACACCCTTTTCTCTCTGTCTTTACACTTTGAGGATGTCATCGTAGTAAATGACACGACAGTACTTATCACAAATTTCAGTTAACAAATTACTTTTAATACATTTCTACAGCATAACTCTGCAAATATGTCCTGTCAACCACAGTTCAATCAGAAAAGCAAAAGTATTTGTCGATAGGCATAACATGGGAATATAGCAGAACTGAAAAGAAACACATATAGACAAACGTTTCAATGAGCAAAATATGCTGCATTACACCAGGAACATAACTCACTTCTGTGAAATTGACTTTACAATTACATGTACTACTACCCAGAGCTGAACATTACAGTCATGCTCTCCTAGCATTACAAAAACAACAAACTAAATCGGACAGAAAAATAAATAAATACAAAGCAACTAGTGCACTTTAACCTTACTGTTTCAAGGCCATGACTTGCAGCGTTCCTGCACTGTTCAGTTTCATGAAATCACAGAAATGCTTACCATGCTTCCCATAGTAGTCCTCCTCTCTCTGGGACATGTTATGGTTTCTTGCACTGAACAGCTGCTGTTGTCTCAGATTATTTTACAGTCCTTATCCCACCTCAAATCAAGTCCAATGTTTTAAGAACAAGTTAACAATTAACCAGCAAAGAGGAAATGCAGGCACTCAGCTGACCAACAGTAGCTCCAAAAAGAGTGGCTTTCTGAAGCAAGGAGCCTCCTGCAATAACTAGCTGAATTTCCAAACCCCAGAACACTGCTGATCATCCCAGCTGCACCTGCACTCAGCTTTCCAAACAAATAGTGATGCACTGTACAGGGTATGCTTTCTGTCAGGCTCTTACCAGCAAACAACCTTGGCAATCTGTCAACGAGAGTTCACTGTTTCTCTGTGTCTCACCACTGAAATATAACATATTAACGGCATGGCTGAAGTCTCCCAGTTGTTCATGAGACTTGGGGTAACAGACTTTCGTTTTATCTACGAAAGAATGGACAGAGAAATATTTACAGAATACATTACTTAAAAACTGGTGTTATACCAAATAACGTTTTTATTTACAATGAAGGGAAAACATAATACTGTACATGTTTTCATTATAAGCATTTGGGCGACACAGTGTGTTCCCTACATTGTAAATGAAAACGTGATTAGGTATAATTTAATTAAAATGCTATTAATAATAAACAAAATGATTATAGCTGCAGTTTGTAAGTATTTTGTAAATATTTTGTCTAACAGTTAAAAAGTATGATGCTTATGAGGCTGTCAGGACCTGTATTTTTTTCAGACATCAGTATGGCGCTTTATAACAGGAGTTGCACATTTACTTAACAAAACCATCCTTTGCAATTCAAGGCTTTGACTTTTCATTTCACGAACTACATAACAACAGTACATCAGGTTGGGGCCAACTACCTTCAAACAGTAAAATGCACTCAACTGTCTTAAGTTGCATTTGCACTTGCTTCAAGCTGGGGCTCTTTGACTCATCATCACAAAACTGTGGTGCGTGAATCTTCAGCTTTTCTGTCCTCTGTATAGACAATGATCTTCTGCTATGGCTAAAAGTCTCTGTATCATTACAGAGGGGAACTGAGGTGGTTTTGTTCTTAGTGACCTCTCACTGATGTGTACAACACAAGCTATCTGAAAAAAAAATCATCGTTGCAGCTGTTGCTCCATTAGTCATTATTCTATTTTTTCTTTGTGAAATCCCTGTACATCTCGTACCAGGAGGTGACTGGTGACTACTGGCATTGTCATCCCCGGAGAATAATACTGCCAATTCATATTATATACCAGCATGTGGCTGTACTAGTTCATTTTCACTTGTTTCTTAAATTTACTGCCACAAGCAGCATCATTACAGGCTTGCAAGCAGGTGCTGTTCAATAAGAGATTCACTCCCATTCACAGCGAGCTGGATCAATGCCAGCGATCGACCATGCAGTATGAATCACAAGCTGCTTCTGCTGTAATACATCATTCATTTCCATGGTCTCCACTAGACTCCACCTAGTGCTGAGAGTGGATAGCGCAACAGCTCAAGTTCCTTTAGCTAACTATGTTCTGGAATATTTGATGTACAAGAGCCGCAATATTTTTTATGAAGTACGAAAATGAATACCGTCTCATTTCGTGATTGTATCAACTGCTACTGTAGCTACGCATCAGGAACTGCTTCCTGACGCAGCTTTGTTAAGTTAACCCAGAAGAAAATATAACAAATGCAAGCAGCTCTCTCCTCTTGTGGAGGAAAATCACTGTGGATGTGAATTACAGCGCTAGGCCAGGAGCTCTGGACTCTCTCAAAGAGCAACAAGAGCCCTTATTCCACTAAGATCTAAGTGGACCACTGCTTAAACCAGAACAAGTTTACAAGTATGTGTGAGAATATGGTTAGCATTGCCCGTACAATGCCGTACCTGCACAGGAGATGAACAAACCCAATTAATCTGACAACTCTTATGAGCACTGAGTCCATCAATGGCTACCACTTAAGAAGCCTAAAGCTGACACAGAAGACTAGCACACTTCCATACAACAGCTTTTAAAACCAGTAACAAAATCCAAGCAAAAAAAATGCAACGTCATTAGAGTGCACATTGGGTTCCACTGCGTTCAATTTGGGAATCTTATTTACACTCTTGGCGCATGTCTTGGTGAAAGGTTGAATCCCAAAAGAGTTGTTTTTAGGAATCCCATGATATTGACACTATAAACTTTGTCTTCAAGTAATGACCAGGACTGGTAGTTAATCCTTAGTTTCAATATGATTAGTAGTCACAGCCTGCACCTATGGCAACAGCTTGTGTCCTCAATCCAAAATTAACTTAGACCACTTTATCTTATTACATTAGACTTGAGCCTGAAAGGGCTAGGGAGCTGTGTCAATGTGATCAATTGGGTGGCTGGGATGGTCCTCATATGTCCTAGTGTCTTATTATTAAGCCTTCAATTCAACTTGAAAGCCAACAGCTTGAGGATGTAAGGCTTAGCACACCGGGAGACGGATTAGATTAGTTCAACCACATGCTATCTTTTTGCACTTGCTAAATAAAAAGTGAACGATATAGAATTTGTGCAGAACTCTTTTGCTGTTTAACAAGCCAGGATCTTGAAGCACTGGATGAAGAGGACACTGTCTTTCAGATATTTAAACAGCAGTGGTTAGCAGTTTTATTGCACTCCTCTAGCCCATACAAGCAGTGTAGCTGTAGTGACTCTGGGTCCCTTTGGAAAAGTCTAAGAAGCAAGTCAAATTTAAAAAAAAAAATAGACACATACCATAAAACTCTTAAAACATGCTTAGCAATTTGCCCAGCATGATGCCAATAATAAAAGTTTAAACGTTGTACTGAAAAGATGGCATTATAGTAGTCTCCGTTTTAGGAACACCTCACCTGAGGGAACACCCTTGTGGTGTAACAGATGTTTCCCATAGTAAATGCTTCGGCTAAAGGAACAGAAATTTTGCTTAAAAGAACACCTTCTTGGTACCGATAGAGATTCGTTCACAATGGATACAGTATTGCTTTGTAAAAAAGTGACTTGTCATCTTGAGTGTGTTGGGGGACACTGATTGGTTCTTTCCAGAACTGCCGTCATATCATTGAATTATTTTGTATTCATGCGTTTTTATGTTTTGACAGAACCGGGTTAAGCGACTTTTGACCAAAAACCCATGAAGGTGACCACAACACAAGAACGAACCCGGTAAATTAAAAAATGGCAGAGGTTTAAAATGTAGTCGCAGCAGTTATGAGTATTATTGATGAACCAACAGGTTGGTTCTGTATAGAACACTGACTAATGTCACAGACATGGCTGTCAGAAGTTCTATACCAATAAATAATGCAAAACATATCTCTAGACGTCTAGGCAAACGTGTTAGACTGCATTGCTATGTACACGGACTATAGGCAGTTTGTTCCAAGTGCTTAATTGTACTTCACGCTAGTAATGTGAAAACGGAGTTCTAACTACATATTTTCACTCCTGTTTCTCACTACCTTGAATAGCTAAGCCGTTTTCTGATCACAAGACACTTTTTACACGTTATTTCAACACACAAAAGGTTTACACAGTGCCTTGTTCTGTTACCGACAGCCTCTTGATTACATATATGATCAGCTCCATTATTTTACATGACTTTATAATCTACACAAACCATTTTACATTAAAACATTACACACATTTACACAATCGTGCCGTTTTTATTATTTACAGAAAAACAAAAATAATCTACTTAACAATTATGAAAAGCTTACAGAAACAAGTTGTAAAACTCCTGGTTACAACTATGAACTGTGCCACAAACCCAAACCCAGTTCACTGGTTTAATGGACCCATGACCGCTAGGTCCAGTGACGGCATCGTGAAAGCACACAACCAGATGACCTGGTCATAGCGCGAAAACGGACCCCATTTCCACGAGTGTAGCTCATCGTTACAAAATGCCATGTAAACAAACACCAAAATGCGCCTCTGTTTCTCTTGCTACACAAAGTTGGAAATTGTTCGAGCTCTTCACACACAAAAAAAAAACAAAAACGAATCAGACAGAACTCGGGGAGCAATTTGGTGTTTCCTGTTCTGGTGAGTTGCTTCACCATTCTGTTAAATAATGTGCATGTCTGTGCTGCGTTTTGTAACATGTGTAGGGGTGCTGTTCTAATTTAGTTTGACAGTTTATTAGCGTTAAGTTAACCCTAAGCAACGGCCATTACTTTTGCCCCTGCCAGTGTGATAGACCGAAACACACCTTCCAGCTAATTTCATAGTACATAGCGATTTAAGCTTTTTGACCGTGTTGTTTTGCTTTTGTTTTATTAATGTCAGTTTGTCTGCTACTTTATTATTATAGTTTATTAACACAGATTTTATATTGTTTTGCTTTTACTTATTCAGTTCATTTCATATGTTGATGCACGTGCGTCATGACAATACATATGTATTTATTTGTTGTTGCATATTGTGTCTGGTTGCTAACTCCGTCTTGGAGAACACTTCGGCTATAAGAACACTTTGCTTGCTTCACGAAGGGTGTTCTCTTAGCCGGAGACTACTACTGTAAGAACCAGGCTTTTATTGTGATAACAAACTAGTAAACAGTGCCATTATTGCTAGTTTAATTATTTACAAATTTTTAAAATACAGATTCATTTACTTTCTGTGTTGTTTTGTTATATAATTTTACTTCCATTTTGTTATTTTAAACATCTGAATAATGCAGTCATCAACCCTGTGGTAATGCCCTATAATGAGGCTTCCTGATTGGTGGATTAAAGTCACAAGGTTTCTAATCATACAATTAAAAAGGATTCTAATAATAAATATCAGTCCATTGTGCCTGATCAGAAATGACAACTCCTGATGTAACAGTGGACACTGTTACTGGCAATAGACAATTCTATAAGATAAACGGGTAAATACTTGAACAAAAAAACAGAATAAAAATATATGTAAAATAAATAAATAAATATATATATATAAGTTATATATATATATATATATATATATAGAATTTCTCCTAATGAATTGGGCTAAGAGAGAATAATTAATTGGGCTCCTTGCGAATGAGAGCTTCCATCTCAGGCAGAAGCAATGCAGTATTCCATTAGTAAGCATTTGGGTTCAATAACCTATTTCGCATTGAACTGCAAATAATGCCTCTCTAGCATGGACAGCATACCACTCTAGACACTCATTAGAGGAGATTTTCTCAATTACTTCCAATAAGGTAATTCACAACTACGTATGATCTTGCCACTGGAGTCTCAATGAGTGGAATGCCTCTTAGATATTCCCTAAATTTGAAAACTTAGTGACATTAGCGCATTAGCACGCTTAAGTATATCCCATGTCTAAATACCCTTCCCTTTCTTTCTGATATATTAGTAGCATTTAAAAAGAATGGCTACAAATCTATAGTTTATCAGCATCCCTTCTGACAGAATGCACCCCAATATTCCTGTGAGTATTACATTTAAAATCATTAGAAATCTAAAAATCTTTATATAGAAGTGACAAACTATTTGGGTGTTACTAAAACGACATCTACGGTATTTTCAGAAAAAAAAATTAAAATTCTACTCCATCCAAGCAGTTCTAAAAAGACAGCGTTGTGCGTGTTGAACGCCGGGCGCACACACACTGGCAGTTCTGTGTCGAGGAAAAAGACCCTTTGGAATGGAGCTTTGCAACAACTGCTTCTGATCCATCAACTACAAGCCCAGCCAGTGCCTGTCTGTGTTATACCTCCCCAAGTCCCACTTGGAAGGACCCACCATGACCATTCTGCTGAGATCCTTGACCCTCCTGCCACACACAGCTTGACACATGTCCAGGCCGAATGCCAATCCAACACTGACAGACAGGTCTGGGATTCAAACGCTCAGCCTGTATGTGCAGGAGGTCAACACAGCAGCACCAGTGTGCCTTGATCCGCTCGGCTGGACTTGCTCTCATAGTTACCAGCCTATTCTCTATATTTAATGCTGTAGGACACTGTGGTTACACCCAACTGCATACACTATCTATTCTTAACTCTCGTCACAACAAACACATTTTAGTATTCCAGACATATTAATATTGGATGTGCAGTTAATTTGATAACTGGCAGCTCATTACACACAACCAATATCCCTACTGCATACCCTATTCATTCCTAACTCTTGTTACAACAAACACATTTTAATTAGTTAATTTGATAACCAGCAGCTTGTACAGATCAACAATATCCCTGTGTGTTGAATCAAATATCCAAATAGAATCAACAGTAAACATCCAGGCTGGCGCACACTCCCAACTACAGTACTTACCTTGTAACATTTTTACTGGCACGCACAAACCAGCTGGGTAAAATTATGAAACAACCTCCTTTCCCTCTTGTCTCCTAACTACCTAATCCACTGACAGTTGCTTCACACTTACAGCTCAACGCAATCAAAGGACAACACTGTGAGTAGGGTATCTGATTAAAATGATTATGGCTGATAGATACAGGCACTGACAGTTTGAATAACTGCAACCCTATCCCATTATGTTGTACTGTAACAAGCAATCCGAGCAATATATGTCCAAAAAAGACAGCAAATCAGCTTTAGGTTACAATAAATGGCAAACATTACAAATGTAATACTTACCCTTCATCTTCCAGCACTACTATGTGATAGTTTGACTAGGCTCTATTTACTCAAACTGAATAAGCAGCAAGCATGGCTACCCTTCCTTCAATGAAAATAATAATGTACCAATTTGTGCCCTGAACATTTCTTCACTGGCAGATCGTGCTCAGGAGTCCATAGCCAAGCCTTCACACTGCATGCTGATATGACAGTCATTTTACACTGTCCTGGGAAATTCTTCTGCTTTAAATATGATGCAAGTTTTCCCTGGATACCAAATAATGGGAACTAAGTGCTACTTATAATCATAACCTTTCAAGGGACCTTTCCCTGCTCACAAATCTTTACAACTTTTCCCTCTTCAGTACAATATTAAAGAATCCCCAGGTTTGTGCATTTAAATTTTGCTCTAGCTAAATATGTGGAGCTGTGTTGTGGGTGTTGCCAGTTTTAACCCACTCAGACAGTTTAATTACTAAATAGCTTGGTAATCCTGAATAGATAAAACCCCCTTTAAAAAAACAAAGAGAACAAAAAGCATAATCTAAACATCTCACAAGTGCACGGCACCCCAAGCATTACTCATTTACAACACAGTGGGATATTTCATCGTAATTTTCACACCAAAAATGGATCTCTGCAATAGTGACTGCCAAGACTTGTGCCAGCCTTGGACTAGAGACAGGACAGCTCATTAAAAAAAAAATGTGCCCATACCGAAGACAGGATGATGATCTACTCTATAGTTCTGTCATCTATAGGTCTGTAAAACACCAACCTGACATTGTAAAGAGGAACCTGGGATATTGGCTTCTTATTTCACTTTTTACCATAGTAAATAAATAACTTCTAAAACATTATCTAATGCCACTTAATCACTGGTCACCATCCTATTTAATATTAGCATGTTACATGTTGGACTTTAGTCTCATCTTGTAATAAAGGCAACTTAACAATGCATCCTCTGGGTAGTCAATATAGAAACAGAGTTGCCTTCCTGTAACATTAAGACATAAATTTGCTTTGCTGAAGGCAATTCTTTTTATTTATGATGTCACTCTGTGTTTCAAATCTCGCTCAGCATGAAGGATGCCGTACAGTATATTTAAACCAGATTACCACTTCAACCAAACAGTATGTTAATACACTTTACAGAGATTTCAGCCAATACCTGCTCATTAAAGCAATACCTGGTGCAGGACTGTATCAGACATCCCCATCATCTCATGCTGCAACCATGAGCTTTGACACACTTAACCTCCATCGTCTTTGCCTTGAAGATTCACCTGTCTCTTATCTTAGGAAGGCTGGCTTGGCAGTTGAATCTTTCTGTGTACATTTCACCCAGGGTTCTTAGATTTTGTTGCGAGTAATGTATTATTCATATTGTTTTTTCTTTGCTTGTGCAGACAATAATGTATACTTTTTAAAATAATTTTTCAGCTCATCAACAACAAGCTTGTCAAAGTTTCCTTTATGTATGAAGATGTCCGTTCAGTCTACTTGAAAGCTTCAGTTCCTTAGTGGGTTCTGGCATTAGCTTCAAAGAGAGATAGTCAACACCTCCTTGTCTTTCGAGTGATTCAAATTCATTCGCATTTTGACAGCAGATGCACATGTTATGTCATAAGGACTATATAATTTGTAGACTCAAGACAAAAGGAAACAGCACAGGGCTTATCTGCTTCATCTTCATCTAGGGCTTCATCTTATTAGACTTAAGAAACGCAATAAGAACATCAAGGTTTTCAACTTGGATTCATGGTTCAGGCTATCTAACAGCTTCTAATTGTTTAGCCCTCATGTTAAAATTTTAAAACACTTGGTGAATGGCAAAATGTTTAAACTAAACTACATTCATTCAGTACCTTACTCGTTTGCTTTGTTCTTACTTGAATAGTTTACAGCAGTATATTCTGTTACAAAATGTTGAGTTTACTACAACTATGGCCAAATGTTTTGTATCACTTAGAACGTTAGGACTGAATTATTATTTTTTTTTTTTTTCAAAAAGTAGATGGGCAGAATTTAGCTCTTTCATTTAACATCATGTAATCAAAGAAACTGCTAAATAATATTGAAGCGGTGTGTAATTCAATATGTTAATGTAAAATTATTCTATAGGGTGACGCAAAACACCCTGTAGAATGTGTCTATAGCTGTATACAGTACTGAATATTAGGTGTTCTTTTTTATTGCGTGAGCTGTTCTCTAGATTTTGCACACACTGTATGTGGATTTGGGTAATCAGTTATTTGTCTAATTGTAAACAAATCAATGATACAGTTTAGTTTACTGCCTTTAGTGTACAGGGTAAAGTTGAAAATCCTACTTACACCACAGGGTTGGAAAACAGTTCAAGTAGACAATGCGAGTATTCACACCTTGTAATAATCTCCAAGCTTCAATTTAGGATTGCAATAATACACAGCCATTTCCAAATGGCCTTATCAGGGTTTAACACCATTCAATTTGCTCTGGGATAACAATGTTCAATCCTGTGCTTGTGTTCCCTAATGATAAAGCCTGACACTTTTTATGTTTCTGCAAAACACAACCTAATAATACTTGGCAGAGCAAAAAAAAAAAAAAAAAAAAAAATTATAATAATCTTTAGCTGTCGTACTCTATGACAATCAAATCGACAGAGAACATTCTCTGAGACTGTCAGAAATGTCAGATCTGTTGGTGGGAAGGGCAACTATGAGCAGTGGTCCAGATAAGCTGCATACCTGCCGTTTTTACACATTAAAAAATCTGAAATATGCACTAAATTTTAACTGAATGCATAAAAATACACATAGCAATTTTGTTGTACAGCTTGTCTGCCTCCACTAAAAATTCCACTAAAAACTACATCTCCCAGAATTCAATGTCTTCAGTTACTAGGAAACTCTACACAAGAAAAAACAACCAACATTATCTGGCTAGCCCTGTTGTCTTTGCAGCCAATCACAGTAAGAATAAGAACATTTTGCTACACAGGTTGAAGCGTAAACACCCCAGTCCAGCTACTGCACAAATCCAACTAGAAGCATTGTCAGAGCTGACCGCTAAAAAAAAAAAAAAAAAAAAAAAGGCGCCTATAATATTAAACAAACTATTTAATAACTTATTAATGCATTTCATTATTTTATTTATCTGTATGGATTTATATTGAAGTTGTAACATGTTCACTGTGTTTAAGAATTTAATATTAAAATATAAGTAACGTAATGAATTTGCAGTCAGTGTGAAAAAAATGCACTAAGCTGATAAAGAACCTTGTAGAACACACACACACACGTGGTTGTACAGTAGTTCAAAGTAGCACTGCAGTTAAAATGAAAGGTTCTTTGTTAATGCCAAGCCCACTACCATTAAAGATTGTACAGTATTTATTGAGATTGCTCACGACTTCAAGGTAATGTTGCATTTTACCCCCTGAAAATACATTTTACTCTCTCAGTGTTCAAATTAAAGGGTAAGTTACTCCCAGACCCAAACCCTTATCTGGAGCACTGGCTATGAGAAGTACAAGGTTGAAGGGATTTGCATAATACATAATACATCTAAATAAACAGCCTATTAAACAGCCTATTAGTCAGTCTATTTTTTTAAAACCACTATCCAAATATATATATATTTTTTCTAAAAATCCCATTTGGCTAGCAGCAAGATAGGAAGTACAGCAACTGCTGTGCAATATAATTGCTACTGTGGTCTCTGCACCACCATTCTGCTGCTCCCTCTCTGGTTAGCCATTCTGCATGCTGTGTACACATTAAGAATTTATGTATGTGTTGGGATTATAATGCTGTGCCAGAAATACCTTATTCTAAAATCAAGCATTTTCATTCGACGAAAGCCATAAGGCAATGATTAGAGCTGAAACAGAGATTGAGCAGAAAGATATTTTTAAACCTGCCCCCGATATCAGCATTACAAAGAATTCAAATCATCATTAATACATTTTAAAAAGAGGAAATAATTGGCGATGCATAATAATCTGGATACTTATATTTGGGGCAGCAGATGTAGATTCAATGTCAGGCTATACAGGGATTTCAGCTTGTTTAATTCATCTTTAGAATGCAGCTTGTTTTTTAAGTAGGTCAGATCCAGCAACTGTTTAGATTCTTGCAGTGGTAATGGCAGAGGATGCCCATCACTTGCAGGTTTCTGATCAAGTTCCGGGACTGTTTGGAAAGGGAAACAATTGCCATCACGTTTGGAGGGGGCGGTGTAAATAAAGTCATTTTGGTTCAAACATGCGTTGAGACCAAATGAAGCCACTACCACAGACAGGATAGCTGAAAATACGTCATGCAAATATCTTCAGCAAAAATAGTTGGCTGCTTAGAACAGCAGATTTCGATGTCATCACCAAGCACCTTGCTGACAACCAGAAGGAAGTGAAAGCAAATGCACTAGCTAGCATGCCGGCAGAAAGTCTTTAACATTTTGCGCTGTAACACTGTTAAAAAGCAGTGAATAAATTCAGGCAACGCTACCAACACTTACAAACTATTTTTATAGTCAGCGACAGGAAGCTTTTTAAAGATTCCCACACAGACTCAATTTGAAGGGCCATTCTAGTGTTCGTTTGCTGGTGCACATTCTCTCCTGAATTAAATCAGTACTTCTATAGCTAAAAGCTGAAATGAAAACTAACACTTTCGATGTGTTCTTTCAATTATGCAGCTGGCAATGTCCTTGGCTCCACCACTCAACAAGGAGAGCAGTAGAAAAGGTCTTCTTTCATCCCAGTTCTGTTCAGAGCCTCCTACAAAACTCTGCAATCAATCTACCAATGAAGAAGAAAATATCCATATTATCCATCTTCTTGTAGATATCCTGGTCCACCTTAAATGAATAAGCTCAGCCAAGGATTCCCTGCAAGCTTAATTGGCTTGACTTGGATTTCAAACAGGGCAGGAACAATCAAATAGAAATCCCTTCCAGAAGATGATCTATGGTATGGACCCATGCTCCCTGCAACATGATCATTTTGTTCCCATGAGGCTCCCTTCGTTTGGATTTTGGCTGTGTACAACAAGTGTCAGTTGGTAAAGTAACATAAACCTGAGTACAGTACAAGGTCTTTTTTTGCATTCTTTCAATCCCGAATCCACATTTTTTATATTTTAAGTACTATTTGAAAGAACGTGTCACCTTCAGCTTCTAATCTAACAAGAGGTACTGTAAAAACATTTCAGTAAACCTTTTCGAGGCAGCTAGTACAGTGTCTTTATGGCTTGAGTCCATTTTCATACCCTGTCTTTCAAGGCACATTCAACAAAAGAAAAGTGCTGACATGTATTTCCTTTATCTGTTCCTGGATTCCTGTCTGGATGTGAAAGTGTGAACATGAGCAGCACACTACCAACTGCCTCCTTGTCAATCTAAATGTATACACTGTATTCTGAATAATAAAGACATACCACTGAACCTGTGGTGTTTGACAGCTATAGCCCCATGCCTTTGCCAGATGATGACTCTGTTAATTAACTGATACTTTGCCATTTGTTATTTACTAAGTGGACAAGCATTGCCTCTGCTTGAATAGGTGGCACCAATTCTCCTTGTTTCACTGGCTTGATGCCCGATGAGCTTCAGCAGACACTTACAGGACCTGACTTTGGCCTAAAAATTGATTTCTATCTGCTATTTCTACGGGAATACTTCAAACAGAGGTCAATAAGAATTCAAACCAGAAATATTGCAATACAGTACAATGCTTGTCTGCCTACTGCAGTAACTGAAGACAGATTAACACTCATCAAGTTGGGTCAAAAAAATAATACTAAATTGAACATGTAAACTTGAACACCTAGACACTGGGACATGCCTGTTCAAATAAAACCCTTCTTTTCCACACCCAGACCTGCTGTGGTTTTAGCTGCTATGCGCCACATGAGATCTCTGGAATTTTCTCCCCAGTTTAATCAGGCATGCAGAGATAGGCTGCAGAAGATTTATGCTGTTAATCTGGCTTTTGCATAAATTAAAACTACTTTGGAAAAGATTTCTGGGATGTCTGTACAGGAAGGACACTAAATAAGTGTAACTGCTATGATAGGGTCATTCACTGAGATTTTACTGGCTCTAACTTGAGAAAAAGGGAATACTATCTGTTCACCTTTAATTAACATACCAAACACAGCAAAAAAAGGTTTGAGCTATGTTAATCAATTACGAGAGAAGATGGTGTTTTCTTGACAGTTTTAAGAGAAGACATGCAAAATGACTTTGCTAATGGCTGATAATATGGGATACACACCTGTCGTCTGCATGTAAAAAATTCTGTGAAGATATACATCTTTCCCTTGGGCTTATAACAGGGAACAATTCAGCAGGACAGGGGCGTGCAATAATAGAAACAGAAATTACTAACAAATGTAATGTTCCACGAAAAGAAGCTAATAACTGACATTTTAAAGAAAGGGTTGTGAAATAAAAGCTATTGAATCAGAACAATTAGTGAGAGATAAGGCTGAATGAAACACGTTTAGCTAATGGCAGCTATAGTACTAATCAGCATGGAGAATAATGATGCAGAGCAATAATTATGGATTATTAAGCACCACTTGGTCTAGGGCTTTCAATTCCCAGTCGCAGTGGACTCAGGACACATTAATTTCTGCAGACATGTACTGGGAAAAGTGATCAGTTACTAATTCTTTGGTTTGTTTCCTTTACCTCTAATACTTATTCTATAAAATATATCTCCAGGCATAAACCATAATGTCATTTCATTTTTCATTTTCCTCCACTTGTAAACAGATGACATTTTATAAATTGCTTTTTTTGTACTGGTCATTGGTTGAGAGTATAATGTAAGTTGCAATGGGGATACATTCTACCATGAAATTCAAGCGACGGTGTCATTTCTCTCAGTAAAAAGCACATTGCTGGAAGGCTCAATACAGTTTAAAGGTTTATAAATGCCTCTTCAAGTGTAGTTTAATGGTTTAAAAATGGTTCCCGGTTTCACAGAGAGAAAAATGAACAGGATACACTTTTGAGAAAAAAGCAATTATTTTAGTTTTAATAAACAATGGGCTGTACATCCCTTCCTCTCCATAACATATTGGTTACTGTTTTTTGACCAGTAAAGATGTGGGTAAAGAGGTAAGTTCAGATGCTAAATGAACTCTAGCACTTTGTGTTTGTCCTCCTTAAATTGTTAAGATGTTTGAAGAGTTCTCCCAAGACTAAGCACAGATAGGGAGTAGCAGTGGTCCGCTGCGGTCTTCCAGCAGGGTTCATCAGTAAAGAGGGATTCAGACATGGCAGAACCATATTCACACTGCCCAACCAGAATATCACAAAGCCATTTACACTGTCCAACCGGAACATCACACAGCCACTCACACTGCCCAACCAGAATATCATACAACCATTCATACTGCCCAACCAGAATATCAGACAACCATTCACACTGTCCAACCAGAACATCACACAGCCACTCTCACTGTCCAACCAGAACATCACATATCCATTCACACTGTCCAACCAGAACATCACATATCCATTCACACTGCCCAACCAGAATATCATACAACCATTCATACTGCCCAACCAGAATATCAGACAACGATTCACACTGCCCAACCAGAATATCAGACAACCATTCACACTGTCCAACCAGAACATCACACAGCCACTCTCACTGTCCAACCAGAACATCACATATCCATTCACACTGTCCAACCAGAACATCACACAGCCACTCCCACTGCCCAACCAGAATATCATACAACCATTCATACTGCCCAACCAGAATATCAGACGACCATTCACACTGTCCAACCAGAACATCACACAGCCACTCTCACTGTCCAACCAGAACATCACACAGCCACTCACTGTCCAACCAGAACATCGCACAGCCACTCACACTGTCCAACCAGAACATCACACAGCCACTCCCACTGTCCGAACATCACACAGCCACTCACACTGTCCAACCAGAACATCACACAGCCACTCATCACACTGCCACTCCCGAACATCACATAGCCACTCACACTGTCCAACCAGAACATCACACAGCCACTCCCACTGCCCGAACATCACATAGCCACTCACACTGTCCAACCAGAACATCACACAGCCACTCACACTGCCCGAACATCACATAGCCATTCACACGGCCCAAACAGAGTCCAGTGGTTAAAGAAAGGGGCTTGTTTCCAGGAGGTTGCCAGTTCAATCTAGCCACTGCCTCAATGTGTGTGACCCTGAGCAAGTCACTTAACCCCCCCCCCCTTACAGCTCTATCCAGTGGGTTACTGTACCAGTTTTTCTGTTGCCCTTACAATAACAGAAGGCATCTAATGAATTGCCTTTGGCAAAACAAGCACCAGAACTTAGGCTGTTATGAGTTTTAAACGTACTGCCTTCAATGTATTCTCAGAACCAGCCTCACATTCCCTGGCCCTCGCTTCAACAGCAGTGGAATTCATTACAAGTTGACACACCCACCTGGTGACAGTCCTATTCACCAGCAACAGCAGCAGAAGCTCCAATTATACTACTTCAGGAGCATTCAGGAGCGTAGCCATAGAAACAAGGGTCAATGAAGTGGTTGCTGTAGACTGCATGAAGAGATGGGTTAAAAGAGGGCAGAGAGAGCAAGTGCAATAATAAGGGCTGGCTAGTCAAAACAGAAGACTTTTCCTGTGGCCACTGACAGCAATAGGCAAGTGGCAACCAGAGATGTTAGGGCACTGCACTCATGCTGAACTTCCACAGACCATTTTGATGTATATTTGGATATGATTGGTAAACCATGTCTAAAAAGGCATTGTGCAACATACTGGCATTCATGAATTCACTTGTGTCCTTGTAACAATGTTGGCACAATTCACTTCCAGGTAGATAATTTCCTGTTCTTTCAGTCACACCTGTTATATCTGGACAATGTAAAAGCTTCAAGGTTAAACAAATACTTTAAACAGTTTTAAATACCAACTTGTAATTCTAACTTTTGTCTGTTTTCTTTGTTCTTGTTTTGTTTTTTGTTTTTTTATTAACTTTAAAACCATAGTACAAGTTTTGTCTGGAGGTGTCTTGTTATCTCTAGCTATGTCATAAAGCACATCTCCAATCATTAAAGTTTGCAATAGATTTTCCTTAACTAGAAGATCCAAGAATGGTGTGAACGTTGTTGATGTTGTTGGTCTTGTTCTCGGGATTACTGCTTTAAATGCCTGATTTAAATGGAATCCCATGTTACTCATTAGAGCAGCTGACAATTCCTGCAGAACAACACACTAATTGTGACAAGACCCGACCCCTGCATTGTTTCACCACCCTCGTGTTCACATCGCTGTTTTCAGAGGCCCCAGTTAGTGGCAGCCAATCACAGAGCAGCTTTTGAAGATTTTTTTGCTGCCAAGCAGCTGTCCCACGTGCTCCTGGGGTCCTATCCTGCACTGCATTGTTTTTGCAGACAACAGCTGTCTGTTAGTGCAGCCCTGGGAGTGTGAGAATGGCCTCTCTGAGTCTGAATCCATAAAGGCCTGAGCAGCAGCTACTGCAACAGGTGGATAGATGGCTCAGATCTGTATGAAGCACATATTTGCATGGAGCTGTCTTTAACTGAGAAATTATACCATCAACTCAGTATGAATCTTAGGGCACAAAACTGCATTTCTGACACTCTGGTGGGCAGCAATCTTGTTAATCCACTTTTTTATTTGCTGCCCAGTGCCTAGCCCAGTCATTTTCTTTAAAGCTTACAGCTACTCCACTGCTGTTATGGCTTCACAAGAGTAACTTAGACGTGATTGTTTTACAATCAGCAAAAAGGAACTGAACGTTACAATTGCAGCGATTAATCATCATTTTACATGTCACTGACAGAACCCCAGTCAATGAGTTCTGTAGTTAATATACAGCAGAATTAATCATAGAGCATCTGTATGCCTTACATTGTGTTCTCGTCACTATGGAACATTTTGATGTAACAGTTTAACACAATACAAGCCACAAGCACTCAGTTGTGTAAACCATGAGCCCAGGCTTTACTGCTTTACACAAATACATAACAGTATTGACAGTTCTTTTGCACTGTATGGATTGTATGGGTTTATTTAATTCTAGCATACTCTTAAAAGTAATGGCAAGGCTTTTGTTTTTATCTTCTACAGCTGCTGCAACAAATATATATATATATATATATATATATATATATATATATATATATATATTTTTCTATATATATTTTTCTAAAAAGTTGAGCAAAGCAGCAGGTATCACCCCAGAAGCTGAAACTATCAGCCGGTTTGATCAATTACTGCTTTGAAAAATGCGGAATCTGAAAATGAAAGTATACGGAAATTGGAAAAGATGACAGCCCACCAAATCTGCAAGAAATTCTAATTATTCTACTCTGCATTTAGACGAACCCAGGGGTGATTCCTCGGGGATCCCGAGCTGCAAAACCTCCCACACTTCAAGATGTCAGCCCAGCATCCTCTTATCTGCTAAGAGACAGCATGCAATACATTAAGGCAGAGCTACCCAAAGCTTCTAATACCTCCTACAGGAAAGTCTTTGCTGAGAAATCTTAAGAGAGAGAAGTGGAAATTGAACTCAAAGTTGCTTGTTTCTCATACATATTAGAGCACAGACTCTCAGGAGGGGGAATTCGAGTTCTACCAAGTCATACACACTTGATCATCCACACTCAGCTTTCAAAAGAAGCGTACACTGCTTCAGCTCTGGGCTAATATGCTGCTCTTTTAAATACTGTGTCTTTCCTGGGTAGAAGGCCAAGTGTCATTTTATTATAGACTAAAGGCCTAGCAGTCATTAAGGGGTAGAGGATAAGCATCGGCCTCCCTAGCAACTAGACTGCAAACATTAACACAAGCCAGAGGGGTCGACTTCTGTTTTCACTGCACTGTATGTCATTATACTGGCTAATGCCCAGATCCACACAGTTTTTCATGTGGCAGTTTGCTGCTGCTCTGACAACTTCATTGTTTATTAGCTTCAGTCTATGTAGGCTAGCCGACCAACACCTGGCAATCAATGAGTTTTGATTTACAATCTGATGCACACATTTGCAATTGAAATCATAACATGCATCCCCTAATGTGTCCAGCTCAGGAAGGATTTAGACCTCTGAAATGCGTGAGGATGGGACACCGTATGTGTTCTATATTTACCACTCTCTATGTTGCTCCGCTATATTTCTACTTTGTTATACAATGTACAAAGGGAACATCCAGAACCACAGATCAACCTTTTATAAGAACATAACAAAAGCTGGGAATGAGAAGAGGCTGTTTGGACCACATAGGCTCTCCCTTTGCTAGAACATCATTTGCTCCATTTCAGCATTTCACTGTCATTACCACTCATTATTATTATTATTATTATTATTATTGTTATTATTATTATCCACCCTTTTCAATGCTGCCGCCAAGCTGCAGTGTATTCAGTGAATTTCAAATTCAAAAGCTCGGTCTCAAATCAGTGATATTATACTTTAACAGGGGTTCAGACGCCACAGTTTTCATCTCCAATTCATGCACTATATAAATTGCCTGTGTGTCTCTCCATCATTCAAGCAAACTCAGCAATCTACCCAATAGTATCAGTTATAACCTTACCAAGCCAGGGTTCTACTTGAAGTGCCCAAATGATTGGTATCAACCTGCTTAACCCTGAACCATTTTGACAGGATTGTCTCTGAAAACGCTGTTCATTTGCAAAGCCTCCTGCATCTACCACAGCACGGTTTTGAAAAGATGAATTAGTTACAGCGGTTTGAAAGGACTGAAATTACAGCTGCACTTCAGTAGCAGACCCTGAAGGACCGTCGTTACCATAAACTACAATAGAGAATTATAGAGAACACATACAAGAGGATATTATAAGGCTAAGAAATTTAAATTTAAAAGAAAACAGTGTCCCTTTGGGACAAGCAGTACTAGAAACACTTGCTGCTTACCTGCAGTATTCAGGTTTTGTTGAATGTTTTTGTTGAATATATTCTACGTGTAGTGATTATACTTGATTACACTTCTGAATCTCGGCTCTGCATTGTACTGTAATACAATCTATTCTAAAGTTATCACACTATCTTTATTGATTAGCTATCAAGCTATCTTTATGGATTAGATGTCAGGAGAAACTGCTTTCTTGTAGTCTGTGGACATCTTTGTTCAGTCACAGGAATAACACCTTTCCTGAAATGTATTTATTTTCAGCCAGCCCCACAGTAAACACTTTACTAGTATCAAACTTCATACTTTTAAAAAAATATTTATTTCTGTACCAGAAATGGTTTATCTCTAAACCAATAATGGGAGACCTAGTGGAGTAATTGCCACTTAAGTAAATGCAGAGCCTTACACTTTTCGCAATAACTAGAACCGTTCTAAATTGTCTTTTCAAAGTCACTCATAAAATGATTGTTCAGCTCCTTCCGTCTTATTAAGACTATTTAAGCAGAGCAACAACAACAAAAGCAACCATTTAGCACAGCTGAGATAGCATAATAATGAACTGAATTAGCATGGTGCATTTGTAGTCCTTTTGATTAACTATTTGTTGTAACAGCATCAGGTTTAATAATACTGGCTGACCAGAAAAAAGAAAATAAAGCATTTTTTATTTTTCTCTATTTATTTATTTATTGCATTTACATGGCTTTTTTTTATACAGAAGTATTGCAAAGCACTATACAGTACATAAAAAAAGAACAAACCACAATACATTTATATAGCATGTCACACATATAACTGCCACATTCAGAACATTTAAATAACAGTATATACATACTAACACAAAAGCGGCAATTTTAAAGTTACATTAAAACCCACTATGATAAGAAAGCCATTTTATAAAAGGTTGTTTTTAGTCTCGACTTAAAACTGTAAAGCTCCCAGCTTCCCTGACAAACGAAGGCAGAGCCTTCCATAATTTCGGAGCTCTATAAGAAAAAGCTTTCCCTCCTCCCGTGTTGCTCTTGTTGACACTAGGAATAACCAGCAGTCCCGCATCCTGTGATCTCAGAGTGCGGTTTGGAAGATACAGGGTCAGTAACTCCTGCAAATAACTAGGTGCTAATCCATTCAGGGCCTTATAAGTTAACAGCAAAATCTTAAAATCAATTCTATACTGCACAGGGAGCCAGTGTAAAGAGGCCAAAACAGGGGTAATATGTTCACTTTTCCGGTTTTAGTTAGAATTCTAGCGGCGGTATTCTGAACAAGCTGCATGTGGGATACCACACGTTTTGGGACACCAGAAAAAGTGCATTACAATAATCAATTATTGATGAAACAAAGGCATCAGATACAGACATAATTTGTCTAAGTTTGGCTATATTTCTCAAATAGTAAAAAGATACTTTAGTAATTTCCCTAATACAAGTCTGAAATAATAGATCAGGATCAAAGATGACCCCCAAACTCTTAATTTCTAGATTAAGTTTTGACGAGAGGCTGCAAGGGTCGAGCTCATGTAATCCCACATTTTCTTTTAGTTGGTTCTGTGATCCCACTAGCATAACCTCTGTTTTATCTGAATTCAACATTAGAAAATGTGACATCCAATGCTTGATGTCTGTACGGCAAGTAGCTGGTAACACCCGGGCAGAAGAAATACCTGGCTTTAGGGACAAATATAGCTGGGTATCATCAGCATAGCAATGGAAGTTCACTCCGTGTCTGCGGATAATGTCACCTAGAGCTAGTATATATAATGAAAACAGCAAGGGACCTAGAATGGAGCCCTGTGGAATACCACAGACAACTTCCAATAATGCCGATTTTACCTCTGTCAGTTCCTTTAATCTCTGCTATTTTTGTAGAACAGTGCTAGTATCCGTATGCTCTCCAGAATTTAAGAGGATAAAGGCTAACCCACATTTGAGCACATGCGAGTTCAAATGTATGAAATCTTCACATCCACGTTCATAAATACTGTCACTCATACTCCAGAGAACTGCTTCACCTTTGCTGTATTCATAGGCATGTAGCTTTAAATTGTTTAAAGACCAACAAGGACCTTTTTCTTATCAAGGAGAATTGTTAAGTCTCTTGAGTTTTACAGTTTTCTTTTCTACTGTCTTGTTCAGTGTTTTAGTAAAAGCCACACTATTCAACAGATCAAAATACATCTTAACATCCAACTGTGCATGCAAGTCTCTTCAGTCTGCTATGTTTGGGAAAATAATCAAAACACCAGGGAGAGTCCTGCCTTAATGACTTCAACAACATAAGTACTGTAACTGAAACAGACACCATATTCAACTGATTAAAATCTCGCCACATTAATCAAAAGGCCTTAAATAGCATCTTGCGCTATATCAAAAAAAGACATGTACAACAGGTCAGTCCATCTCTTTTCAGAATTGAACATATTTTACATGTCTTTCTATATGAAGCCTTTTCAACGGCAGGGACCGCTCTGGTTTCTCAGTCCTTTCAAAACAAGGCTGATAGTGGTTCACTTTTCCATGAACCACTACCAGCCTGGAACCAAAAACATCTGCATTTATACTATCAATTCTACCATGATAGTTCCTCATTTGACAGCATACTACCAGTAATGAAAATGTAATAATCTTCAGAATTCCTAGATAAATACTTAGCAACACCGTTGTGTTATTTTTGGGAATATTTCAGGGACCACCTTGGATTTGCTCACAGGCCACATAGCAGAACATTATAAGTGAGTATTTAATGTTCAATGCTTCACAAATGCATGTTACCAAGCCCCTTACAACACCAGTGAATTCCATAAACACAGTCATCAAAACAGCAGGCTCATAAATTCTGCAGAAATTATGAAGAGTTCTGTCTCATTGAAGCAGAATGTCAAGTGATGCTTCAACCACTCCATTGTTTTATTTATGCATTCCTGTCCACTAAGGCACAGGGGAGCAACAGTACAGGGAGGATTTCAAAAGAGCTTTAAATAATGTGTGCACAGTGAGCTCCATCAGTATACCCTCTGATGTTTATTAGTCTGTTAAAACACTGTGTTAAAATCTGCACCAGATGCTTTTTTAGCACATGAACACATTCTGATCTGGTTCTGCGTTCTAAAGAACGAAACTAGTCTTCCTCATTATTTTATTAGCGCTAAAGGTAGCCTAGAAGCATTGGGGGCTGTTTAAAATCCCACACTGGCATTTGGATGCTACTGAGAGTCCCAAGTAGAATGAGTCAGCATAACTTCTGGCTATGTTGCATTGGTTCCCAGTGCAAATTAGAATTGATTTGAAATTCCTACAGGGCCCGAAAAGGGCTTTCCAAGCTACACCAGTAGTTTTTAATCCTCAAACCAAGAAGTATGGAGCAAACTGAATTTTGTCTTACACCTTACTGTATGGGATCAGATTCTTCCTTAATTAGTGGTTTAAAAGTCACCCCAGTAAGGAACCAGACTGGCATCTTAAGATTGTCACTACCTGTAGACAACGCTATAAAGAAACACAGCAGGTGCCTCAACCCTTTTCACCATCAAGTGCTAAATAAACATATATTACAGCTGTGCTGATTTTGACACAGCGTTGAATTATGATAAAAGCATCATTTCCAATGCTTGATTAATCCATTCGTCCCATTTTGGTCACCAGCGTTATGAATTGATCTAATTAATTACAACTCAAAATCAACAACATGCCAGATCAGTTATTTGCATTAGTTTTCCCACGGACATTAGGGAAACTCATGCAAATACAGAGCATTCTCTAATTCTTTACAGGTTTAGTTATTCATATTGAGTTCTTTCCTGCAAGTATAGATTAAACTAATCTAAGTCAGACGCAGGCAATTAAAAATAAAAAAAATAAGCACAGAGTTAGTTGTAGATGAACCAGAATTGAATCCTTTAGTGAAACAGTGCTGAATGCCATATTGAACTCACTGGTGGTTTATCTCAAACACGTGTTCAACAGAGGTGTCTTGATAAACAGGACAATACTTTGGTTAAAAGATGATACATCACTCATTAGAAATTATATGGTTCTGAAGAGTGATTTGCATGTGATGTGAGAAGATAAAGGAACCGTGAATCTTAGACTACCTGCACTACTGTATGTATGTTAAAATACATAGAGGTTCAGTGTTAAATGCATTGTGTGCATGGGAAACTAGATAACCATGACAAACTTTATAATGGAGCATGCATTGTGTTGTGCATTAGATGGTTCATTGTTTAAGTTCCTATCTAGTTCATATTATATGAAGAAATATCATGATTCAAAATGAAGGTTTTCATCTCTACAGTTCCCACTTTAAGCAAAGGTTAATGCTAAGGAAAAAGTATACTAATTTAGTCTATTAAATACACAAACTAGAACACTTCAGTGTGTTGTTACAGCCTTAAAAATTGTATTTTGTTCAGGCTTGGTGGTCCAGTCGTTAAAGAAGGGGGGCTTGTTACCAGGAAGTTCCCTGTTCAATCCCAGCTCAGCCACTGACTTACTGTATGTGTGACCCTGAGCAAGTCACTTTTCCTCCTTGTGCTCCATCCTTCAGATGAGATGTAAAACCGAGGTCCTATTGTAAGAGACTTTGCAGCAGCATTTGTTATGCATAGTTCACCCCCTAGTCTCTGTAAATTGCCTTGGATTAAAGTGTCTGCTAAATTACTATAATAATAATAAATGAAGTAGCTGCTGTGAAAACAGATGTTGGATAAAAAAAAAAAAATCTTCTGTAGCATGTATTGCTTGTAGTAGTTTTAAGATTAATTATTCTTTGCTTACAAACATATGGTACTAGAAAGCTAATTTAAAATGAAATCTATTCACATATGTGGTAGACACTGCCCAAGAATAGTTTTTTGTATGACAGTCAGTTTTCCAATTGTGTATATATTGCTGCACAATGAACAAAAACAGCCAGCAGCCTCCCTAAAGAACAATCCCCAACTATGGCCAATTTCCTCCCGTGTTAGAAGACAGACACCTTAAATCATCCAATGCCCTACAGACTTAAATATTTAGCTGAGGAAAACAAGGAGAAATGTGTGGAAGAGCAGAATAAGTACTCTGAAAAAAACATAAGTGAAATAAATGAATATATACTTTAGATAGACTTTATAAATACTTTAGATACACGTTATGTATACTTGCCTTGCTGTACAACATTCAGCTTCACAAAAGCTGATGCTTCAAGAATGGTGAGGTGTCTTTGAGAAGTCAAAAGTTTCAAATTCATTGCCATACAAATCGAAATCATTTTTAAGGACGTTTATAGGCTAATCTGTTATTTACTCTACTCCTTTGGAATAGTCTGTTAAACACAGTACCCTGCATCAAGATCAAGGATACTTATACCTGGTCTCCTTAAAAACTCACTGTAACTAATACAGTCTGAAAGTAATAACAACTCGATGTTGAAGGCTGTTGAATGGATTTGGTCAGAGGCTCCTCTGGTAAAAGCATGGCTGTGTGGTGTGCAGGGTGAGTCACAGAGTCAGGGGAGCTCATATTTACTTCCTGGCTATGTGAAGTATGGTCTTCGCTGGGGACTCCAGGGGGAGTATTCCATTGGTAGGCTGGGGAAGGCAAAACCCTGGTGAACTGCAGACAACTTCCACTTGTGGGTGTAAAGAGGCATGGGTTTGGTTGTGGGATCAGAGGATACCCACTGAGATTCAGTTCTCCTGAGCTGTTGCAGAGGATTGATGCTGTGATGGAATGCAGTTGGATATTCTAAGTTGGGGCGAAATTAGGGGGTAAAAACTGGGCACCCTAAATTAATAAATAAATCAATTATGAATACATTAATAATGTAATTTTGCCTTCATTTAAATGTCAACTTAATATTCTGGGCATGTGAATATAAGCATTTGAATTACAGTACAAGGGTGCCCATCAGTAAATCAGGGCAAGTAACACTTTAGTAATCTTTGCTGAACTTGACATTAATTAAATAATCAATTAAATCAGCTTTTGTTAATTGACTATTGTCCTGTTAGCCTTCAGTATTGTCTATTGATCTACAAGACAATACAATCAACTGTTCCTCTTAACCTTTAGAACGACAGCCCAGTGACATACACCCTACAAAGATGCTGACAACAGATCTGCATTTTGGTGTTTTACAACAGTTTCTTCATTAACTCTGGTATTACTGATAGGATTTCGAAGGCATGCGTGTAAATATATGGAATGCACAGTATTTCATGTGTTATTGTTTGCAGAATAAAGTTAAGTAGAGTTTAGCAAGTCTCAAGGCATTCGGTTGAGTTCATCTATAGGGCATCTGAGTTCTACCCAATGTACTCTCACTATGTGACCATCTCTACAGAAATTTTTTACAGAAAATAACAGCTCACAATTAAGGCAGCTCACTGTCATTTTGGGGAACATCTCTATAAAAGTTCAGTTCTCTTTAAGATCAGACCTGGTGTAAGACCACCTTCTGGCAATACCAATCCTAGTGGATCCCTCCTTTATTGACTTCATGTTCTTCAGCCCATGATATTAGGAATCCTGACTGAGAACCTAACCCTTCCTACGACCCCCCTTTTGTTCTATAATGGTATATAATGTCAGCGCGGTACCCGAAATGAACATTAGAAATGTACAATATACCTGACTTCAGAGTAGGGTTACAATCCCAAGAACCGAACAGCAGTGTTCATGTAAATACATTGATCACGCGGCCTGGGGAACATTGCTTTGCCAGGGTCATTTTGATAAAGAATATTTGTTTATGACTTGTGGCCCCTCAGGGTCCCAGGTCCCTAGTTTGGGAACCACTGCCATTTCAGCCAATAAGGAGCTGTGTCCAAATTAAAGCTATTTTGGAAAGATAAACATTCACAGAGACAATAAGACAGTGTTTCTATGTTTTGGTGTTTAAAGTGCATGACTAACAAAGAAGCCCTGTGCTGCCTGAAAGGTCTTGCTGGAACTGGAAATAAATTAAAATTCTCCTCCAAAAGTCAGAAATTAACATTCATAAAGGGAGATCTGCTGGTACAATTCTGCTACCACCGCCTCCACTCTGGGTGTTGATCAGTTCAATAAAATTCTGTTTAACATTTCCACACAAAGCAAGATGGTCAAAGCACTCATTAGCAAATTGAAATAAATATATTGCATACCCTATCTTATTGCAAATAAACAGTAGATATTACCCATCTCACATACTAATAGGAATTTTAATCATCAGATATAATTCTGCACTTAAGATTGTGTGCCATATTTGTATTAGCTTATGTGTAACAACACTGCTTTGCACAGTACAATGACAATTAATCAGCTATCCCCCAGGACACTTTTATAAATTAGATGTTTATCTCAGAGGTTTTAATATCCTTGTTAAATAAGAGCTAAAAAGAACAACTCATTTATATTCATTAATTTTTATTCTCTAACACCACAAAAAGAAAAAAACAATTGTCAGAAATAATGCTACCTTTGAAGAATATGCATGTTACCATATATCCATACAGGGAATAACACTGCATTAACTGAACACATTCATTCAAGGGAAGTAATGTTAAAACTGTACAATGCACTTGAATATTGTGTGCAGTTCTGGTCACCTCGCTATAAAAAAGATATTGCTGCTCTAGAAAGAGTGCAAAGAAGAGCGACCAGAATTATTCCGGGCTTAAAAGGCATGTCATATGCAGACAGGCTAAAAGAATTGAATCTGTTCAGTCTTGAACAAAGAAGACTACGTGGCGACCTAATTCAAGCATTCAAAATTCTAAAAGGTATTGACAGTGTCGACCCAAGGGACTTTTTCAGCCTGAAAAAAGAAACAAGGACCAGGGGTCACAAATGGAGTTTAGAAAAAGGGGCATTCAAAACAGAAAATAGGAGACACTTTTTTACACAGAGAATTGTGAGGGTCTGGAATCAACTCCCCAGTAATGTTGTTGAAGCTGACACCCTGGGATCCTTCAAGAAGCTGCTTGATGAGATTTTGGGATCAATAAGCTACTAACAACCAAACGAGCAAGATGGGCCGAATGGCCTCCTCTCGTTTGTAAACTTTCTTATGTTCTTATGTTCTTATTCCTTAAACTAACAGTAGCTAACAACATAATTCCATAAATCTAACCCATTTTCACTCCCATTATCTAGGTTTAACCTAGTGTAGTACCAGTCCGGTCAAGTTTTGAAATGAAAACACGTTTTCTGTAACATGCTTCTTTCAGAACTGCACATTTGAGGAATTTTAGGCAAGTATTTTGTGAGCTACAATTATATAATATTACCAGTATATATTATATGCATAGCAATACTGGAGTTGTATTATTTTTCAGACTTATTTCAATAAAGGCACCGCAGCACACAGTGAATGTTCCCTCATGCGAGTACTGAACATACCACCTTATTTCATTACAGCGACAGATTATATATCCCATAGGCCCTTATACTCTCTAAGCAATAGATAAAGCACAATCGCCAATGCGCAGAAAGATGACTGGTCTTGACTCGGCTAAAGAGTTTATTTACATTGGACTTCACAAAAGTAGGGCACATCGTACACATAACTAATAGGGTGATTGGACAGCATTGCTACGGGGGGGGGGGGGGGGGGGGGGGGGGGGGGGGGGGGGGGGGGGGGGGGGGGGAATTAATGTGCCAACAGATGTCAACAATGGATCTACACAAGTTCATTATTGGCGATACAGAATGTTGACAAGGGGCCAGTGACACTGCCTCACATTCAGCCTGTGTCATTGTAAGACCTCTCTTACTCTTTCTTCTGATTGCGCATCTGTTATTTTACCAGCAACACTAGTACGGCTGGTGATCCTAAATAGAATCATGGATTCATCATATTGGGAACCATGTAAACTTCTAGAGGGCTTGGATGCTCCTGCTGAAAGCTGTGGAAGATTTCAAAATCACAAGCCGGTACCTTACTCATGAATCCAATAAACCTCTCTGCATGAAGTTCAATGAAGTCCTGAGCTAAAATTCAGATTCTCACTGGGTAACATAACCAATGGTGATCCAAAGAAAGCAAATGTTCCTCTCTAAAATATCACCTCTCTCTAGACCTCCCTCCCCTCCCAAACCTAGTTTTACTATCTTTAAGGCTTAAACTGTTGCAAATCATGTAAACATAAATTCTGCGTGTCATAGTCCGAGTTCTCACTGTTTATGTACAGAAATAAGTGAGTACATTACAGAAATTAATGACTTAAGGTTTGAAAGAGATACACTGTATAGTAAAATGTTAGAAGCTGAGGCTGCTTTCAAAATAGAGCGCGATTCGTCAAGGGTTTAGACACAAAGGGATAGTTATGAGGATGTTCTTCAGACTGAATTAAATAGAAATACAGTATACGTTAACTGTAGCATGGCCAGAGCATTTTCAAGCTTCCACAAAACACACATTATGTGATGTCACTATCCCACAGACCCCCTTTAAAATGCATCCAAATGGCTTTTAAAAGGTTACAATAAAAAATGAACAGGGAAATGATTATTATTAAGCACTAACCACTACATTGGCTCTTTGCTGTGCATAGCTGCAGTAGTCATAATGTTTACCTGCTGTATCTATGTAGACTATTTAATAGTCTTGAAATGCAGCTGCCAACACCCAACACTCATCAGTGAATTTAGTTAGAAACTGTCATATAGGGCAATATGATTACATTTCAACATTTTAGCAATTCAGGTCAGGATAATAGCTGACATCATAAAAAGTTATAGGAAAGTTAAAATAACGGGTGAAACGTGAAATAATTGCATACAACCATGTTGGGCTGTGCATCCTGTAGTTACCAAAAACCAGAACCTTTTGCAATATATCAAAGCAGCACACAGCAATTGTGATCAAATGCCTATGATTTAACCTCACTGTGCTGCTGTTCAGAACAGAGTCCTAACACAATATCAGCGTTATCAGTCAAACCGCTCGGCACGCCACTTTATGTAACCCTAAAATGATCGGTGCCTTAAAACCAACGCAAATGGTGTTAATTGTATACAAATCTCCTTAAACTATGGTATTGATGGTGTTATTCTGACAGTCTTGAAATCAAGTGTAGCGAATGCACTTTCTATCCTGAGCAACCTCGAGTTGCATCCCAAGCCGTGCCTGGAAATCATGACTCGATTGAAAGTACACTGTATACGGTGGTAAAAATAGCGGCGGCTCACAGTATCTCCTTGTAAATACTGTACTTGTAATACTACTAGCCATGTGACATGGGTTCGAACGCCCTCCTGTGTTACCTTACTACAAGTTTACCGATCCCTCAATACAATCCGTGCATCACAAATACATAGGGGTTCGCTAACGAAAACAATGTTACAGAAACGACAGGATTTACAAAAAAAAAAAAAAATACAACCCCCCCCCCCCCCAAAAAAAAAAAACTTAATAGTAAATTATATTAAAAGTTACCAAATTCCCAGATTTACATCCGTGCATGCTTTTAATTTATGACAGATTATATATCCATAACGGAAATAATTAGAAATGAATATACTGTTACTGAACAGTATTATACAGCCAAACCCCCTGTTGGACTTTCAACACTGCACGAATGTAATCAGGCCAGTCACACCATGTTCGTATGGTACGGTATCAAAAGTACAGTTATGAAGAAATCCCACTGCTTCACTGCTAAACAAGTTACATATGTGTTTGAATCGTGAGAAAACATTAAACGAAGATGGAAACACTCACCATACAACGAAGGTGGGATTTCACTTCTTCTGCCCATTGCAATGAGGTCGGCTGAGATTTGGTTTCTTTGTTGTTGTGATGGCATGTAATGCTGGCAGTGTGTGAAGAGCGCCTTGTTTGTTGTCAGAACTGGTATATAAGGACCCCTCTTTCTGCGTTCTGAGCCGATCAGTCTAACGTCAGCAGAGTTTACAGCATTACAAAGCGTCATCTAGGGTAGCGAGTGGGAGCTGAAACCCAGGCGACAATGAAATAGGCTGCTTAAAGGGGAAGCGGACGTTTTTGGACAGCTTCAGTATTGTGATTATGATTTCTCTTAGTGAAATTATAACTCTTCCAAACTTCTAATCTGTCAAGACCAGTGGTCATTTTGACAGCCACAGTGCATTTAAATGGCACAGTTAAGCAAATTAAGCATTTTAAAAATGTATTTCAGAATTATTTGTGATTGTTTAACACCAAAATATAGTAGCATGTTTTCTAGATAAAATAAATGCCTGATCCAGTGTTTTAGGGGTACACCGTCTCTGCTGAATTTACGAGGTTTTCTGTATAAACGTGTTTTGTATACAGTTTTGGAATAACTAAACAAACAAACAAAAAAAAAAAATTAAAAGAAAAAACAGCTTGATGGGTTACACTTGATGGGTATTTATTATTATTATTATTATTATTATTATTATTATTATTATTATTATTATTATTATTAGTGATACAATTAATCAATTGTATTAATCAAAACTTCTTTTTCAGTACTGTAGGTTTGTGGCGGAAATATTTCGAAGCTGAAAAATAATGCTTATCTTTGTGGTAAGTGGGGCTTCAGACACACTGACAGGGGATTGGACTTGGTCCCTGTCTAAGGATACAGAATGAGTTTCCTTGTCTGGAGCAAACAAATTTAACCACCTGTCACCTGCGGTATTGATAGCATATAGATGTGATGTTATCAGTGTTATCCATGTATCAAATAATGCCATTATATATATATATATATATATATATATATATATATATATATATATATATATATATATATATATATATATATATATATAATATTTTTTTTGTTGGAGTACCTTATACAAGTTTGCCATGGTATTTTTGCACTTTTACCTGCTTTCCATGGTAATACCATGTATTAACCATATTTTACCCTGGTTTACCATGTTTATTAATATGCTTAACCATACCTCAGTGTTCTTTACGTTGCTTTCCTATGCTTTATTACGATTTGCTATGCCCTTTGGTGAACTTTTATAAGGGGTAATCATCACAGGGAGTAGAGAGCTTCAAAGATAGCAAATGCCAGCAGTCAGATTCAATATATGTTGTGTTGCAGCAGCCTCTTAGAAAAGAGTGTGTCTGAATATTCTACATGTATATTTAATACTATGTCTCCTTGGGATTTACCCTTGCTGTGCTTAGATTCTATATGGAGCTAGTCTATTTTTATATATTGAACAACACAGGGTTCTAAAAAGAATAATTTGAATGAACAGACCTTATTATAATTGTAACATTTAGCAAGCAGCTTTTTTTTAAAAAAAAAAGTTTTTGTAATTTATTTATTTTTGTTTATTGTCTGGGTACCACAAATGTAAAAGGAAAGGTTACTGAAAATATTTTTTGTCCTTGTTTTAGCAGGTTTTACGTCACAATTAAAGATGATGTCTTTACAGTGTTGAAATTGAATCATTAATAAAAACATTATGTACAAACAAAAAACTATCAAATTAGGACAATAAACTATCACATATTTCAGAAGAATAGCATTTATAAATATTTTTGTATGTGTGTAAACACCATGTATTTATACTAATATATACACAATGCTGTACAGACTCCTGGTGATTATTCTGCAGTACAGAGCAGTGAAGCGTGTGATGTCTCTACAGTACAATTCACGTCATGCTCCTATCCAAGACCAAGAGGCAGCAGTACTTTAGAGAACACACTTTGTAGGCAGATCATGGAGTATTATTGATCAAAAAAAGACAGTTTCCAAAGCTTTTCCAACTGACAAAATCTGAAAAACAGATTTAATATAAGTACATTTACAGAATTCCCTAGTTTTGACAGGCACATCTGGCTGTGAATTGAAGATGTTAATTAAGCCACTGATATGTATATATGGAACTACAATAGCTGGTAGTGTATAATAAACTGCTTTGAAAACATAGTGTATTTTTTATAAAATCTATTTTGAGGTAATAGCAGGTGTAGTACTGGAATAGATCCACAATGTGTACAACTGAAGCATCTGGGAATTTGTAACATCCCTGACTGTCATTTTTGTGCAATTTGCCTTAAGGGACTGTATTTTAAAGCTTGGTAGGAGCATGTATTTTAAATTGAAAAAATAAACCCAAAGTAGGCAAAGTTTTGGTAAAAAAAAAAAACTATATATATATATATATATATATATATATATATATATATATATATATATATATATATATATATATATATTGGCCCCCTAGTGGCAATATATAAATAGGCGCTCTTTACATCGAGTTTTGGATGGCCGTTGCACAGGGTCATCATATACTGTATATGTTGTTGAAGTAATGTGGAGCTCTAAGCAAATGGTGACAGGATGATTTGCAGGATGCAGAAGCACTTTAATCAAGATGCAGTAATCGAGATGGTATTTCTTAGACAACAGATGTTTTAATCATTGCCCTGGAACATTGCCCTATGCATGCAACACCATGAATACATTTAGTGTAAAGGGAAATCAATTGGGTTGCCTTACACATAATTCATTAGATGATATAAGAATGTGGTACATTATTGACCAGCCACTCTTCCAGTTGTGTGAAGAATGTGGAATGAAAAAAAAGGATTTATATTTAGAAATGACAGCCCAGAACATTTGCTCTAATGGACAATCACAATAAGACCATACAGCAAAGGAGGGTGCCTTTACTGAGCCACACCCGTGATGTTTCCTACAGCACCTGTCTGCTGTCCTTTAATGTCTCCCATTCAAATACTGTATTAACCAGAAGCAACACTTAAAATTGTGACTAGATCCATTTTGAAAGTTAGTATAACTGCAAGCACTAAAATGCCTATTTATTTGATCCACTGAGTTAAAAGTGTACAGCTGTTTGAATCATTCCATATGTTTTACTGGCCCTGCTCTTCCATGTGCTATATAGAGCTCACGTGGGTTTTAAAGGAATCACGTGTCATCACACACATGAAGGTACCCCACAGGTTAAATAAAGCTTACTTTCTGGAGCTTTGTGATACTGGCAGGTCCCGATTGCAGGGCTGTCCTGTGATTGTTGCTGAGGTGTAGACTGGGAGGTGAGAGTTCAATCCCTGACCGAACAACAGCTGGTAATTATCTAATTAAAGTAATCTGCATAACGAAGAAAAGAATCAATCAATGCGTGACCTGTCTGAAGTGTCCTGCTTTTTAAAATTCAAGTCTACAGCCTACGTTCTACATTGCCGTTTTGAAAATACTGCATAATGCATGAATACTAGACTTGCAGTTTATTTTTCAAAGATACACATCTATAAAGGATACCAGTATATTAGAATCAATACATTGTAGGTTTTTTGTTTTGTTTTGTTTTCATGTTATTGATATATGGACCAAGCTTTTAGACTCACTGTAATTTATGCAACTTGAAAGCAATGCTCTATTTCAAAAGCTTCAAGGTTTATATAACCATTGATGGCTCAAGACATAGCAGAAGAATAAAACCTGGATTGATTTTGTTTAATACACTCCTTACCTCTACTAATGATGGAGTCCATTATGCAAAGCACATGATGGCCCATCACTGTGATGCAACGGCTTTGTGCCATTATGCTGTAATTCAGTCTAGGAGTGACACCTTGGGCATTAAACATGTCTAGAACAGACACTCTCCCATTGATAGTAACTGCCTGTTCAAACCCACCCTGTAGGAATACTATGATTTTTAACTTCTTTTTAACATTCTAAGTATTTGGTGCCATTGATAACAAACACTACACAGGTAACAATTTGTTTTTGTTATTTAATGCCTTAATAGTTTTTTCATACTCATTTTGGAATCGTACTTCAGGTGATGTAAAATCCTGGGTTTGTGTTAACAAACCCTGAACTCTAACTTGGCAGTTTATAAAGCCCAGCTTGTATGCCAGGGTAAAATATGCTTGTCATCTATTTCTTATACACCTTAATAACAACTCTAATGAGAACACAAGGGTCGTTAATTGCAAAAAATAAATAAATAAATAAATCTTTGCAAAGAAGACATAAGTATGTTGTAGCTATATTAAAGAAGTAACAAAAGTAGAACAAACTTGTGTACATATTGGCACACGATCAGCTCTTCATGGCTTAACTAAGATTCAATTAGGGTCTCCTGCACTAGGAACCAGATTGAGCTGGTAAATAACCATTCGGAATGAATCAGATATTCAGCCGGAACTTTACTGAGTCAGCAGCATTTCGGAAGAAACACAACTACAGATTTGCAATGCTGACATCACATTCAATATTGCAAATGGTAGACTTCCTAAACCCCCTGATACTGTGAGGTAAACAACAAACTAAATATAAATTGTGTTTTACAAACATCAGCAGTATATTATGTGATCCCAAACTCAATACTATGCAAGCTACTGAGGTCCTGGTGGGCAACATGATACCTCTCAGTCAGTGACACACATAGAAAATGTATCTGAACATCACTTCTCATAAGTGAATAGCGAAGCCCTTACATGTGAACATGTCTCCCTTAATATGTATGCATCAATCTCACTGCCTTTCAGGCCCTTACTTCTATTTTTACCCTACATGTAATATGTCAAATAATGTAATGTGTCCCTGATAAAAGAAATACTGATGATTAAGTTGGCCTATTTGCATATGATTATTGTGTAATGTTGACCATCATATTCAAACTCTTTTGTTGGTGGTTCAGAACATCCACTAAAATTTGGATGCATTTTGCTACAGAAAGGTCTCCTAGGAGCTACTTAGGCTGTAAAGCATCTGAAGTGAAGTTACTGCAGGCACAACTCCTCCAGCTCTTGGGTATAGTTGTAGTGTTGTAAGCTTTGCCAGCAGTATCTGAGGTGGAATTCTCAACTCAAGCCTTTGTGCATATTACATGAGACAGATTTTGGCTGCCATTTTGACATTAGACAGGTTAGCTTGTCAAGGACATGTTAATATATACCATATAAAACCAGTTCACCATTCATTAGGAACACGACATTAATGCAAGAAAAAGGAACTACAGTGTCCTCACAAAGAACTACTACAGGCTATTGATCAGAATGTAAATATCCAGTGCTTGAAATGGAAAAAAAAGTGGCAGTACTCCCAGTGCTCTCAGACTTCCTTTCCACCACTATCTGTCTCCCTGCCCAACTCTCTCTCTCTCTCTCTCTCTCTCTCTCTCTCTCTCTCTCTCTCTGTCTCCTTTTCCATCGCTATGTGTCTCCCTGTCCAGCTCTCTCTCAGACACCCTGTCCAGCTGTCTCTCTTTTCCTCTCTTGCTGTCAAGCTCATCTCATCTAATCAGTACTGCATCTAATTGCGACTTGACCTGGACCATTCAAAATAAATTCCCCATCTGTTTTGCAATACACTCTGGGACTCAAATATTTGAACTTGAGAAGTGGCAGTACTCTGTACCAGTGATTACTGCCCCATTTAAAACACTGTAAATATCCAAGACTAGTTGGACAAACACCTCACGTAATGTTAACATGCACAAAGACGAGCTCCTTACCAAAGGGAGTTCCAGAATCTGTGTCCTAGAAATACAATTGGCATATATGACACTCTTTGTAGGTAAAAGGTCATAACTGGTAATATTATTGTTTATTACAGATTGTCACTTACTGATTGCATAACTATAGCCATTACTTTTGCATGTGCAGTAAATTAAATTTTATTTACACATTTTATTTTAATTGTTTTCCCTGTCCCTTGCCATTTTTTTCTAATTCTTTTCAAATATTAGTTAATACACCAATGTAAAGTGTATGATTAAGATAACAACAATAACGTAATTCAAATTTAAAAGTTAAGTTAGATACATATTATATAGCTATATACACATTTATTTTAAAATATATATAAATAGATATGTAGCATAACATTTGCAATTATTCCCGAGCGAATGGATTCAATTTCAATGTATTTATACTGATCAGTGGTTTCAAGGACACAAAAGGGCTAAACACTTCCCATTTACTAATATTCAGGTACTGTACCTAGTGGCACTGGAGGCCTGGTCATTGCTGTTAATGGCTGGTAGCCAGAATATCCAACTTATAACTAGACTGTGAGATATATTTACTTGAGTGACTATGACTGAAGCATAACCACTTAATCACCTAATTAGTGAGACAGTTGATTGGACACTGGGTATGTTGAACTGCAAGCTTGAATAAAAGCAGTAAAGAAAATCACAGAAAAAAAAAAAAAAAACAATATGCCACGTCTGTCAAGAGAGCAGCGCCTTCGTGGAATCAGCATGATGGAGGCTGGACTAGGGCAGCTTACTATGGCTCGCCATCTTGGGTGCTCACAGCCTGCAATTTAAAACCTGGTGAGACAGTATAACCAGACACACTCTGTCAATGTCAGGCCACGAACTGGGAGACCAAGAGTCACAACACCTGCCCAAGACTGACAGATCATTTTGCAGCATCTTCGTGGTGTCAGTTGTTAATCAGCAGAATAAAAAGTCAATGCACCTGCTCTAAAACAGAGTTTGTCATTTCTACGATCATATCTAGTGAATTTTGTCCAAATATAGGCCAAGTGATAAGTTTCTTTTGATGCTCAGTATTTATACGTCATATTAAGCACATTGTGATTCGCATAGTTTATACACTTATAATTTAAAAGAACATGATTTTATTCTAGTCAGAAAATCGAAGAAAAAGTTTGCATAATATTTTAAACATGAAAACAGAAAATGTGATGCCTGTGTTTCCAGGACTGCACTAGCAAGCTCAAGTGTCAGTTTTAATCCAGAAATAGCAGCTATGTGGAAAGTATTCTTGAATGTTGTAGGTGTGAGTGTGAGGTTGGATGATGGTGTAGTACTTGATAATGAGATCATTACAAATGCCAGGCTGTAATAAGCTGTAAGAATACAGAACACAGCAAACAGAAGGAAGTGTATTATTTGAGATGTGTGGGAACATTTCTGTGTGTATATATATATATATATATATATATATATATATATATATATATATATATATATATATATATATATATATATATATAATAATATTAATACATCAAACGGTACAGGGGAAACCTTAAGTTAAATTATGTAGTAAGAAATTTGCCATGTCCCCTTTGGAATTCAATTATTATATTGTACCTAGCATTCTTTAAATGAAACTTAAGCTGAACTGTGACGGACCCTGATTTCTGCTTATGGCTGACAGCTACGCCACTGACCTTCATCGGAGCGAAGCAAACGGCACAAATACAGCGTGAGTACACATTAATAATAATAATAAATACTACTACTACTACTACTACTACTACTAATAATAATAATAATAATAATAATAATAATAATAGTAATAATGATAATAATAACCACACTCACAACTGTAGCTAGTCATGAAAATTAAAGTCTGCTTTTGCTCCTATTGTGGAGACAAAATAAAATAAATCAAACAAAGAAATAGTCTGGGTGCACCACACACTAAAAAATGACATTTAACAGTGAATGTTTATATGTGATCTGGTTTAACATGTAAATTATTCCAAAGGAATACATCTACACATATTTGTAAATACCGAGAATTAGTTTAATATACTTCTTTTTTAAAATTTTCAGTTTTAACAAAATCTCCAGTTAGTGTGTGAATGTGATTATTGTTATTGGTCAACATTATTAAAACAGAGAAGCGTCATTTTACAGAAATAAGAAACCAGTGTGTGGCGCTCTCCGTCACTTTGTCTAAACGAAAGGTGAAATAAACAGCGATAGACGCACCATCAATTGTTCTGTTATTTCTTACTATACGGCGTCTTTCTTTTTATTGTCTTTCCAACCACTGATAAAGAATAAAGAACATTATATTTTTCGACTTTAATAATTAGATTCTCTGACAGCACCTCCTTCCACTCTCTCCGAGTAATGACGTGCTGTGTACAGAAACATAGAACAAGGCTAGCGCAGACAAACCGTCAAGGCAATGCTATATTTGGAGTAAGGGGGGCTGTTTGCGTAGCAGCTACGAATATAGAATGGTAATAACAAACTTGTGTACAAACGTGAGAATCAACAGCACGGCTGTAGACTCGCATAACTGTGAAAAACTGTGAGCTTCACGGGTAAACTTGACATAACATGAAGATGTTTTTTTTGCTTTTTTTAACCAGTCCCCTCCTCAAAAAAACAGTGCTTATATTTAAGATGGCATGCTTTGTAATATATATTACAAAAGCATACATAAGTGCTACACAATTCTAATTGTACAGATATCGTTCTTAATTGTCGACTAATATAAAAACAACTGAGCGTTTGTGTGATTTGTAATTTTATAGGAAGCAGAGCTCCTGAAAAAAATAAAAATAAAATACAGGCGGAGGGCACGTGTTACATAGGCTGTTATTTTTGGTCACGTGATCTCCCTTTAAAGTTACAGTGACACAACTCTGTTTTTTAAACTCTTGGAAAAGCGTTGATTGTGAAACAAGATCGCGTTAGTCTGTGATTCTGTTTCACTGATAATGTAAAACAAAAACAAAAGGGCAGCTCCTTATTTTTTTATTCAAACCGAACACAAAAAGCGAATTCAGTATACATTTTCCTGGACTTAAAATCTTAATGACTCGTTGGAAAAATGTTATAACCTGCAAACCGCCAAAGACAAAACAATCTAATCCGAGTACATACGCTGATTCACACAATTCAATATTAAGTAACATGAAAGTAGGGGAAAAGTCATCCAGTATGTGATGTCTGAGGCACGTGACATCAGGAACTGCTGTAATTGGCTAAATCACGTGCTGCCCGAGCGGGCCAAGGGTTTAGGAGAGTCAAGGTTTTGTCTGACAACACGACCGCTGGAAACTGCAGAGATGTTGAATTTGAGCAAGGTAAATTTTAATATATTGTGCTTGCATTGTTATTTTACAATACTGAAATTTAAAGTAAAGTGTCCGGTTATGTTGTTTCTGTTTTTTGCTTTTACTTTGGATATAAGTATGTATGCCTTGTTTACTTGTGCTGCGCGTATGTTCTTGTAAACAATTTTATACAGTGTAGCAGATTCTACTGCACATATTCAGTTATCTGATTCAAATAAAAGGTTGCCAGGTTCTGTCCTTAGTTAGATACGCGTTGGCCACAATCTGCTGTACACGTATTTAAATGATCGCATTGTGTACAAGGTCAGGCGGCCACCTTTGGTTCTGGTCTGACAGTGCTGCGTTAGTCTCAATAAATCTACTTATTCTAATTGCATTTTTAATTAAAGCTTTTATTTATTTATTTATTTTGTAAATATTCCAGCGTGAAGCTTATAATCCTAAATGCAGATTTGAAAGTTTGGTTCCTGTCGGTGGCAAAGTTGCAACTTGGTTTCCTTTTAGCTGCGAAATGGGAATTGGAATGGGATTTATATTTAAAACCGGAGCTAAAGTTTGATAAATGTGACCCACTGCTTGTGTGACATGTTGCTATAAATTAGTTGTTTATATGAGTTAAATGATCACATCACCGTGTACTGTGAACTTGTAAATATTAAATTTCAAGTCATAGGATAACACTGTCACTGCCAGACAAGCATCCTAAAGAAATAAAAGTACATTGTGTGGGACTGGCTTTTCCTCTTTCAGTTTAACCAGCATTAGGATAATATGAATATCTGACACCTCACCGAGTACTGGGTTCTTCTCTTGCTACAGCTGTTCAGAGCCAGCAGGCTGACAGGGTTGAGATTGCAGAATACCAGTGCTCATGCAGCCCAGAGTCCAGCTAAGGTGCCTCAAGGTGGTTTTAATTTTGGTAAGTAAAACTTTTGCAATGGTAGATGTTTCACTTCTCTTCATATAAACGGTACCATTATGCATTTTGAATATATACAATGTATAGGTCTGATATTTATAAATTTAGTTTCTGTTAATGTCCAGAACAATTGTTTTGCAGAGCTCACCGAACAGCAGAAAGAGTTTAAAGCCACTGCCAGAAAATTTGCCCGAGAGGAGGTACTCCCAGCTGCGCCCCATTATGACAGAACTGGAGAGGTAAGTGCTGTGTTCTGCTATTCCAGATGGAGTTGCTTCTCAGAAGTCCTCTGCTCTAACACATTATAACAGAGGTGCATGGGGCTGCTGCTCAGTGTTTTAAATCCTGTTTGGTGTCTTACTCTACAACTAATGTTTAAATACTCACTTTGCTGTCAATCCTATCAATGGCTTTTGAGAAAAAAAAAAAATTGCTTTTATACAACAGAATAATTTGCTTATGGGGTGTAACTGTCAGAAGCATCTAGATATATATATAATATTCATTTTTTATATATATATATATATATATATATATATATATATATATATATATAGTATATATATATATAAAATATCTGAAGAATTTTAATAGTTTCGTCTTAAAAGTGTAAATATTGCAGAACCCTAATACTTGTAACTTTTCTGTTTTTGTAATTAACATGCCAGTAAAGTATCGCTCATTATATTTTTATTTTCTTTTAGTATCCTGTACCTCTTATCAAGAGAGCCTGGGAGTTGGGTCTGATGAATTCTCACATTCCCGAAAAATGCGGTACTGTATCTTAATTTATCATGTAATTCAGTTTGCGTTGTGCTTATTCAACAGTCTATCCCTGGGAGCTGATTTTATATATAAATAATTAAAATGTTATTTTCTCATTGCTGTAGGTGGCATCGGACTGGGCATTTTTGATGCATGCCTCATAACAGAGGAGATAGCATACGGGTGTACTGGTGTTCAAACTGCTATTGAAGCCAATTCTTTGGGAGTAAGTTGCATTCTTCCAAAGAAACATCTGTAAAGGAAATGGTACATAAGTTGCACTTGTATTTATTTTGTTGATTTTTAAAAATTTTTTTTTAAGCAAATGCCAGTCATCATTGCAGGCAGTGAACAGCAGCAAAATAAGTACCTGGGAAGAATGACGGAGGAACCTCTGATGTGTGTGAGTGTTCTGGAAACTTTTATTAATACTGCAGACAGTGTTATTCCATTTTGCTTGGGCTAGGATTCCCAATTGTTTATGATGCACACTGTTTAACTTAGTATTAAACACATTTATTTACATACGCCACAACTGCTGCTCATGCCAACATATGTGAACATAAATACAGTGGTACATCTGTAGTATATTGTGTGTCAAATGCAAAAGCTTTTACTAAAGTGTAGGTAAATAATATTAAGTAGATCACAGGCAAACTAATGTGTGTTTTGAACTCCCAATTGTTTTTCAACTCAAAGGCATACTGTGTGACAGAGCCAGGAGCTGGCTCAGATGTTGCGGGGATTAAGACCAGGGCAGAGAGAAAGGGTGACGAGTATATCATTAATGGGGAGAAGATGTGGATCACAAATGGTGGCAAAGCTAACTGGTAAGTCCTGTATGCAAATGCTTGTACTGTAATGAGGCATACTGTAATCCATGTGCCGTTTTGAATGTGTAGCTTGATGGTTGACAGCACAGAGAACGGGACCAAAAAACTCAAATGACAGAGAACAAACTTTTTCCTTTTGTATGTGTTCAGGTATTTCCTCCTGGCTCGTTCCGATTCGGATCCCAAAACCTCGGCGAACAAAGCTTTCACCGGCTTCATTGTGGATGCTGATACCCCTGGAATCCAAATTGGAAGAAAGGTAGAAAGACTGCTTACTTATAATAAATCACCACACAAAAACAAAACTATTTAATGAGGTAAATGCTGAAAGAAAAATGCTGATGCCTTTTTAAACCTGTGAGGCAGGCATGCTTGATAAACTAGAGAATGTAAAACAGATGAGAATCTGTTTTTCATTAATTCAGTCTTCATCTTTTAAAAAATACTGCATAGATAACTGTGATATTTAACCATCCTGTTTTGTGTACTGTTAGGAAATGAATATGGGCCAACGCTGCTCTGACACAAGAGGTATTACATTTGAAGATGTAAGAGTACCAAAGGAAAACGTACTTATAGGAGAAGGAGCTGGGTTTAAAATTGCCATGGGAGCCTTTGATAAAACCAGACCTCCGGTGAGTACAGCAATTTCAAAATATTTGTATAAATAGAAAGGTACAGTAATGTAATTGAAACTTTATTTCTGAATTTCATGTAAGTGTACGTAACTTAGGTCAGATATACTAAAATGAGGCTTTCTGTTCGTCTGTCTTTTTAAAATGATTGTTTCATGCAGTAATAGACAGACTCAATTACAGGTCGCAGCTGGTGCAACAGGACTGGCACAGAGAGCTTTGGATGAAGCAACAAAATATGCTTTGGAAAGGAAGACTTTTGGAAAATTCATTGCAGAAGTGAGTATTTTTGTGTTGTCCTTGATATTGTTATTATGTAAAGTGACACCTACGAAAGAAACATAACATTTTTGAACAGCTCACAATACAATATTGACAAGTCATTTGTCCACTAGCCACTGTGGCCGAACTGTAACTCTGGTTCCGTTGTTTAAGCGGGATATGATGTTAATTGATCATTCCCATACTTATAATGTAAGTAAAACTGTAAGATTAATAACCTTATGTTTGTCATTCTCTCTGAAATAGCACCAGGCAGTCTCATTCTTACTGGCAGAGATGGCTATGAAAGTCGAGCTGGCCAGAATAGCTTATCAGAGGGCTGCCTGGGAAGTGGATGAAGGGCGAAGGAACACATACTATGCCTCCATTGCTAAGGCATTCGCTGGTGACATTGCAAACCAAGTTGCCAGCGATGCTGTCCAGGTTTTTGGAGGAAATGGGTTTAACAGTGAATACCCTGTAGAGAAACTGATGAGAGATGCCAAAATTTACCAGGTAATCATATTTTAAATCATTACTACTGTGAACCTGTTTTTATAACTAGGTATAGTATTAAATGACTGGCACATAGCCTAAAAATCTGATAACACATTTTAGCACTTTATACAGCACAGTATAAAGTTTGTTGTATTTGTACAAACATCTACCATTCAAATACTGGGTTAAATATCGAAAACATAATACATTAACTTCATCAGATGACGGTTTGTGTTTATGAGGATATTAATAATAATGTATAATTGGCTGTTTGTTAATGCGTTTGTATTTTGTTAGAACAAAATCTTGAATCTGGCAAATTTGTGTACTTCAGGACATCTTGTTTTTAACAAAACAATGCTAACATTTGTTGAGTAGTTTCACTGGACACATCCAAATTAACAGAATGCTTTCTTTCAGATCTATGAAGGCACTGCTCAGATCCAGAGGTTGATTATTGCACGTGAACACATCGCAAGATACAAACAGTAATAGGAACTACCTGACCAAACTTTGTCTTCCCATTTAATGCTATGTTTTTTTTGTTTGTTTTTCTAATGTATGTAAACTACAGGACTTCATCTAAATTGTTACCTCTTTTCAAGGCTTAATCTTCCATAAAAGCATATTTCATTTTTTTTCAATTGGAAGTGAAGTGCCTATATTCACAGATCAATACTGATATAATATCTAAATGCTTTGTTTGATATATATATACATATATACATTTCAAACAGAACACTCAAATAATGTATTAGTAATTATGTTTTTCAGTTCTGTGCTGCAACTGAAAAAAAAAAAAAAAACTTGTGCATTGAAATAAATAAATATGAACAATGTTTGTGTCTGTTTTTATAGCTGCCCTGTTGGCCCTTATGTAATGGTCTAATTATGCATCCATTTGAGGATTGCTCATGTTTCTATGATCACAGCTACTGCAAACTAAATTCTAACTGTCAACACTGAGCTGAAGCTAGTTAAAAGGTAAAAAGCGAAGTCAAGCAGACAAAAACGTAAACTGATGTTTTCATCAGTGCTACATTTGTACATTTTAACAAAGATTTGAGTTTTTACATTACGTCAATGGAAACGTTTGTCGAGTTACACCAGCTTCGTAAAGAGATAACTGTTAAAAGAAAGTTGGGGAGGAGGGTCAGACGCCAATCTCCACCAAATTGAATCGTTCAATATATACATTAGCTAATTAAGACTGTTAACACTATAAATAACCTCTTCACTTACAGCTCAGTTGCGTTTCGATTTCATCGTAACCTATCTCCTTCCTTCACCTGTCTTCGCCTCGTCCAGCCGGAGTTGTCAGGTCCGCGGTTTTCCGCGGAATTGGGCTACTTCAAAAACAACCGCGGGAAATCTTAAGAAGTCGTGGGTTGATAATGTAATTAGATTGGTTGTATAACTTTCAAAGATTGAACTGTTTTCATGTTTGCAATATTGTTTGGGGTACAGGCCGAGCATTAGTATTTCAATAAAGGGATCACGCTGTAATTCGGTTGCTGGTCAGCCATGAATATTGATTTGTCCCTTCAGAGTTTCTGTACGCTGATAGTGACGTGTACATGAGCTGTACTGGGGCTTGTAGTTTTTATCTTATTTATGTGAGGTATCTTTTCTTACGAATGCTTTTTTTATGCATAGGCCTGCGTGTTAATAATAAGCTTTCTTTCAGTTAAAACAAATAATTGGGCTATTTTGCTGCTATAAACACTGCAGAAATGTGGCAACCCTGCAGGCAGCAAGCCCTCAAACCAAGTTAGGATTGATGCCAAATTAATGTGTGCATATACAACATACTTCTCTGTAAAATCGCATACCCTGCATTCTCCACAATAAATATTTGTACCAATTTTGTGATTGGAGTTTGTCATGAACTACTGAACTGTTACTATATAAACGTCAACGAGAGTTTAGCGAGGGACAGCAACTTCTTGGTAACTGACAAGTGTATTTTACTTTATTGTAGTTCAGTAAACATAATACATGTAGGGAAGGATAACCAACTCATCCAGGAAGTGATATTGCTGTTGGGGTCACACTTACAACATGTCTACATGCACTGGTAGGCATTTTATTACAATATTTATTATTGTATTAATACTGTCTATAATGCCCCTTCATTTGTCAACTGTAGGGAAGGTTTGGAAGCTGACGCCATTGTGGCTCCACAGAAATCAGCCTGGGGAGCGAAGACAAGATGGCGAACAAAATTATTCAACATCAGCAGCAGCTATTTCGTTTACTGGCTACTCAGTAACATATTCACGATGTCTTACTACAAAGTCAGACATGTAATATTTGTAACGCTCTAGAAAAGATCACGCGACCCTGCTATGAAATAGGAAACCAGAAGTTGTTCGACTTGCCCGTCCTGTTCTGACGTACAAAAAGTGCGACTTGCAGCGACAATTTAGGTGCATCATCCAAGAATGGTAGGGTGTGTTCATTTTTTGTTATAATAATAATATTAATAATAATAATAATAATAATAATGAAAACGTGGCTAGATCTAAAAACGAGTTTGCACAAGAATGTGCAGTAAGACCAGGGTACAATAACAGCTACTTCTATGTAGTATAATTTAATATTGTATAATGGATTTGTTTATGTTGCCATTGGCATTCATCAGAATAGTCGTTGAATTACGGAAAGCGATATTTTGTACATTCACTGTCATTTCATTGGCATCTGTTTTAAAATCGCTAAATAAAGAATGACGATATTTTACCGAACTCCATCACGCTAGTACATTAGTAAAGAGGTCATTGATAAGATGTTTTTGTAAACATGGTAGATGTGTACCGGTGTCTGTCACGCAGATCACGGACACTACCCTGGCAGTATGTCTGTACTCATCGATTCAAGTGCTGTTGTTTTGCAGTGTAATTTTTTCTTCTGTTTAGAAAGTGTGATTTACAACAAGAACAGTAGTGCTTTAATATACTTGAGCTCGTTATCTATCTATCTATCTATCTATCTATCTATCTATCTATCTATCTATATATATATATATATATATATATATATATATATATATATATATATAATCAATGAATTTGACTCGCCAACGATAAGTGTTAATTATTTAAAAATCCAGACTCTATTTTGTCCTGAGGAGCCATTGACTCTTTGGCCAAAAACTGCTTAAAACACAACTCGTTAAGACACTGCAGTGATAGTAAAACAGTAATGTTTGTTAGTACTTACTTGTTTGTTGTCTCATTCTGTTGAATAGGTGTTCAATGCAGCTAATGACTGCAATGAACTCCACTTTTTATATTTAAAATATTTTGTAGGGAATTTGTGACAAACCTTTAATTGTGTCCAGTTGTTATGGGGAGTAGCATGCTGCAGCTTGCATGCTCAGTGTTACTTAGCTGAGTCCTGGTCTGAGAGCATGTAACACAAGCAGCACTTATGTTTTTTACTGTACGTGTAACCATTTATTGTTTCAGAAAAAAAAAAAAAAACAAGTTTAAGTTCCTATGAGTTTGTTCTGTTATTTTGATATTAAATACACCACAGTAAAGACAGTATAATGTATTTAAACAAAGTATACAGGTTCAAATTTAAAACAGTGGTTTAAGTCTAAAAAATTGATGACGTGTACCTGTCAACTGTAGCATAGTTAATTAAGACAGACATCAACTCCATTATCCATAACCTGTCAGAACTGTGCTCCCATGCACAAAATGTTGTTCTTCTTCATAGTATTATTATTATTGTATATTTTTGTTTATGTTGTTCCAGTCGTTTTATGCAATACAAAAGCATATTCTTTGGTAGCTTTAATTTTTAAATGTGTTTTGGCTAACAAGGAGCTGGTACAATTAAACCTAAATGTCTTTTTGTTTTTACAGGGTACCCAGGTTAAAGATGTTGTTATAAAACCTGATGCGCCAGCTACACTGCTGCTGGAGAAGCATGCAGACTACATAGCAGCTTACGGATCGAAGAAGGATGATTACGTAGGTATCAACTGAATAGCTGAGATCAAGTTATCAAGTACAGTACGATATTAAAAGAACCGATATTGACACGCGTTACGTCTTCATGTATACTGTTTCCATGATTCTTTTGAACTTTAGCACTTGTGTATTTAACTATTTGTTGGCGAAATTTGTCCACAGATTTTTCAAATGTAAACTTTACATCAATTAAATATGTTTCAGTATTTTAAGTGCTTCACTTATTTACTGTAATGATGTGTGTTGTGTGTAATATTCACAGGGCATTGGCAAAAGAGCTCGTTGTTTGCATTTTTGTATGGATGCATGAGTTACTGTAACTGTGAACTGAGTTTCTTCATATAGCGATATTTCCTAACACTAGTGTTTCTGTCTCCACCAGGAATATACCATGTCAGAATATTTGCGAATGAGTGGCATCTATTGGGGTTTAACAGTCATGGATCTCATGGGGCAACTCCATCGAATGGATAAGGAAGAAATCACAGAATTCATCAAGGCTTGCCAGCATGACTGTGGTGGGATAAGTGCTAGCATAGGGCACGATCCTCACTTGCTTTATACTCTTAGTGCTGTGCAGGTAAAACATTTTCCAAATGTATTCCTTTCTCTCAGGAAGCATCTGACATAGTAGTCATTGGATAATAACATCAAAGAACATAAAGACATAACTTATTTTAATAATAGATTAAACACTTAATTTTTTTCACTAATTAACATTTTAAGATGTATAATATTAACGCACATCCAGTGTTTCTATACTGATAAATATCACTGCAGTGCAGTTAGGTTAAAATGTAAGATTTTTTGTTTGTAAAGCATTAAATAAACTATTTATATGACATAAGGGAACTTTCTTTTAGTAATCTTGCCATTAGTTTTTTAACTATTTATTCCTGGGTTGTTGTTTTTTTTCCCCTTCAGATTCTTAGCTTATATGACAGTCTCAGTGCTATAGATGTAGATAAAGTTGTTGAATATGTGAAGGGACTGCAACAAGAAGATGGATCCTTTGCTGGGGACAAATGGGGTGAGGTTTACATTTCAAGTATATGTGATTATTAAAATTGTGTTATGTTCTGCTAACCGGGTAGATGAGACATGGATGTGTTGATATACCGCAGAAACTTTTTTGCAATCCCCATATACATTTGAACTAACACACTTTTGTTTCTTACAGGTGAAATAGACACAAGGTTCTCTTTCTGTGCAGTAGCAACACTTGCTTTACTGGTAAGGTACCTTAGTTCTCCACAAAACTTTTAATGAAAAAAATTGAATGAAAATGCATATGGAATGGCATGGTGGGGTAAATGAGAGCCATATCCTGTAACAGGCTCCACAGTATGAAGAGCCCCCTTATAACGAGGGAGCACTGTTGTTCTTGATTTTTTTTTTGTTGTTTTTCCTGTAGTATCCATTGTTATTTTGTATTGAAGCTATACAGAATACAGTAATGATTCATCTGTTTTTTTCAGGGAAAACTGGATGCTATTAATGTTGACAAAGCTGTAGAGTTTGTCTTGTCCTGTATGAACTTTGATGGAGGGTTTGGCTGCAGACCAGGCTCTGAATCTCATGCAGGGCAGGTGTGTATTGTATAGTGTTTTTTTTTTTTTTCTTCTTTTTCTTCTCAGATTTAATAATGTAGATATTTCCAAAAAAAATGTTTCCGTGAATTAATTTATAGCAAAATGATTGTGGATGCTTTTTTTAAAGGATCAGTGCAGTAGTACTGTTTGTAGGAGGTGAATTCATTAAGCATGTTATTAATGTTACAGAAAGACACGGGTAGAGTCATGTCTGCGTGAAGATTTAAGTGGATAACTACGATGGTCCTTTTTTTCAGATTTACTGCTGTACAGGATTTTTATCTATAACAGGCCAGCTGCACCAAATAAAAGCAGACTTGCTGGGCTGGTGGCTGTGTGAAAGACAGCTACCATCTGGAGGGCTGAATGGGCGGCCAGAGAAGGTATCTAGATAATTGGTATTCTATTTTAGAAAAGCCAGTTTGAAGACCCATTAATGCAAAATCAATTCTGTGAGTCTGGCAAGCGGTTGTCAAATCTGGCTTTGATTGAGCACAGAAAATGTCTTTACCATTTTATATACAAAATAGTAGTTCAATAAGAGGTGCAATATGGAGGCATCCAAATGTGAAAATAATCTACAGTGCTTCTTCATTAATAATAAAAATGAGAAAAAAAATAATCTCTTTAGCTTTGTAAAAGTGTAATCCTTTGTATTGCTGAAGTACAAATGCTGATTTGTAATGATAGTGGTATTACCTTTTTTCATTTGAACGTGAATTGAAAAACACATTCTTTTTAGCATTTTCATAAGTAATGTCTGACCTTTCCAGAGGGAATCAAACCTTCTTCTTCTTCTTATATTGCAGTTACCAGATGTTTGTTATTCATGGTGGGTGCTTGCTTCATTGAAAATTATTGGAAGAATCCACTGGATTGACAAAAACAAACTAAGCAGATTTATCTTGGCCTGCCAGGATGAGGAGACTGGGGGGTTTGCTGACAGGCCTGGAGATATGGTAAGTACTCTACTGAAACAAATGAGTTCTCTCCAATAGCAAACATGCTTAAGTGAGGTTCTGTATACTTTGTGAATGCTAAAAAAACAATTGTACTACTTTAAGAGGAGCAGCGATGGGCTGGTACAGTTGCAGTGCTGGTCATGGTGAATTCCAACTGCACTGGCTATTTCTCCATCAGTTTTTCAGTTTCTCTCTCCTGTATATGAAAGGAAGGGGAAACTCTGGAACTGAAATGATATTTGCATCTCAGAGGATCTTATGTGATTGTCTAAATGGTATACTCCAAAATATTGACACATGGAAGTTATTTGACTGATACGGTGATTGCAAAGACGTTCATTCTCGCTACATTCCCAATTAAGTTCTATATGCACATTCACTTTTTTTTTTTTTTTTAATATAAGTGATCTTCAAAAAACAGTATCAGCAGTTTTTTGTTTAGTTTTTATTGGCAATTGCGGCAATGATCTTAAAAGGAAAGCTGAATAGTCGTTTTCTACACACCCCTACCAAAATACATGTTAATTTACCAAGCAACAGTCTGTACCCTTGGATATCTGTTTACAGAATGCACTGTACTGCACATTTCTTAGGGAAGCTTACTACAGTATATTTATTTTTGTTCATGCTAGGTGGATCCTTTTCATACCCTGTTTGGAATTGCCGGGCTATCGTTGATGGGAGAGGAACAGATCAAAGAAGTGAACCCAGTGTTTTGTATGCCAGAGGAAGTCCTCAAGAGAATCGGTGTGCATCCTGAGGTTTTAAGCTAGGACAGTGCTCAGATTGTTACTGTTACCTTTCATACCGTGAACTGAATTTTGGATCCAATTAGGTAACAAACAACATTGCATGCCTCTATACGGGGCCACTCAAAACCACAGCTCTGTTAACCAATCTAATAAACCAATAAATCTAATTTTATTTATTATTCAGTGTAGGAAACTTAATTGGTCATCCTAAGTTCACCTTTCTATAAAGATACATAGTGCTGAAAGTGTTAAAGTTCAGTGCTGTGAACAAATCACTTTATGGTATTCTGACACATTATAAAAATAGTATATAGCTTTTAAATTATTTAGCTGTATTTATCAACTTATCAAATTAAAAGGAGCAGATTTAAGATCAAAGTTCTATTTTCATAGTTCTAATTATATGCTCTATATTTGCATTCTGAAACTTGAATACACCCTGTGTACACTGTATCATGAGGGCATGTCTTCACTGTATGTTGTTGACCTCTGATGATAGAAAAACTGGTCCTTTTGTTTTATGTTTTAAAAACCCCAGTGTGATTCCTATGTTCACGATTCAGCTGAATTCAAGCAATGAAATGAATAGAGTATAACCCTTCTGTATCTTTCAAGAATTTCAAACTGTAGCAGCCTTCGAAAGAGTGATAGCCAAACCTTGCAACCAGTTTTATGATCTTATTACAAGAAGAGGGAGCAATGTTGTAATAAAAGTTAAGAACATTGAGCCTTGGTTATCCCTCAACTCATTAGCTTTGAATCTAACCATTATAGAATCCTAGTGGAAATGTATCATTTTGTTGTGTTTTGTCTCGATTGTGTCTTTTCTTTTTTGTGTTGTAACTTGCCACCATGTGCCCCAGGAACTATCACTACACCCTGTTTTAATCTGTGGAATAAATGAATAATAATAAATCCCCTACACATTGTTGTTGAGGAAATCTTTTAAAAGCAAGGCTACAAGGAATACAGTGGCACAGGCTAGTTGGCAGCCACCACTGAATGAGTTTGCTACAGTAGCTCAATATCAGTTCCAGCACTGCTGTTTGATTAACTGTAACCACTTAAGAGTCAGATAGTGTTTTTATGGAAAGGAAACTTGAATCTTCCTTTCTTGATACAGTATACTGGTTAAAGTAGCTTCAGATTGTAAAGGGGTTATAAAGCACCTCATCTATATACATTGTTTTGTTTGTTTTCTAGCAAAAGGGAAAGGTTTTTATTTACAATAAGTCATTTCACCATTGCTTTGAAAATACGTTGTGGATTAGCCAGACTGATTTGTCAGTAACGTCTGATTAATTAAGAAATAGATATCATTCCAGTGGACATAAAATATACCAATTGTTTTTCCATAAGTCTTGCTTATCACCCTGAACATGTCTCGTGTTGAGTGCCTTGCCAACATTAACGGGTTTAAATTATTAATTAAAGTTATATTTAATTGTAAATATATATTATATATATATATATATATATATATATATATATATATATATATATATTATATATATGTTTATGATGTCACTTGTAATGACCAACTTTTAAAAGTAGGCCTACACAAATTCCTGTGTTGTTCCTGCTTTACGGAAGAACCTATACAGTGTATATGGATTTGTATGGCAGTACCTGGTCAATCGGAAATGTAACATTTCCAGAAATTAACCACAGTATTCTATATGAAAGTAGTTTTTTTTTTTTTTTTTATTTTTATGAACAGCAGATGTCACCATTTCTCTACCCAAATGATAGCATCTGTTTCTATAAAACGTCTCATCTTTAAAAAATAATGGTTTCCAGTTTATGGTGCTTAAAACATTAACAGAGATTTTTGGCTTTGCTTACTTTTCTGAAGTTCCTGTTGAACAGTTGTGCCTGTAGTGGAAATTGTAATATATATATCTTTTGTTTTTTTTTTTTTGGTTTTTTTTTATATATATATATATTATATATATATATATATATATATATATATATATATATATATATATATATATATATATATTTTTTTTTTTTTTTTTTTTTTTTTTTTTTTTTTTTTTAAAGAATATATTATGAATCCAAGTAGATTAATATTGGCCTTATTGCAGAATATTCATGGCTGTAAAAATCTCATTACACATAGCTATTAATTATACACGACAAATTCCAGAATGGATTATGTTTGCTTGTCTGCTTCAGTGGTCATTTGGCTGTTATTTCACCTTTAACTTGCAGGATGATTTTTCAAAGGCTTAAAACGATAGCTCACAGTTTGGATAGTTGCTGAACTGAACTGAACTGACTGGTTGTCAAGATAATATGTACTGTTGTCTGGTGTATAGTGCTGTATGGTATGCTAGATGTCAATTACAATTTGATGTGTTGTAACTGATCATTGCTTTGTCCCATGCCATTTGTTACTTGTATGTGTGTGAAGAAACTGTAGCACTACTCATACAAAATACAAAAATAGCTCAAAACGCTACAGTTTATTGCAGAAAGGTTAAGTAGCTAGTCTAAATCATGCTTGATACTTGTATAACTGCATGGCTATCATGCTTAAATTCAAAGGTAGAGGACTCTTGGCCCAGAATAGATTTTGACTCCAGGTATGAACAGTACACTTCCACAAACTGTTGTTGTTGTGTAGAATTAGGTGTGCTACTGCTTGGGGGTTAGATGCAGTTGTGTAATGTTAATTATTGTGTCCCTTGTCAAGGATCACCTGCCACAATCTGTTACCAAGCCTGTGGCAAAATAGAATAGGACTAATCCCAGGTACTCTTACTGTAAACTTATGGAAATGGGTCTTACTTTCTAATGGAAAGCAACTTTACAGCAGAAAGACACTTCAATGAATACTACAAACATGTTTTAATTTTCCCATGAAAAAGATAATGGTGGCATGTAGTAGACAGCAAAAACAAGTAGACAGTTTGTGTTCGAATCAACTTTGCTCAAAAGTAAAATGAGTCTGGAGAAAGAGTTGGATGGGCACAGAGACACATGCCCTAAAGTGATCCTGGCAAGTTAAATACATACTTTCATGAGCTGTGAGTAGCTAGCGTTGATACTGATAAATTAAGGGAAAATAATCCACCTCAAGTGCTGCCAAAACAGTGGATTTTTTCAAAGAGAAGAATTGTCCTCACTTAAATAATTCAGTACTTTGTTTCTATTCTTAAGGGAATTGGTTTGTGCAGTAGCAGCCTGGCTGGAATATGTTGGATTGCTCAGAACTCAGTTTACGCTCCATAGTCTCTCAATGTTAGTTTCCAAGGGAATAAGCAGGCAGCTGCGGCAGGTTCTGCACTAGAGTGCAATTTGAAACTTGCTAAGCAACACAGATCCCTTTTGCTTTAAGAAATAATAAAAAATAAAAATAAATAGACTTCAATGCTTCAAACTACAACTAATGTTTGTTTGCATTAACAGTTTTTGGGTTTTTTCTTTTGTTTTTATTTTTAGTAATATTTTACTGGAGCCAAAGCTTAAGATTGCAATGTATAATGCTAAGTAAACATACAGTGGCATGGTAATTTTGAGAATAATTAAGCAATTCGGAAACTGCTACCTTCATGATTACACACCAAAAAGGTAATATTTCTGTATCTCAAAATGTTTAAATATTAAAGCACACATTTTTATTTCCTTTAGCAAGCTTCAAATGTATTAGCACCTCTAACAACGGCCTGTGTTTGTGTATGCAGCAGATACACTGTGTTTGTTCTAGTGTTAAACAGCGAAATATAATCTGACACCTACAAAAGCCTGCGGGTTACCCTTATTGAGAGAGGAAGCATATTGCATTACAAATTAAACACATTGTTTTGTGTCAGCACAATTGTGTGAGTGACATTATGGAATGGATATCGTTTTTAAACTTGTCAAGTTTATTTATAATGCAGCTGCATCTGCTTAATTGAAGGGAAATGTTTGGAGTGCTGCTTGCCATCAGCAGATGGAACTTAAACACTTCACACTGTAAACAATGCTGATCACAGTGAATGAAGTGAATATGGTTTCAACTCATGTATCAAGCATTATTCAGGTAATGTAGATAAGCTAAACAATGAACAATGTCATTATTTGCTTTTCAGTGATTATCCATCAGTTCACAAGTCTGTAATTCAGTTAAATTCTGATAAACTAATTGATGTGTCTTTGCACTGCTGGTTATAATTAACTGCAATGATAACCCACGTGACTGTACCCCAGCAAGCATTACCATTAACAACCTCATTGCTCATCTATAACTACACACACAGTCATTGCTGTTAGGTTGCGGCAGAGTCCCACTGGGTGTTGTTAGTGCTTTTACCCCAGAGCTAGTCTTCGTTGTTTACATTGGGTTGGTCTCTTGAGTGGAATGTAAACGTCAATGCACTTTATTGTATTACATTTGTTTTTAGAAGAACAACTATCAAATAGGATGTTGGACATTAGAACAGTATGATACAAGAGATGCTTATTTTATAAAATGATGCTGCGGCAATACTGGAAGGAATGGTGCATGATTTACTATTGAAAGGGTTATAGCATTGCCTCACAATATGCTAACACATCAAGGACACTGGCTTCTAGGTTTTTAGTAGTGTCATCACCAACATATCGAGCCCTGTCCTCTAAGTGGACTTCTTTAATATTACAAGTTTTAGTTTGAAAATAATGATGTTTCAAGTACAAACTTCACTGCTGAAAATCTGTGAAGTGACTTACCTATTGCATAAAAGGATTGGGCTTATTTCTAAAACATCAGGGGGGGTTTAAATAAGGAAAACAAAAATATGCCTTGGCCAGCATCAAAAAGACTTCAGATCATCAGACAAGTGAATAAATAGCTTGTCCCTTTTACACTGGTTGCTATAGTGTCAGAAAACAAGTGCTTCTAGTGTATTCTGTGGTAGCAGTTTGGTAGCATTTAGTACCATCATCAGTTTTTAATAATAACAGCTATGGAAATAAAAAAAAAAACAGAAACAATGTACAGTAAAATTCTTTAAGAAAGGTTTTTAAAGTCCAGCTGAGTTTTTTTTCCCACTCATGAGCAGAATGATGTTGTTAAAGAGAGGCCTGTGCTATTTGTTTCATGTCATTTGTTGTCTGTTTCCAGGGCACTGGGTAAATTGCTGCATGAGATTTAAGAACCCATTCATTGTTTGTACAGGCTGCCTGATGCTGCTTCCATGCTGGGTATGCTACTGTAGGCAATTATGGACTTAGGCACGTTATTAAAAAAAATACGTAAATAAAAAAAAAAAAAAAAAAATGATGTTTATTGTAATGAATTCAGTTTTTTTCTTTGTTCACTTTTAAATGCAAGACCTTAAAACAACAACAATTAACCTTACATGATTACTTTTTTAGTCCAATTTCAATATGCATTTTATGTAACACCTTTTCTGAAAATAATTATCACCTAGAAAACCTGGATTTCCTGCCTCAAGCTGGGTATAGTTGGTGAGGTGGCTTCTTCGCCTGTCACATGTAGTGTGATGTTTGCTTGTTTGTGCTTTTGAAATATAAATCAAAAAGCTTTGTCATACCAACCATGCGTACATTTTAACAATATATTAATAATGTGTGACAAAGTAAATACAATTTTTTTTTATTGTTGTGTTTATTCACATCTCCCTCGAAGTTGGGGTTGGCTCATTGTCTGCTTAGTTGATTGAAGTCCTCTTCAGTTGTCCCAGTTTAAGAAGCTCTGGAGAGCTCTTGGGACAGTTAGTTCATAGATCCCATCTGGAACTTGTTGTAGGTTAATAAGCAGTCCCATATGGTCACTCTACACAGGAGTACAAGCTCACATATTTCTCTGTAGCGGATTGGAGGTATACAGTTTTTCCAGTCAGCAACAAGAGGATGATGCCCAAAACCAATCTGAGTCTGCAAGGCCAAAATATTAGTTCTTTAAAATCACATCTAAACATATTGTAAAATAGTTCACTATAGAATACTTTTAGATGTTGGAGCAACTATGAAAGGAGTGGTAAAAGCCTATTCAAATTTACATCTTAAGTCCATTCCTATTACAATCCTCTGTGTGTTTGAGATTTACACAGTGTAGCAATGACAAACATTGGTTCCTTTACAATTCCTAACTGTACCTCATTTCAGAATAAATCATTTCGATTCTGTATAGAGGAATTCTGTCTACCTCAAAGTCTGTGATAGATATGTGGGTGAGCACCCTGGCACACAAGGTTATACAAACTAGCATCCTCAGTGATATCAGTGAAATCCAGGTCATCCAGAATTCTTATTCTTGGTGGGTAGAAGAGTACAGTGAGCAGAATGTAATTCAGGGTTCTCTCCCTCTCCAGCAGCCCATATTGCAGAAGGATCTTCATTATGTAATGTTGCCTGGTCTGGGCTACATAATGTAAAGGTGTTACACCATTAAGAGGGCTTGGACTGTAAACTGGTGTGAAGGGTCTATAAACAAGAGTTGGAAACAACTTTTAGTACAAATAGACTCAGATTGCTTACTGTATTTAATAATGTTCTTGTTCACTTGATCACACATTAAAATAGGTCCATGTTCATGATAAATTAATGGGGAAAGAAAGTTTGTAATATAAAAGTTTACTCCATCTAAAATATACGGAAACATATATTTGTTATACGAAATTCATGAATTATGTTATTTAAAGTATTGTCATATATGTATTTATTTATTTTAAATTTAAATCCCCATCCGTGGCGTAACAGACAAGCATGTGTTCATTTCTGTTTGCTGTACCTAAAGCAGGCAATCAAGTAAATAAATACAAGCATACATAAGTGTAACTTGATGATTTCAAGATTAGCTGTACATGTTCTCATTTGTGTAAAGTTATTATTATTATTATTATTATTATTATTATTATTATTATTATTATTATTATTGTTTTTCTGATCTGCTGTATTTTATTAGATTGATGCTCATGTTATCTCCATATGAGTGCCAGGTTATTGGTAATCTGAAGTCTTCTCCATTAGCTTCTTCACAAAGAAAGGGTTTCAAAAAATGGTGTTGATGCATATTTCAGTGAACTCGAGATGGAAGTGCACATCAAGGCGCTGGCGAGCATCCTGTGCAAAGCAGATGTAGTCTGGTATCAACGCCTCGAGCAGCCAAATCAGCGTTGTTTCTCAATAGTTTGGCCAAGGTCCTATGAATCCATGGTTCATAACTCTGATACTCCCATTGGCCTGGTAACAGGTATAGTGGTCTCCTCCTTATCCTCTACACCAAATCACAAAACATGTTTGTTTTCCCGCAGTTTGAAGCTGTTGGCTCAGCACTGTCAGACATCCCTGCTGAAAATGCAGCCGTGCCTAGGAGGTGATATCACAATACTGTTTAATAATATTGTTGATGCTGCTGATGTAGATTTTAATGTACCGTATTTGAAACCAAAACATGTGTTTTTTTTTTTTTTTTCCTGTCAATAAAAACTCAAAAATAAGATCTGAAATGCTAATGCTAAATTATGACAAAGTTATTTATTGTAGGCCACCATTGCACCACACTGCGGGTCTTATAAACTCTCATCAGAATGTAATCAGTCATACATCTTGGGAGTTGGTAAAAGACAGACCAAGGTAAAACTGCCATTATAGCAGTTTCCCTATTTTTTTTTTTTTTTTAATAAATTAATGCTTCTGGACTATAACTATACTAATTATCATTTTCCCAAAATACCCCCTTCATAATATACAATTTATGTAATTTTTGTAATAAATAATAATAATAATAATAATAATAATAATAAAGCAGACAGAATGACAGTCCTTTAATCATTTAACCCAATTATATAGTTGTTCAGAGGAGCCAGCCGGGTTCGCGAAGTGCACAAACAATGTCCAAAAGAGATTTCTCAGTTTAATGTTCTTTATTTCCTTGGCACAGATGTGTTGCTTTTAGTTACAGAATAGACTACAGAGCTCAAAGACACTTGCTCAAAGTACACTGTGATAACTCTCTCTCTCTCTCTCTCTCTCTCTCTCTCTCTCTCTCTCTCTCTCTCTCTCTCTCGTCTCAAAACATCACCTAACTCCCAAAACAGAGTACCAGTATTAATTCTAACAACTAATAACATTAATAAAATAATCTAAGCTGTGCAAATACTGTAACCTATCCAAAACGTTGCAGGTTATTGGTTTTGTCCGGAAGGTGATCTGAAGTCTTCTCCATTAACTTCTTTACCAAGGTGACGTTTCTTCTCTGAGCAAACACCCAGTATAGAATGGTGTTAGTGCATACTTCAATGAATTCCAGAGAGAAGTGCACCTCAAGTGAATAGTGATGTGCCCTGCGCAAAGCTGATGTAGTCTGTAATTAATGAGTCAAACTCTTCCACATCAACAACTCTCAATGTTTGGGCCAACGTTGTGCAAATGTGGCCTGTCAATTGATCCAGAGGCCTCTGGGTCATCCCGTCCATCAAATTACTGAATACATTGCTGTTTGCCTTTTTATACAACCTGCAACTGCCGTCATACTTAATAGCTATCTGCTGCAACAGTTCAGAAGGGCACGCTGAAGTGGGTGACATCACAATACTGTGCATACAATATCAGATGACAGTTACCGTGCCTGTACTGGTTCTAAATACTTGCATGCACCTTTGAGCTAATGCTATATAACATTTAAGGGGGCACTTTGCCTTAGGGCCCTTTTCACAACTAATTTGATGTTTACAGAAAATTATATGTATTTTTTATTTTTGAGTATATAGCAGTTTGTTAGTTGAAAGGCTTTGTGTGCATGAAACAAACAGTTGTATTCTCATGGACATCACACTCATTGCAATCAATAACTTATTGATTTATATTGTATGAACTAGACCCCTTATACCAAACAGTTAATAATCGCACTATGCTAATTCAGTTCAAATCGGTCCCAAGCAACCTCCCATCGTCTCCTAGTATGTTAGCTGGTGTTGAGATTTTGTAGCTGATTAAAATTAATGGAAGGTGTTATCTGAACCTAGCTAATCTTTCAAGGCAGGTGGTCGCCAACAACACGTGGTCTTTAAACAAAATCCAATTACATACACCACGGTTTACAAGATTACTTACAATAGACCAACACACCACAACTGTCAATAACCCTCCTTGTATGGCATGAATCACATTATTACTATATGCCCCACAACACCATTAATAAGCAGTGCATAAACTTCATATTATTTTTTACTACCTGATTGAAAAATACCCTAACAAATACGCGTAAAAGACTTGGACTTCATAAATGACAACAATAATCACGGCATATGAACAGGTTTTTTTTTTTTTTTTGTGAAATAAAACAATTACAGAGAATACCAGCATGTAATTAGTTATATTTTGAGCAAACGACATAGACGTGTAGGAAACATTTTTGCAGTAGCATTTGCATGTTTTCAAACGAGCTGATCTGTTTCCAGGATAGCTACAAAGGCAGAGACCTTGGATTGCAGAAGTTTTTGTTTTTGTTTTTCCAAGTGGTTTACGGTTCTGGGTCTATTATACTCCAAAACCAACTGGCGGAGGCTTCGCTGTATAGCAGATTTAGACATGACAACCCTAGTTTTGACGCTGTCCCTGGTACCGAAAGTAACAGCGGGTGACTCCAAGGACAACCGGCGCAGCCCCAGTGAGGCATTATTTTGCCACGGAGGAGAGCTGATAATTAGGGACTTCGAAAAACCGGGCCTTATTAATGCATCGTTGAATCGCAAAGCAATTGCTGTCTTATGTCGCTTGTTCGTGTTTTTATCTCTCAAGTCTGGAGACTGCTGTTTAAGTTTCGTGTGATTGTCAGTTTGGGGAAAATTAACAGTTTGTGTACCGCTGTTTGATTTGCCCGCAGACACTTTTCTATTTGACTGCTTATTTGTAAGATGTTTAAAACGCCTGGATCCATCGTCCAAACTAGATGTACTTTGTTCTTCCACACCATCATCACCTGGATTGAGTTGCGCAGCAGAAACACACCTTTGGGGTTTACTGCAATCGGTCTTAGGGTGGGTATTTGTTGAACAAAGTTTCATGTATCTTCTGTAGAACATATTTTCTGAAATTGGTCTGAATTGTCTGTCCTTTAAGTTTTTGGGAAACTCAGCCGATTTTGTGCCTGAATCTGAAGACCTGCAAGGGTTTGTCCAGGACAGCATAGAATGTTTTAGCCTTTCCCGTTTTGATGCATTTTCTAACCCTCCTTGTCTTACTCCAAATTGCTCCTCTGTTGAAACAATCGCCTCAGTATGTTGACCAGAATTGCATTGGGCTTTATCTTTTCCTATAAGCTTTCTTTCGGGGGTCCCGTCTTTTTCTGAATCACTAAATGGCTTCGAAAGCCAGTCGCTGCTGTTGTAAGAAGAGCACACACTTTCACGATCAGAGTCTATTTCTTTTTCATTCTTTGTGTTTTTTGAATTTCCTTTTAAATGGTCACTGTGCCTGGTCGCCGAGTTCTCGGTGGCGTATGCATTTTCTGAGAGATGCAAAGTAAAAGCACTGGAATCATAGTGCACCTTCTTCAACGTGCAGGTACCCTGTCTGGTGTCTGACGGTAAGCTGCAGAATTTCTCATTCAGAATTGACATTCCATGTAGTTCTTCCTTGTGCTCTTCTGCATCGTGTGCAACTTCTTCATTTGGGCTTTGGTTTCTCAAACTGAATTCCTCTTTGTTGGAATTCCTCTTTGCTGAAGTGCATAGTTTATTAATATTATTACCTGGTAGTTTTGACTTCGGCGATAGCTCCCAAGCTTCCCCGCAGTATCCACTTATAGTCTTTATGTCTCTTAAACTTTTTTTGACTTCATTGATGTTCCTCTTAATCAAAAGCAACGATCGATTGCATTCCCTTTCAATCATCTCCTTGTTGATATCAAACATTTTAGTTTCGTACGTGTTCCTCATCTGAGCTTTCACGAGCTTCTCTCCCCTGGGACCCACGAGCATGATCGCGGATTTGCATTTCATCCTATGCTTGCTGTACAATACATGCATGTGTGGTGGTTGCCACAGGTTACATGCAAGTTGTTTTACACGTCCAGCGACTTAAAAGATTAAATTCCATTCACTGTTTTAAATGAATTCATGGGAGGAGGCAAGAGTGACATCAGTGGTTTGTTGCCTATTAACACTTTTGAGGTGATGGTTCATTTGTCTGAATAATTTTTAACTCCACCACGTACAAGTCATATATATATATATATCTATAATATATATCTATATATATATAGAGTATAGTATATATATAATAATTATATTACAATATATATAATATATAATATTAGCATATATACATATATCTAAACAGTATTATGCAAATGTATACATATATTTTATATATATAAAAATTGTATAAAAAATATTATATGAAATTAAAATCATTTCAAGAATAATACGATATTGTTTACAAACATATTAAAACATTAATATTAAAACGAACTGAACTGGTAGTTTTGACCAAGCTAGCTTATGCCACCGTGTGGCCACTCGGATGTATAAGCATGTCAGTATAATATTATTGCACAGTAATACTTGCAGAGAACTGTTGTGGTTAATGTTTTTTCTTGATGGACAGTGACGTACTTGCTCAATACCTTGCATTACAGTAGTGTCGTTGCTTATAAACTTCTCTATAACAATGATTAGAACATCGTTAAAACTAAGGCACCTCACCTGTAAAGTGTTAGATGCATGAAGTCTTATGATATAATAGGGCAAATTAATTAAGCATTCAATCCAGTGTAAAGTTTGCAACATATTTTAATTATCTAAACAGCAATGAACATAAATAGCCCTGTCCATTCCTGGTATCCCTCAAGGATTCATTTATTGATCACTTAATAACACACTACAAACAGTACAAATACAGTGGAACAAGTATGGATTATAAACTGTAGGCCAGCAGTATTTAACCTATACAGTGCCAATATATTTTAAACTATTTTTCAACAAGACCCATTTTATAGATTTAACACATACCTATTTTTATGTCCACATTTGGAAATAAGAGGTTAAATCGAGTTCTATTTAGTTCATTAAAAAAAATAAATAAAAAACTTCTGTTTTCTGTATATACCTTAATGACTATTTCTCGCTAGTTATGTACAGTATATAGTTCCAGATAGTGGAACTGGGCATGCTCAGCAAATCTGTGACCACCCCAGGGCATTATTGCACATGAGAATCTCAGTGGACTTATTCTAATTATAATTAAGTGAATACTAAGGATGCAGGAAATATTTCTGAAAGAATAAGATCATTCTGTTACTCTCAGTGTAGGTTCTCCTTGAAGAACATTCGAACTGTATATAGCATTATGTCCCCACACAGTAATTGGTTTGCCAGGGTAAGCCAGTCTTTAGATATTAAAGTGGTTCTTCAAAGTAATTCTATTACAAAAACTGATCTCAAATTAACCAGCATATAATACTTTGAAGGCCAAGCATGTTAGCTGCAGTGTAAAGTCTTTCAGTAAAGGAGCTTTCAACCTCAAAAGAAAAGAGCCAATTTTAATTTCAAAATAAAGTCAATTTCTTCGTTCAGGTAGTTTTAAATCTGTGTAATTATTTATTATTATTATTATTATTATTATTATTATTATTATTATTATTTATTAATATTATACTATATTAAATATAGATATAATCGGATTTCATAATTCGAAGGTACGAAATAAAGTACTAAACCATTAGTATAAACGGATATAATATATATTTATATATATATATATATATATATATATATATATATATATATATATATATATATATATATATATATAATATATATATAATCTAATTTCCCTCAGTGTTTCCCTCTAGCTGAAAGGGTAATATTTGTATTGTTAGATTGATTTTATTGCTTTCTGAAATACTAGTTATAAGTAAATAAATAATTCACTGGCAAATACATTCCCATTTAATGTCATAAGTAAGTTAAAGAAGTTAATAAAATGTTAACAAAGCATTGTTGGTGTAAAAATTATAACAGAATATTCGAAATAATAGTTTTTCTTTTTCATGTGACATTCATAACCTTGGCAATATAATAGCAGATTACAGAAATGTCTTATAGGTTATTACTTACCCATGGTAGACATCATTCTCAGGTTTTATAGTCATTCCTTTACAAAATCTCTATCAAATGATGACTTCCCTTCAAGAAAAACAAATCTTTCCTTGGCGTGAAGCCTAAAAAAAGAATGATTGAGTCTCTGCTAATGTCATTATAAAAATTGGCATATCAACAGACCATGAAAAATTGACAATGACCCATTTGTGTTTCAGAGCATCATAGTGATGGTATTTGTCAAAAGAAATCATAATCAACTTTTGACATGTATATCTTTGATATGACCAACTGAAGGTCTAACAGTGTATTAAGTTAAAAGAAAGCTAATGCAGTACAAAAATGTAACGATTCATTGTTAATAGTTCACATTTAAATATGATGACGTGTGTTGCTGCTTTACCAAGGTATATTCATAAAGCCTCTCCCTTTTGAGGAAACTGGTATTCAGTATCAGCTCAGCTGTGAAAGTCATTGGGGACACAGAAATACTCACCTTATAAAGCATAACACCTAAAATATGACATCATATATTATAATCTGACAGTTATCATCTGCGTTCCAGCCGAAGCGCATCATGCTTCAAAGAGCCTGATAGTTCAATTTCAAACACTGATGAACCTCTTTCAGGAGTTCTGGAGCGGACGCACACGTGAGCAGTTCAGCCCGGTCTCTATCATATTATAGATAGCCTAGTCTGTAAGCATTGAACCTGAACTAGTAGGGCTAACAGATACAGAATTGCTGATGCAATGGAATGCACTGCTACACAATGTCTGAAGATAAAAGCGCAGGAGTGAAATAATTCCAGACGCTTCCTCTTCATCAGGAATAACCTTGATAAATATTGTAGCATTCAGAAAGACAAAAGCAGACATATCACATTGTATCAGTCTCATCTCTGAACTTTAATTATAAGCGGCATTTACGTGTTCCAATTACAGTGTCATTGCAATATACATGTGTAATTACTGTGTAGTTACTTTTTTATGAGGGGATTTACATTTAAGGTTAGAATTAGAAAAAGGAGATTAAATCATGATTTCACCCCAAAAAAACTTTATCTTAATTCAAAATTGCTATTCAGTCCCCACTAAAGACAACTGAAATAAGATTCTCTGTGCTGCATCCAGACAGAAAAAAAGAATCTTTCCTCATCCTCCCCCAGCGTCTTGCACTGTAGCCAGGGGAGCAGGTGAGTATGTCAGTCTGACATGACCAAACAGGAAGCACAGCAGGCTGGGACAGATTGGGACAAGAGTCCATTGTTTATTGTGTCTTGCTGACATGCAGGAGAAGGAGGCTATCACAGCACAGACACTTGCTTTGCTCTTTTTACCTGTCAGCTAATTAAGAGAATCAGGATCCTTATGGAAAAGCCTCACAGCTACTGTACAGCACAGGGATCAAGGCTGGGTTAACAGTATGCTTTTGTGATCTAAAGCTTAAAAGCACAGGATTTATTGGAAACATTTTCTAAAGTGCAAACCAATAGTACAAACGAATAGTAACAGGATGCCTAGGGTGTTTGTGTGGCACTTGGTTCACTAGATGGTTTGGGACAACTACAGGTTTTTTAAAACTGCATTCAGGTACCTTTTCTCAGTCTCTATTCATTAACAGATATAGTACTACAAAGAGCAGAATGCACTGCACAGTGAGTGAAACAAAACCTGAACTGCTCTGGGTGAGCCTGGACCCAAATGATAATGCCACTCTGCACATTAAGAGGCCACTAGTATAAATTATGACATGTGGGATTCAATGAAAGACATAAATAAAGACTTTTTTGATTTTAGAACTGTTACATATCTTATGACTGAGTGTGCTTAAATCAGTATTTACCAGGATTGCTAACTGATGCCCTTTTTAACCACTGGGTATGTATCTCAAATGATCACTATGGGTGTGCAGCTGTAATCTCTGCCCTGTTAACAACAAATGTGTGTTCGAACTGTAACTGGGAAATTGTTATACAAAATCAAAGTTTCAGAGGGGTCAGAAATTATAGCTGCACATCCCTAGTGGTAATTAACTATTCCTTGAACCTTTTTTGCTAGATGACCAGCAGTTGGATTCTGATGAAACTTGCTACAGACATTCTTTAGCACAAGTTATTGTGTATCAGTATCTGGGGGTATGTGGAGGCCATCAGACACACTGATATTTTTGACAATATATAGAGAACCTCTGATACAATTGTGATGAAACTTGCCAGGACATTCTTGAGAGTATCAGAATCTAGGGTATACAGTTCCTGCCTGCCTGTCTGTATGTCTGTGTAGGCCCACACTGTACTGTAAAACACTGTTATATGTTTGCATGTGCATACTGTGGATGTAATTCATGGTGATTTACTTTTTCATGATACTGATCACTTTAATTTACAGCTGCTGTGGGGGTTGTATGTGACTGACATGTTTTTGTACCCAGACTGAAAAAGATTAATACTATGCCTTCAATCTCAAGTTCTTTTTGAAGTGGATTTGCATCTACACAAATATAGTACTGTATCTCCACATAACAATTACAGTACATAATGTCATTCTTTGCTTTAAAAAAAAGAATCAAATCATCAAAGACTTTAAAGACCTAGTCTTACATAGTCTTTAAATGTATTTATTTCTCTTTTGTATTAGATTTTGTAAAGATGTTTATTAAAAATGAAAAATAACACCACATATGGCTTAATGCTTTTTTAAATTTTGTTGGTCACGACAATCTCCACACAGTCCAAGTTTTGTTAGGTGTCTCTGGATGCCTGGTAGGTAATAGCAGCAGCTTTGCCCTATCAAGACCCTTTTGGGCAAAAAGCCAGGTGGAGTATTATGGACTGTTTCTGTTAGAAATGTGGCAGTATTCTTCAAATCTAATCCTGCGGAATTCGACATGTCCTCACTGTTCAAAAGTTAAATCTTTGCTGTTTTGACTTGACTTGCAATGCAGCTGCTCTCATGAAACCTCTACTCCCTGCCCCAAGTCTTTTCTAATTACAAAAGACTTTTGCGTTAACCCCGTTTGTACCTCAATCCACTTTTAAGTGTCATTTGACACCGTGTTTCAATAGGAAACAGGCTAGAGTTGCATTTGTTTGTGCACTATTCAACCCCCCCCCCCCCCCCCCCCCCAGCTCTGCAGTGCTGCCAGTAACACAGTCGAATCAAGACATCTCTGTTTTTAATTAAAAAGACTTGCAAAGGCTAAGCAATAAAGACTCTTTTGTGCAGCATTGTAAAATTCTCAGATTCTTCAAATTCTATTGTTTTTCTAAATCACACTTTTATTTTTCTAGCGTGATAATCGAAGGTAAAGTAATCCAAGTATACTTAAACTAAAAAAATATTTACAAAAGCAATTATTGTTTTATGCTTTTGACTTCAGGCCAATTTCCAGATGCTTCTATAAAGCCACATATGTTTTTAATGTACTATCAGGTAATTGAATTTGACATTAACGTATACTCACGAGTTAAGATGTTGTTGGATACCGTTTTCTGATTTAATAGTGCATTTATTCTTTAAGTTTAAGTTTAGAGAAAGAAGACAGTTCTATGCAATCTAGTATGAATCTATTAGCACATGTTTCTCTCCCTATTTATTATGCTGAAAAGATTTATTTTTTCTTTTTAATATTCCTTTAACATTTTAACAGACACTGTTACAGCAATATAAAACACACCAGATTGAAAATACAGAGCTTTTTCACATAGCTTTGCAGTGGGTCTGTGGAGAGTTAGTTTGCATAAACGAACCAAATTTCAGAACTCATCAAGTTTAATAGAAGGTTATCTGGTTATAGTTTGGAAACAAACATGTTTTGGATTTTTTTTAAATACTTTTTTCTTTCCACAAGCAGACTTTGAGGAAGGAGGGGACTTGTTGAATACAAGTTCTCTACTGTACGATCAGCATGAAAGACTATGCTTGAGAGCATGACATGATCTGGCAAAACACTTAAAAACAGGATTATCAATAGAGAAGGATGAAGATAGCCTGGGATCAAACTAAAGCATTTCTACTCTATATTATCTACTTCTAGTTTTATATCATATTATGTGAATTCTGTATTATTCACTATCGTTGTTTCTGCTTATCACTATTCCTGCAAAACATTGCTAATTAAAAGACACCTAAATGCTGAAGTGAGGTAGGCAATCATAGCATTGTATCACAGGATTCAGAACACATTGTTTTAGATGCCCTGTTAGCTGGTATTCTTTAATGAAGGACTGGCGATACCGGAGGCATCAAGTGTGCTATTGCACTCCCAACAAGTAGTTACACAATATTCCTTTTGCAGGCATTTAGAAACACTTACCAATGTGATGCAGATGTAACGTTTTACGTAACCCATTATATAAAATGAAAGAACACATTTTTAAAATGCACTTGTTAATTCAAGAAGAAGCAGAAGCAGACATTAAAAACACACAATAATATATTTACCCGTATTACTTTATCAGACACTGTTTTCAATGTGTGTGTGTATGTGTGTGTGTGTGCGTGTGTGTGTGTGTGGTTTTGAATTTTTCTTTTGTTGCTTCTATTGCCAGGATAGTTAGATTCACTTTTGCATAACATGGGAGACAAAAGGTCAAACCACAACCACAACAGAATTCAAGAGCTAAGATTACCAGTTTAAACCAGGAATCAAGCATCCAAGCCATGTGACTGGAGTAGGCGGTGCTCGGCTGGCATGCATCCAGTAGCAGTAAACCTTGTGATTGTATGAAAAAAAAAAAAAAAACCCTAACGTGACTAACGGAACGGTATTGTTGTACCAATATTTCCACCTATGGGAATGCTGCTTGTGATAGCGCCGAACATGCACAAGCATTTTGCTTGAAGAGAAGAAAATAAACCCAAACTAGAACCGTGGCTTGAAAATCACAGATCATTCTACCACGGGGGTGGCTGTCAGATGAACAATTGAGAATGTCCTGGATTTGGAAGGTACAGTAAATCGCGCTTCTAAAATGTTTCTAAACCTGTGCTCGAGGGTGGGGGGATGCTATCTAGATACCGTGCTTTATTCATTTATGTAACTATAATATTTGTATATGGATGAGCAGACTGATGGGAGGCTAGCTTGCAGACGCGTTATCTTTTGCATGCAATTTTATTTTGTGCTGCTGTACTCCATTCATAATTGTGAAAACCAGCTAGCTGCTGTGCGCGAGTGGAGGAGGGCAGTGTGCTGAATATAACGGGAAACCAAATGAGAGAACGGGCCCCTTTACAGGGGGTTACTTTGTTTCGATTAAATTCCATAGAGGCTACATAGGGAATGTGTGTGTGTGTGTGTGTGTGTGTGTGTGTGTGGAGGGGAACATCCCCACTTTGTAAAACACATTTTTAAGAACTAATTATGGCTTATATATTATATATATATATATATATATATATATATATATATATATATATATATATTTATTGTTTGTTGTCGACTTTCACCCTCTGTGGAGTTTTGTCTGACTGGAGATAGAAAATAAAAATATAGTGAGAGTCAATGAGAAATCCCCACAAATATGAGTGTGTGTGCGTGCGTGTGCGCGTGCGCGCCTGCGTGCGAAAAAATAACATTTTACAATATGACGTTTTCCACTATTATTATTGAAGTTGTCGTTAATACAGTTTCAAAGACGCAATCAAAATAAGACCAAAACCACCACACAGATTACATGGTTTTCGTCACATGTGTTCTGATCCTGCTCTAGTGTTTTTGTAATTAGAGGTAATATTGTACTGTTTCACTTGTGGTAGTTACAAAATAGACAATCAGAATCGGATACATTTTAGTTCTATTGTGCAGAATCAAGATGCCATTATATTTAATTTGCCATGTACTGTAAATATGTAACTAAAACCTATGGAGAAACAAACAGTACAGTACCTTCACAGTTAAACATCCCTGCTGGAATGTTACTCGGTTCTAAATACGCTTTTAAACGACCTCAAATTATGGGTAACATTTGTTGCATGGGAAAATGTGTTTATTGATGAAGTTTTACTGGAACTGTGCATCATCCATCTCAAGTAAAATCTTTATACCATAAGTCATTGTGGATGGTGAGTGCTGTGCTCCTGTGCTCCACACACCGTAGTATTTTTAAATAATCTCACGTGATTTGCAGATCATCCTGCTGCAGTGCTTGTATTAATTTACAACCACCCACATAAACGTTAAAACTAAACAGAGCTGTAGACGTGGCTATAGCAGTGGTGGACTTCTCATACGGAGTAAGTCTCTGTAGTAATTTCCTTGCGGCGTTCCACAGATATGTTCCCTTTTATACCAAGTTGTGGAACTGTTTCCAACCTTCTCTACATGGTGCCTTTCAAAATAACTGATAGATTAGGGTAAAGGCTATGTTGTGAAAACCAAATGTGTGTGAGAGAGGGTTTACTACATTTTGTAGAGGAGTCTGACCAAAATCTTATGGCCTGTTACCAGTAAATCAGACCAGATCCATGATGGATTTTCAATAAGCTGTGCCAGCAAGCCTCAAGCAGACACTTGAACTCAAGGTTGGCGTTATTAATAACATACAACACATGATAAGTTTCATGTCCACAAGGAGTAGGACTCAAGCTCATCAGAGAGGAAGCTCAGAAGTTTGTTTATTTTGCCATCATCATTTTTTTTAATTAACGGATTTCTTTAGGGTATCTGGTTTAGCATAAACCCAAATAAGCAAAGCACTGGCTTAGGTATTTAATTAAATTAAAATCAATTTACATTTTAAGAGCTTGTTTCCCATATCTACAATGTGCCCTTGAATCAGCTTTAAAACAGTCTAACCAGCTGCCTGATGTGTATAGTCTCTTCAAAACCTGCAGCACCAGCTCTCCAAGGGTAATGTCCCTGTTCTTATGTTTGCTAGACATTTATTGCCTAGTACGTAGGTGCCTTGCAAACTACACACAGATTGGATCAATGGAGAGGCATTCAAATGTCTAGTCTTTAAATTAGCACAATACTAGTTCTGTATGCACCAATCAAGTCAATTGATTCTTTGTGTAATTAATGCAACATTTCCAATGATAACTGGAGTCAAATGGGTGCTGTCATCGAGTGTGAACCGAGTTATCAGGCCAAGCAGAAAGGAAAGAATGAAAAAAAGAAAGAACACCCCTAATTCAACTCATTTGGGAATTAACCACAGCTGTCTGTTACCGTTCATGTAGTATCCTCTATGTAGAATTATTTAATATATGTACTGTTCGTCTTTCTCAATGTGTATTTGCAGTGCCATGTTTTCTTGAGGAAATTGAGGAATGCATGGGAAAGGTGAGTTTGCTATACAATACATATGCGAGTCATGTGGAATATAAAAAGGAAACATTCAATATTTCTTTGCCTGCTTTGTTAAGGTTCTTAATCTCAATATGAATTATCAGGAAATAAAAAATTCCCCATACTGCACACTGGTCCCCTAAAAACCACTTGAACTGAAGCATACAGTCGCTGATTGGTCTGTCAGGAGGCTATTGATGACATTCTGGTTATTTGTTCTGGACAAGTAAATGGTTAAAAGAAGCGAACAAAAGCCCCAGTCATTAAAAAAAAGCCTGTAGATTACCAACACAATGACTAATAGGGCATATGCAGTACCTTTCTAATTACTAAACACTAGCATGTCTGTCTGTTACCAAAGCTCCAGGACTATATGTGACAGATTATCTGCCTCATAACACATGGCAGTGCTGCCAGATTTTTGAAGATTCTCCTCTTCTACTCAGTGGCCATTTGTGCTGTGCTGTGTTTGGTTACTATCTCATGTGCTTCCTGTTTGCTGGTTAATATCCCTTCTAAAACTGTTCCTGAAAACAAAGATGAGGGTGACCCAGGGATTCACCACAAAACATTGGGTTGAAGCAAATTTGCAATTCCATTCTAGACCCAAGTGTATGGTGCAATTCCATGCTTACTTCCCCAGGCAGATTTAAAAGGTTGCTGGCTGTCAACCCATAAATATGTCTGAGTCTAAGGTACTTAGGGAAAAGTGCCTCTTGTTGAATTTGTTTAGTTGTATACAAATTCAAGTTGGTGTTTTGGATACAACCTTTGCTGCAGACAAATTAAGTTGTGTATATTTTGAAATTCGCATATCAGTTCATTTTTATGGTCCACCAGACCACATGATTGAGGCTGACTAATGTTGTAAATGTTTTTAGGAGGTATTAAGACAATGGATTTTAGAGCCTTGGCTACCACTCTTTTAAATAACCTCGTTTTTTGTTTTGGTGATGAAAGGCTTAAGCAGACATCGTATCTGACAATGTGCTGTAATGGTACAGTCGCTGTATTAATGTTACTCAGCAAACACACACACACACTAATTGGCCTTGCTGAAGCAGCAGTGGTGTGAGGAGAGTTATTCGTCGCCCAAGTTTAAGTTGCAATGCTTTATACCCCTGCCATGATTCTTACTTCTGAGTGCAGAAGCACAAGGTCAGGAGGGAGTGCCCTTACAACTCTCCAAAGCTATCTGCAAAACACTCAATTATGTTATATATATCAGCAGAAACTTATACAATAATCTGACAAAAAAAGCAGAAACAGTTTACGAAAAGTTTTTTATGTACATGAACTTGCATGATAAAAAAAAAAAAAAGGGAACATTTTGTTGGTGGACAAAAATGTACCAGAATATATATCATGAGTCTCGGAGGGTCATTCCGAAAAATGTGTTCCACTTAATTTCCACTTGATTTGCATCGTCAGCAGGTCCCACTAGGAGCCAGTTCATCACAAATGTTTTTCTTTTTTGCATTTTTCCTAGAAATACCAACTTTTTGGAACAGCCTAACAGACCAAATGCATGCAATTAAGTGCTAATTTTCCATGCCGTTCTCACAAATCTGATTAAATCATTTGCAAATATTTCTTCTTGTAAATTAGCACAAGGGAAAGGAAGCTTTTAAATAATGAATGGCTGCAGGGGTGCATCAAAGAGGAAAATGCTTGGATCAGCAATGCAATTTGTGGTTTTACAAACTGCCCATAGCCTTTTATTTGCTTTTTTGTTTGTTTTTTATGAGTGCTCTAGTTATTTTGACCTATTAATTTATTTATATTTTTAAACACCTCTTCTTAATATTTAATTTTCAAGTGAACTGTGAATTTCCTGATGAGGGATAGGACTAACTGGAGTTGTCTCAAGAGTTTTCAGTACTGCACAAAGCCATTTCTTGTCTTTTTTTGTTGTTGTTTTTGAAGTTCAATCAGGTTTCATGTCATACCAAGTTTTGCTTTCCATGTTTGAAAGAAGCCAAACACACACACACACACACACACACACACACACACACACACACACACACACACACACACACACACACACACACACACACACTTCTCACATTTCTGTGTGTTCATTTGTCATAAAGAGGAGAGTAAATATACACTCCCCTCATTTAAGCATGCAAATAGCTCATTATCATGTGCATCACAACAAAATAACTGTCTGAAAAAGGTTAACGGAATCTGTTATTTACCCAAAATGTTTTGATAATATCTATAAATACCTATTTGTTACAAAAAAACATACTATTAAAGGGATTATGTTTTCTGAGAATCTTGCAAAAAAGACTCACATTGCAACGCAATTTGAGCCATTCCAGGTTGTATTGTGAACTTAATTGAATATACCTGAGCACCTATGGTGTACTGCACACTGTGGATAATTAAGCTCACACCTGGAATATATCAAACTACTACACATTTATGCATTGGGAGTCTTAATTCCATCCTTCTCTGTGTACAACATAACCTGGATCTAAAGTTTCTGTTTGCCCTTGAACCATGCCCCCAGTACAAACTGAAACCTGTTATTATATGAGAGGTGGTGTGCAGTCTGGAATACAGTGGAAGTGAAGCTCAGGAGTATCAATCAGTGTGTCCAACTCTTAAATGTCATTGGAGCTCCCCAAAAACAATTAAACTGCACGAACTACAGAATTGGTTCCGTAAAATGAGATTTGGTTGAAAGCTCAGCAGGACCCCCTGTTAATTACAGGGCTGAGCTTCAGAAGAAAACAGTGAAATTGCAAATTGAAGGTGTCACCTGAGTGATTGAGCGTTCCTATAGGGAAGCTAATGGAATTTCCAGTTTGCAAGTAATTTTGCTGAAAATAGATGAATTGACTCCTTGTTTACCAGAAGCACTGGAAATGTTGTCACTGTTGTTTTTGTGTTGTTTGCTGAAGTGTTTTTTAAAATTATTTAATTATTAAGATGAATTTCTAAGAAGATTGTAATCATATTTCCAGGAATATATCTCGGGAATATATGTCATCTGTGCTGTATTTCAGTGGCAAGCCTCTTACAGCATGCAAGCTTCTTATAACATAACTTAAGAAGAAGTATGGTGCAATTTAACCTGTGCTACAGCATGTGTTATTCCATGCATGCAGCAATACACATGACATTCTCAAGTTCATTTGTTGTGATGAGCTCTGTACGCCCAATCACACACACATAGTTAAGCTCATTATCCTATGATTTAGAGAGGGCACTGGAATAGTGTTAGTAGGTTTGTGTATAAAATGACAATACACAAGGTGCTTGTATTGGCACAATGTGTTACATGATGTTGAGGCATGCTTTGTTTTGCTTTGTTGTGCCCTGTTTTATTGGTGTGCTGAAACAGTCGAATAATGGTCCGTGGAAACTATTAAACACTGCATGCTTTCTCCTACCAATCACTACACTGGAATTAAACCTCCTATTACTTATATGTTTCAATGCTAACACAAGATGAGGTCAAGCATGTAAGAAAGTCAAGTAGACCACTTGTTTTTGTAGTTTGGGAATATACACATGAGATGAGACCATAGGACGGCAATGCTGCTGTTTCAAACCCTCTAGTTTCAACATATTGGTTCGCTTTCTTCATTCAAACTAAATGTCATTCTTGTTTGTTGGGCTGTGTGTTACAAAGTGACATTGCAAGTAAGACAGATTGAGTTGCTTTTGTTATTTAAGGGTGGCATGTTCATTGAGCATTCTACAGTTTATTTTTATCATTGGGACATTCCAATACAGCTGACAACCTTGTTACATGAATCAAAAAAGTTTGCTTCAGGCAGGAGAGGGAGAAGGTTGCAAGTCTATACTGTCCAGTTATAAGCTATGGCCAAACATTGTGTATCACCTAGAAAGTCCACTGGAAGCCATAACAGTGATACAGTATTTCATGTTTCAATGTCAGTTATTTACATTTTGAAGCATAGTGAAAACTACAAGTGGTATGCAAGTCAATATGTTAATGTAACATTATTCAGCAGGTTTAATTTGACTTTATGAAGCAAAATTAGTTAATTCTATAGGATGATGCCAAACCGTTACCTCAAAATTCCCAGTGTTATGTAAATCCTGGAGAAATGTTCACTGCCCTTTGTAAATCTTTATATAAAGGCGATGTACATAGATGACTCTGTTTAAACAAACAAACAAAAACACTTTTATTCTAAATTAAAATAAAGTTTTATTTCACAGATAAGCCAACTCTCATCGGTTGTTGTGACTGCAGAACAAAGACTACAGTATATTATCTACTGATCTCCTTCTCAGAGACATAGTAACAATATTATACTATAATATCTTTATTTTTATATAATACCTTTCATAGTGGACCACCATCACAAAGTGCTTTACAGAGGTAGGCTGTGAACTGTGCATTATAGTCACTTACAAAAGGACATTGATTTAACATCTCATCAGCAGGATGGAGCACAAGGAGGTTAAGTGACTTGGTCATGAGTAGCCTTGAAGAATGTCCTGACATGACAATCACACTGCACTGTACTGTTCATCCTCAATCCAAACTCGACTCATTAATGAGCATTAAGATCAATGCAGGGCTCTTTGTCGATTCCAGCTCCTTTTTAGCTATAGGGCAGCTTTCATAAAATAATGACTGCAGTACTCAATGCTAACCACTAGGCTGCGCTGCCTACTCTAGACTAACAGTGCTTCCACTAATAAGGCATTTTTGAAAACTTTCCTTGGAGGCAGCTGTCAGGCAAAAGTAAAGTGCATCAATGAAATGCTGTCTTGCTCAAGACAAATGGAATATGTAGAGCATATCATGCCAGGTATAAGCCCACCTTACCACAGACTAACCTAAGAAGTACTGAATAAAGATCAAGAGTTAGCCAGTTAATTTAATGATCTAAACAGTGGCAGTTCTGAATAACACCACCCTCAAATTTTGAAACTTTATTATTATTATTATTATTATTATTATTATTATTATTATTATTATTACACCGTGTAACACTTTTTTTTTTTTCCTGGGTAGTGAGTGTTATTTCCTAATTGCTTATGCCTCAAAAGTATAGAAAATGGCTATTATTCCCCACAAACTTTGCTTTTGTGACCAGGACAGTGATATTTCAAAATATCACTATTTCCAATGGGAAAACGGGCAAATGTGTGTCTTTTCATTCACATAAAGTCAGTAAAAAACAACATATGAATCTGTATTTACAGTATAATCGTAAATCTCGAAAAACTACTCACTTCTAAATCTTTTGTAGTCATTTTTGTATTACTTTAGTATAAATACATGTTAATTTGGATTCATATGTTGTTTTTTATTGACTTTATGTGAATGAAAACACATTTGCCTATTGCTGTCTTGACCTTTCTGCTCCCTCCTATCTCCAGATCATTTCTCCCTACACCCTCTCTCGCCCCCTCTGATTCTCCGCCACTGGCAGATTAGCTGTACCCCCCTTTGCTCCCCCACTTCCAGAGCCCGCTCCTTCTCCACCCTTGCCCCTCAGTGGTGGAACGACCTACCCGTGGATATCAGGACTGCTCAGTCCCTGACCACCTTCCGGCGCCTCTTCAAGACACACTTGTTCAGACATCATCTGTAAACATCACAACTCTCGACTATACTGGACCATATGGCACCCAATTGTACCAGTACTTGTATCAACTTGTACTTGCACTGAACTGCTCCATACCTTGCCATATTCTTCATACTGCTCTTAATTATAACTAAGTGCTAAGAAATAAATAATAATAATGTATATTAATGTGAAACATACATCTGCGTGTGTATGCATATGTGTATGAAAATGGTGTAGGTAATTGTATTTTAATTGAGTGAAAATGGTTGTGTAAAGAAGACGTAGCCATTGATTTGAAAATAGGTTAAGAAATCCTGTGGTTTTAGGCAGTGAGGCTGAACCCTAAATCAAAAGGCGGCGAGAAGGGCAAACAGCTGCAAGATAAGACATAGCTTTCATTCCTTTACTGTGCAGAATACTAAAGAGTAGGGAAGCAAGGCAAGTGGTACAGTGGTTTGATACAGCTCTGGAAGACTGGTGTTGAATCCAGTTTAAAGTACATTATAGGTAAATGCCATTTCGATATCGATATATATATATATATATATATATATATATATATATATATATATATGTGGCAGGCTGGCCAGTGGAGAGAGGCCCAGAGACAGACTGCAGTTCAAAAAAATAACGATTTTATTATAAATAAACAAAAATAAAGGTGCACAAGGCCAAAATACCAGATATTCAAACACAAATAAAGCAAAAAGAAAACTCACAAAAATAAAGGTTTCCAGGCTGGGCAATGCCTTTACTGGATTTAGCAAAATTCAAAAAATCACAAACAACCACAAACATCAACCTGCTTCCTCAGCTCCCTCTTCCTCAATGAGAAGCAGAGGCCTCCTTTTATGTCAGGTGGCTGGGCGCTGATTGATCGTTAATTAAACTAACCATCTAATCAACCAATCAACCCCAGCCACCTGAACATAATAAACCCAGGCAGGTAGGGAAAATTAACCCCATCCCTGCCAATTTCTAAACAGCAGAGCTTTGCTCTGCCACAATATGCTTCCCTGACATTGAGATTTTCACAATGTTTGTCATCTTGCTAGCAGTAATCATGTGAGAATGTGATCTGTCGATCATTTCGATTTGCTAAAGCATGGTGGCAAATGTAGTTAAAGTGCCTTGCTACCAAGCTAAACTGCACTTTAAACTGTAGGACAGATACATTTTAGATTATTGTTTCATAATGAGTGCCTAATTGAGACAAAAGCAAGAATGTTAGTCAAAAACAATACAGGCCATGGAATATTTCAGATATACTGCAGCGTAGTACTCATATGGTCATGTTCTTGAATTCTGTCACTATGTTGAATTGACTGCAGCACATGCAGTGATTAACTTACCATTCTCCAGCTTGAAGAAGTATTTACTACACTGTAAACATTACATTTTTTCAGGGAAAGTAATACTTCTTGTACATTTCCACAGGGGCTTGGAGTAAAGTGAAGATGTATTCCAGTATCTCATGATTTATTTCATTGCATTAAAGAGTGTTTTGCTGTTATTCTCAATCCTTTAGTTTGTTTCTGTGAAGGTATGGACTACTATGTATTCTTTTTGTTTTTATCAATTTATTTAAGTAAAATGCCATTTTAAGTGTCACTAGCTGTGTGTATTCACAGTTTTCCACAGGAAAAGCCAGAATATGTTTCTAGGATCCCAGAGTTAACCTACACTTCATTGCTAAAAGAAAAATCAGCTTACATGTCGCAGCAAGAAGACATTTTTTTTGACTAGAGTAAGTTCATTCGTTTTTTTGTCAGGTAATTTCAAGTGTCCTTTCACGGAAACTGCATATCTCCCTTTTCTTGAGAATAATTACTGCCCTGTTTTCTCTCTTTAAAGAATTCTCTCATGCGAGGTTCGTCTCACCTCATTGGGCTTTCACTGACCAGTACCTTTGTCGAGCTCTCCTGCTTACCAGTGTCTCTCTCAAAGTAGCTTTGTTTTCATGGAAATTACTTTTCTTCCATTGATATCTGCTCTGTGCTAGGGTAACCAGTGCTTTTACGCTGCTTTGAATCCCATTCAGAAAGTTTTAAAAAGACACCTATTAAGGTCTTCAATAGTCTTTATAATACCTATTGAAAATAAGACAAGCTTCATGAGATCTGCAAAAGTCCTGGGTCTAAAGTTTCCATAACAAATATTTTAAGAAAGGGGTAGTATTTGATAGCGTATTACACCATACAAAAAATGTGAATACATTTGTTTTTTAATCGATCCAAACTTTCTGAAAGTTAAAGCTATGTGACTAGTATCACGTACTGTGCAGTGTGAATTACAGCATTTATGGGGTTAAATCTAGGCGTTACCAAGCACTGAGTTCAATAGCAGCACCTTTGGGGGAAGTGACATTAGGCACACTGGTCCACATTCACAAAGCTTTAGTTGTTTCGAAGTCTGTTTGGATGAATTATTGAAGACTTGATGTTCACTGTTCTGGACTAGAATCTATGTCCTGCAATTGTTTAAAAATCAGTTAAAAGTGACTAAAACCAAACTTGTTTTGATGTTGTTGCTCCAGCTCTTCACATTCACTGGAAAATGTCCCCTAGCTAATTGAAAAGTTGCCAGAAAAAGACTTGCATGTTAAGTGAATTGAAGAAGTGAGTTTTTGAATGATTTCACATATCTGACTTGTTACTCTGGTGTTATGTGGAGCGGTTATAGACAGCTCAGTGACAGCACAGATTTGAAATCAGCAATGTTCACTTCAGACCCTTTGGTTGGCTTCTTCTGCAGCTGCACTATTCAATGTAGCTATTCTTCCTAACCTTTCAGTGCGATTTACCCAGCTTTTGGACATTGGAGAGCACTTATCAGATGTGTTGAAGCATTAGCTCATTACTTTAATAAGAGACCTAGTCATCAATTCTATATAAAAGGTCACACCTTTGTGGCATAAAGGCTAGCTAGTTTAGAATGAATCCATTACTTCGAGTTAGTCCACTTAGTATTGAGTTAACCTGACCACAGCATGTCACCTCATGTCCTCTGTCTTTTGTCATATTATAGCTATTGTCTCAGGTTTGGTACAGATCTTCAGAATACTCCAGTATACCATGGAAAAGAGCACAGTAAAGTGTAGTGGTGTGAAGGTGTGGTAAATCTGAGGTGTGTTTGGTAAAGCATTGTAAAATAAATGATTAATCCATCACTGGAAAACACTCAGTTGAAAGATATGCACTGGAGTTTCATTTTCCATCTACCATTCCTACATGGTGGCTCATTTCACTGGCCTTTAGGGGTAATGCTAAAGTGATTTAAGATGGTATTGTTATGATTGCAATGTCACAAAATGACTGAGCTCTTTAGAAATCCAAGTGAAACAAACGTATCTCAATAGGTGCAGGAGCCCAACAAAATATTGTAAAAAGAGTATGGATGGACAGGCACACTAATGGATTAAGAGTCAGGTCAAAAAGCTTCCCCATTTATTAACAGATGGATCATGTACAGGATAAAGTGCATGTGTGCTCAGTGCACAATAAACAATGCAACATTAAATATGGCGGAGTAAAACCGTGATTATGAATACAAAGTTAAACACATTAAAATACAATAAGAAGAGATGTAGCCTTGTACCTCTGGAATCATATATTTTCAATACTAGACACTGTGGCAGATACAAACCACCAATTATCTGTACAAATTATGGTGCTGAGGGTGTATGAGTTGATGCATGGACCATTGCAGGAAACTTAATCAGAAGCGGAGCAGGTTAAGAGGATGAATTTTTCTTATGTCAGCGTCTCAGACTACCATGTAATTGAAGCATTAAAAAGTGACTTTTTTAATATTGAATGTGAGCTAAGCAAAGGACTTTCTGTTATCACAGGTTGCTCTGGATTAGAAGCTGGGTTTAATTCCCAGGCAGGGTTGATTTAAGGTCAGATCCCAATGTGAAATGAGTGCTTTTGGGCAGTGTGGCCTTCTGTCCTGAGGGTCCCAAGATAATCCTGTTTGATTTGTAAAAAGCATGGGGGCGAGGGCTAGCCACTCTCCTGCTGGAGAGAGGATTGGTTCCAGCAACAGCTCTTTGAATCTGGAAGGTCTGCTACCATTTCCATCACAGTGGCAAAACATCTCAATTACAGAAATGGAACTTTTAGATTTTTGATACACAAATGCATTAGTTTATATATATATATATATATATATATATATATATATATATATATATATATATATATATATATATATATATATATATATATACTATATATTCCTATATATACCTCAACAGTGTATAACTCATGTTCAAGCCATAGATAAAAAACAACACTGGTCCATTCAATCCAGAAGATTCTGTTGGTGGAAGATGTCATTCACACAATGGTAGAGAAGCGAGAACACTTGCTTTGTTGTATCTGGATATTTCACATGGAATTCGTCATATGCTCCCAAGTGTCTCTGTTATGCATAATGACCATCTCTACACCCTCTGCCACAGTGGCTTTGTCATAATGGTTCACTTGTCAGTCTGAAACTAAACTACAGCAAAAAAAAAAAAAAAAAAAAAAAAAAAAAAAAAAAATTCATGACATTCCCAATTGCCTGCATCTTTAATATTTAATAAATTAATAATGATGAATGCCTTTCTAACACGTTTCCAACACATAATTACCACCCCCCTCTAATTAAAATAATTTGATTTCATACGCTATAGCTTTACAATTCAGCACTTCATCTTCCAATGAATAATTGGTTGTTTTTATAGTGCACTGAAATAGGACATTCGTTATTGTGTTAAGAATCCTGACACAGGTATTCCATCTTGCTGTTACTTTTTATAACCATGCTGTACCAGCAGTCATTGTTTTCAATAGTCTTTACTGTGCTAAAAAAAGTTTTAACTCTCGGTTGTAGCTTTCTTTCCATCTCTGGGCTTTAACATAGTAGATAAATCTTCGAACCTCTTACAATGACAGAAAGTCAGAAAGGGTAGTATTACCTACACACCAAGTCCTGTTTTCACTTCATTATAAAGATGAACAGTATCTTCGGAAATGTATGACTCTGACCTTCTTGTGCATCTTCAAGGTTGGAATGGTTATGGCTGTGGATAGTTCCAGTTCTACAGTAGTGTGGGACCTTGCTTTCTTTGCTGTGTCCTGAACTGGAAAGCCATACAGTTAGAGTGGCAAAACAATTGTAAATACAAACGTACATTTTCATACATGTCAATACAAAAATGTGTTTATTGTAAATGAACTGTCCTTCGTATGACTGATTAATTTCCTAAATGATATCACTGACATGCACTCTGCAATCTAGCTGCATTGATGGGTATAATGTGTTCAACTTCTGAACATAAATAAAACATACAGTTATCTGCAAAAACAATTAAAGGCATTCATCTTAAACTTTTTTGACAGACATCTGCGTGTGGTTTCCTCCTCTTCTCTTGTATGTGTTAAAGGGTAAAGAACGACCTTTTTATTTGATTGTGTTACATGTACCCATGTGTTGCTACAACTGTTTTCGTAAGGTGTGTGTATTGTTTTATTTTATTTTTATTTTTACATTTTGACCACTTTTTTAAAACTTTTAAATTGCATTCCCTGCCTCAAGATGGCTTCCTATGTACCTGCATGGACCTCTCAGAACTACATTTCCCATCATCCTCCTGCTCACTGGTAAATCCATCTCAGTTACAAACAACACACACACCTTACGTAAACGGTTTTAGCAAAACATGGGAACGTAACACAGTAAAATGAAAAGGTCCTTCTGTACCCTTTAACATGCCTAGTTTTACAATGTATTACCTTTTGACAGACAATGATGTACACATTGCAAACCTGACAGTAAAAAACAAATGCATGTATCTATGTGGCATGTATTTGTGTTTCTACAGCATCAATCTAGACACATCGCCTCCATGCAAATGCAATAGATGAGATAAGAGATGCCATTACTTCGAACATGCATGCTTGCTCACTAGATGTCAGTGCCTGCACATCAAAGAAAATATTGCAAAGTGTTCTGATGATGTACATGCAAACAAAGACAGGCTTGTTCTGTACAGTATTACCCCAATGAAGGTTGCTTCACATTTGCTAACTGCTGGTTAATTGTTCAGTAAGCTGTATCTATGCTTTTCCTTGTTAGTGCTCCGATTGATGTAAGTATATGAATTCTCATTTGCTTCAGGTATGGGAATATTAGGAAAGGCACTGTTGCAAAATCAGTTGATTACCATTTGTAATAAAAGTACATGGATGTGACAGTTTTACTACCCTACCCCACATCTCTGTAGAATCTAGTATAGTCCCCCTGCCAAAATAATTTATGATGTTAGATTAAAGTTACAGAAAAAAAAAAAAAACTATGTAAGACACTTTTAATGCTGCCAGAGATCATAATTGCTATGTGTTTATAGGCTTTCAGAATTATGAATTGCATTATACAGTAACTGTATCATTATGAAATGCTTTTCAGCAGCCTACATGGTAGAATTGTTTAGGAAATGTCAATGGCCAAGGTTTGGGCCACAGGCCAATGAACTGAGCCCTTCTCACTCTGATACTGTTCAAGTCACACAAGTTGCATTTCTTGTTTTGTCTTTTTTGTTATAAACATACACCTGGCAGGGATACCTGTCTGAAGAAGGTAATTGGCCACTCTAGATGTAACTGTGTTGTCAGAAGTAAATGCACACAAGTTGGGACGATGCCCTGTTTCATAGATACGTAAAAATGCAGGAGCTCAAAAGGGCTCTTCCCATCAAAAGTCTGTCCAGGAAATCTAAAACTGGCCTGGCATTGCAGCTTGAGAGACACTAAAACGGTTTCCTTTGCTGGTCACATCTGGGGTTCATCTACCTAGAACGCAACAGAATAGACATATGATCTGGGACTTCTGAGGAAGCTTCTTGCTCAATTTCCATTGTTTCATATAACCCTGACTCTTAGTTTCTACTGATATACATGTTAAGAAATATCCCAGATAGGAAAACACACTTTTAATTCAGTTTCAATTTTGGTAAACAAATCACTTATTGTCTGTCAGCTTTCGACAAACCTGCCTTGTCAGCTTCCTGTGGAAAGATGATTATATCTGCCTACAGATCTCCCCATTAGTTCACCCCTGAGCGTACAACAACTTCATAGCTACATAATCCAACTATGTTGATTTTCTGCTTGAGAGAATCAAAAGTTAATTCCCAGCTTTGAGCACTGTATATGTGATGCATCCAGGATTATGCAATAGGAATTTGAAAAGAAGATTAGAAGACAGTATTTTAAAATGGCAGATGCCTCAGCTCCTCTGCACCACTGCCCAGTATACTTGATTAGGACTTTTCATAATACCATATTATTTACAGGGACTGATCTTGCAACAATTTCTGGAATTTAAATTACAAGTGAAAGACTCAAGCTGTGTTATTAGTATTGTGCAGTGCTGTAAATGTTGTTATAAAAATAATTTGCAAGATCGTGTAAGCCTGTATAAATTAATTAAAAACAAAACGACATGGTAGCCATCTTTACAAACCTCTGAGAAATTGAGTCGGTTCTGTTAAATGTTATTCTAGACAATGTGGTGTGGAATGGCCTGGAGGTTAAGAGATGTTTTTTGTTTTGTTGCAGGCGTCGCTAAATAAATTGTGTTTAACACTGACCTTGTTAACCACAACAGACAAAGGAGGCATTAGCTTGATACTGTGTTTATTCTTATACAGTACTGCCATTTTCTGTCAGGCCTTCATAACACAGCTTGCCATTCATCGTGCGTTTTTCTCATGCAATTATACTGATTAGTGCTTTGAGAGATAATGGATCTGTGTTGACGAATGACATTACCACACCACATCAACAGCAATCATCCACTTGGATGTATATTGTTAAAATTCTAACTTGTTATCAAAGCTTCATGGGAATGCAGGGTGTTGAAATTATTTTAGCAGATGCAACAATACAACTTGATTTTTTTTTTCATTGTTTTCATTTTTAACTCTTACCATGCTGCTGGAGTTTTGAGTTAGTTCTTGACTTCTTGCCAGTGTAAATTTAAAAATATATATATTTTATTTAGGGGTAGATTCGGAAACCTTCTGAAAAACACATGTGGAGAAAGATCACTTTCAAGTGAAGGAACAGCTTGGTGTAGGCATGAAATATACAATGATGTTATCTAATGTATTCTTTTTGTAAATCCCTTGAGTAGCCTAGTTGGGAATGCAGAATGCATTTTGAGGGACAGCAACCTTTATTTGTATGAATACACCTTGTTATCAGTGTTTCTGTCTCCTGTTGTAACACCACAAATCTCCAAGCCCCCAGCTACATGAACCTACACAATGAGGAAACCAATTACCTTGGGATGATCCATTGTGTTTATGATGGATGACATAGCCACGAATGTATTCAAAGCATCTCATGCTGCCCTCGGTCCAAAGCAGAATACAATAAATGGCTCAGTAAAACGGGTTTCTGCGTTATACACATTTTGAATATGTTGATGAACTTGAATGTGCCTTTATGTAGCTATTGTAGATTTGTTTTCAACTGCCTGATGTTTCTTTTACTTCTTTATCTTAGACAAATTAGCATGATACCGTACAACTCAAAACAGTATTAACAATCATCAGTTAAGTTGCCTTTACAAAGGAACCGTGAAAACAAATAGTCTTTAAATGTTTATTGTTGTTTTGTTATTCCCTTTGTCCCTACTGACAGGATTATGACGGGGTTCCTTGTACAGAAATTAGAGTGGACATTCCCAGGCACAAATTCATGAGAATATTATAATTCAAGTCAAGGTTAACTTTGTTTAGAGTCAAGAGTTGTGATATTTGCCGTTACTGTTCACTAATCCTGCTATACTACTAACCTTAATTTAATCAAACACATAGAAATACATGTCAGTGCATCACTCTTGTACGATACTTACGACGAAGCCCAATCAGAAATGTACAAGCTTGCTTAATTAATATGCAGGCAGTAAGCTCTGATAAAGAAACATAATCCATGTGCAATGGCCTTAAAACTAGAGATGAATGTTTATTCCGTCTTTATAGCTAGGCAGTCTTAATTTGGACCTGGCAATGTCATAACTGCACAGTCCTTTATAGAAGGTCAAAGACATAAATATACTGTCCAAGTACATTAATGCTATTATGCAAAAGAGAGAATGACTAAACCAACACACGGACAATGAAACAAAGAGGCGAAAAAAGAGGCTTCCAATCAAATTATTCCAGTTGCCAGCAGTAAGTTACAAACTAATAAATGAAAAATGGCCTCTTGCACCCTGAGTCTTAGAATACAAGTATATTTCAAATAATTTGAAGTCATTCCAACTTTGGATGTCTTTTCTTATTATTGTAAGAATAAACGTAATCACCTTTTTATGACTTAAACTGAGCAGAACATTATATCCTATTATTTGTTTCTGCATATATAACGCTAACTAGCTAATGTCTGCTCACTGCCACTTATATATGCATTATTCTAATGAAAGTGCTGTTTAAACACTCACAGGTAAAGGTACTAAAGTGCTGCGGCTATTGCAATAGTCGCAAAGCAGTTGCAAACGAGACGGAAGTCTAGGGTGAAGTGTACTGAACAAGCGCAATGCTGTTCGTGACTTTGCAGCAGCAGATTTTCTTTGCAGTTTAGCCTTAGATGAAATTGTAATTATGGGCGTTCCTGCATACATTCGCAAAAATGAGGGTTCTCAAATATTACGATGAGATGTAGTAAAGCTGCCGCAATTGTGACATTTACAATTGCATCAATTTGTTAAGAACTTTAAAAAGCCTCAATTGTTGCTGGCATTTCCCAGTCCCATTTTTCTCGTGCGTTGTCAGTTGTGCTCAATGCATTTCTGAGGCGAACATCCAAATACATATTTTTCCCTAAAAGCAGGACATACGTACAAGCCTTGAAAACTAATTTCTATGACATTTCTGGTTTATTGGGAGCAATATACTGCACACATGTGCAGCTAACCCCTCTAGCTCATTCTGAGCATCTGTATAGGAATCGGAAATACATCTGTTCTGTTAATGTGCAGGTGGTTTGTAATTGTACGCCATTTAGCACTGCACCACTGACTAACAAATAAAAACTGACAGTATACATTTGGCTTATAGGCTGCTCATGATAATACGAACTACTGCTATTATGCAACATTTATTTCAAGTCCCTTAAAATTTGTATTAACGAGAGTTGACTGTCCTCCTGTAAGTATGTTAATGTGGCACCATGACCTATTTTGTCTTAATTGTCTAAGCTACTAAGTGGGCCAAGTTAAAAATAATAATAAAGTATATCAATGAGTACAATGCAGCAGCATGATTTATTTTGTGTTACCTGTAGCCTACAGGTTAGAGCCCGGTATTAATTTGATTTTACTACTGTACTGTGTACTGTAAAGGCCTACTGTACACAATTTATATTTTCACATAATGTAATGTGTACCCTACCCAAAACACATTTGTGTTATTTTACCGCAATGGTTTATGTATTTAAAATACATTGAGCACTATAAATGTTAGCTTTTTATTTGAGGCAGTGACAGGTGCTTAGATTCACTTGTAGGTTTTGAGAAGATCCATTGGAACAAAAGTGTCCTGTTGACCTTCCGACCTGGTCAGTAAGGACGTGGCATCGAACTGGGCAGTTCAAGACTGAGAAATAATAATCGTTGAATTTAAAGCACAGGTTGAAACATACACCAGTGCTGAGAGTATGTACTTTTTGGAAGCTGGAGACTCCAATAGAAATATTTTCCAATCTGCCAACACTTCATAGCCGTCTGCCACTGGCCAATAGACGTGTTGTTAATGGTAATGCCATGCAGCTTTCTGAGCCCATTTTAATGCTATCTTATTACTGCTTCCCTTCACGTTACCTTATTTTGAACTGGCCTATCATCTATTGAAGACACTGACTCCACCCCTGTTCCATTGATGGAATCCCTCCACCTTCTGCTACTCTGTTTTAATTCAGGCACTGGTTGGGCTATATAATTACAGTATTTAAATTGTTCATTTCAAATAGTTTATTCAGGTGAACCTCTTATGATTAAAACAACCTCCCGTTATCAAGAATGCCCTGGGAATTGTCTGTTGTTAAATTAACCTTTTTTTAAGCCTCCAAAGATTATACTCCCAAGTAATTAACATGAATCCATACAGGTACAGTGAGACAGACTCGACAGACTCAGACTAGATGATTGGTTTTTGTTAATTACTTCCTTCTAGATACTTTAACTTGTCACAGATAGCACCCCATCTGCCCTGTTTCCTAAATAGTTGGACTCCAAGCATTTCAAGGATGTTCAAAACATATACAGTACTGCATATTTCTACTATTAATTACTCCTTGTACCAGACCTGTCAAGTCTCCAGCATTGGGCATGAGACTCACACATTAGCATGCTATCGCATGCTCACACACATTCCTAAGCTTATCTCATGCATTGTCAGTGCAGTACAGTATATATATATATATATATATATATATATATATATATATATATATATATATATATATATATATATATATATACACACACACAGTACACGTCCAGGGCCTCAGGCACTGGGCTTAGAGCTTGGAAAGTCACTTTCCAAGCTTGTGTACTGTGGTAACCATGGAGACTACATGCCCGCGAGAGGAGTAACTGTTCAGAGAGTTGTATTGCCGTGCGGGTGCTGGCATTTAGCATTTCAACCAATTGGCACTAAGCAATACTGTGCAAGGGCGGGCGTATGTGTTTTCAACCTATCAGTGATCGCATCAGCACCAAGAGCTGCGAGAGACAGTGTTTACTGTACTTGATGCTATCGCTAACTGTGATGTCGGGTGGCAAACTTTAAAAGTAAATCTCTAACTTACAGAACGCCACATTTCAAAAAATGGCACATGTGCATAAACTCTAGGTCGGACTACGCAGAATAAACTATGAGTGAACACTAATTAGAAGTATAATAATGCATGTTTTTATTTATTTCATGCCTCATTGGTGCAGTGGTTTCATTTGCATGGTAGTTTCGAAACTGTCATTTATAAATTCTGTGATGTGAATAGAAAATACATTTTAATTGAAGCGGCGTATTTGTCCAGGTGCTCAACAAAACAAATGCGTTGCATGTTCGGGTTTGCCAAGATCGTAATATTGCTACTGCATCATAAAGAAAATACAGCTGCGTAAGGATTATACCTTTCTACCACAGAATATGAATAAAAATAAAATTTTGTTTTGTGCCTGCAAACTGTACCATATTACTGTATTACTGAGTATTAAATATTAATTAATTTAGCTGATTGAAGTGTTTCATATGCAAGCAGTGTACATTTTAAATCAAACTATTAAGCACTGGTTGGATTAAAAACTTGGACTATTGGACGTCACTAAGGACCAAAGGTGAGAATCCCTGTCTTAAGCAATCATCAAACACACCACCTGGAAAGTCTCACTCTTTGGCCTTGAACCTCACTCTTTGGGGTTGTGAATCTCACTGTTTAGGACAGCTAACTTTTGGAATCTCTGTTTTACCTAGGTTTGCATGTTAATTTATTTATACATATTTTCAGCCATAAAATCTAAACTAAATGGACAGAGTTATGCATCAGAAGAAAATATAATTTGTATCCCTTAAACTTCTCCTTCCTGCATCTACATTGTTTCTTGGTTTCATCAAAATACATTGCGGTGAACATTGCTCTATTGCAAAACCAGAAACCACTTTACAAAAAGTCTTTGATATTCTTTAAATGAATTATAAAAGAATATGACTGCATTCTTATGGTATTGACATTAGAATTCTAAACCATCTTAGCACCAAGTAGGACATCCTTCATAGTCTGTCAGTGAGAAGCAATTCCAACGAATGAATTGGAAAATTGCCATTCCAGCTCTATAATTTGTGCACACGTTTCACCTACTGGTTACTCCACAGGGCGTCAGCGCTATTCAGCCGGAATTTTGCTTTAATCGGATTTCTGTTTAATGTTTAACATACATATTCTGAAAGAATGGAAAAACAGTGGAGGTGAAAAAAAAAATGATTGTAAGAAATAAGCTGAGCAGTGGGAGACACAAATAGAAAAGTTACAGTTCACACAGTTTTTGTTTTCTTGATTGTTTTTGCATTTGTTCCAAAGCAGAAACACCTCAGCCCTTTATTTTCCACAATATTCCTCTCTGAACCCCAGTTTTGTGCAATAATGGCAGTTTGTTTGACAGTAGTTGCTGTGATTTTTCTGACGAATGGTGACATACTGGTGGTATGAGAAATACACAATGCCAGATGTTAAGAGGTGAAGAGTTATTATGGTGAATAAGGATCGTAGAACTGCAAGTTTAATGTGGCAAACTTTTATATGGCTGTTTATATCCAATTATCTTTGTTTTAGGATATTTCGATCCTGTCAGTAACTATGTCTTCCTGCTTAACATTCTGTGAATGCTAGGCAGATTCTAGCTATTATTCATTGCTTTTTATTTTATTGATTGTTTGGTGTTTATTCCCTGTGGTTTTTTGTAGAATAACACAGAAGTGTCCTTCTTTGTGATTGGCTTGCAATAATTGTAATTTATATAAAGATTCTCTCATTACTCAACAACATCCCAATGATATTCAGTCACATCCACTATGAAAGCGTCTCAATGACAGAAAGGCTGCTAACATTGTGGATGGGTGTCTCTTGTGGGAATGCAGTTCTAATTTCTCTGAGAGCATATTAAACAAAGACTGTAATCCACTCTTTCATAGATGATCACTTTGCAGTTCTTTGTGTCTTGTGGAAGAAGAGCTCATTTCTCTCGGGAGTAAATGTGGATATGAAACTAGGCAGGATGAGCACAGAAGATACTTGGTAAATATTTCTGAATCCCGGTTAATTTAAATTAGAGCAGCAGACCATGACGGTAGAAATGGTTTTGCCGGAAAGCCTCTGTGATTGTAATGTTTTTGCAATGCAAATGCAATTTCCTTTCTTCTGTTGTTCAAGAGATTTATGAAAATAATTTTTATGAGTCATTGCCACAAGTTTATGATGCTGATTTGGTTTAAATAATTTTGTGTTGTAGCTTAGTAGAACACTTTGTAGGGTTACGTTAATGGCAAGAAATGTATTGAAGCAAAAGGGCTGAGACACTGCTTAGAAAAACCCCTCCTATAAATCAGACCTGGCATCTTCCACCATGTCAACATTTTCTCCTGGAGTATTTGACTTATTACAATACAGAAGAGACCCTGGGTCCTGCTTTGAGTCCAAAGTTAAAGGCAACATTTCTAAGAATAAAATCACTGTATTAATGAATCTGATGAGTCTTTTTGTAGCTGCTTTAGAGTTTAAACAGGTGAATAGTGTTGAGGCCACTGGATAATGTGGTCTCGGGTCAGAGTGTTGGCAGTGCAGAGGCATGGTTGATGGAGTGGTTGAGTGTTATGGTGAGGAAACTGATGAAGTAGAACATTCTTTAGATATCCCATTTAAAGATGAAGGCAAGGGGTTAGAGTAGGTCACTGTATTGTGTCATAACTCAGTCAACATATAAAGAGTGGGCGCAAACACATACAGTACACACACACTCACCCTCACACAGACGTGCTTTCCTAACCCCATCCTAAGCTGGGCATTACAGAATACATTCATGGCAAAACATGTGTATGTTAAATCATACCCTTATTCCCTATTTCAGCTAGCACACTGACACATCACATAGCCTCCTATAACGCAACTGGAGGCTCTAGTGCAAGCAAACTGGGATCCCATGGTGGCGATCAGCTGGTTATATAAATGCTGACAATGGCAGCACTTGGTCACTGGTCTTCTTGTTACAGGTGGTAACATCCCATTCACACTGTGTGGCGGCTGCTGGCATTGAGTCACAGCTCTCTAACCTCCAGCAGCTGGCTAGTCTCATTTTGTCCTGCTGAAATCTTATTGTAAATGGAGTTTAGTGTAGTACTGCCAGCACTGCAATGCATGTAGCACAGAGAGCTCTGTTTTTATGTCTGCAGTTTATTAATGGTAAAACATTTGTTGTTTTTTTAAATACAAAAACCAGTCATTTATACACAGGTACGCTTATTAAATTTCAAGCATGTGTCAAGCACAAGGTAACATAGATATGTAATTGGTATGCTAGCACATACTACAATAAGGGTGTGTGGAAGCCTATTCTTCAACCAGGCATATGGTTCATATCTAAGACAAATGCACTAAAATTGAAGGGCATCTTGTCATTTGAGATGATTCATAGATGGTCCCAAATCTGTTTCTGAGCCAGCGATGCTTCAATATAAACTTATTTAAAAAGGAGTTTCGATTGAAGAGTCTGTATTGCAGCTGATTTACTGCACAAAACACAATTTATGAACAGTTAATAATTCTTGTGTTCCTTGAAATGCGATCACAGAGTCGTGTTGACTTAAAGGATGAGGTGGCGTATCTGTGCATTAATATCTTAAAGGATGAGATGGCATTTCTGTGCTCTAATATATTTGAGACTCGGTGTGATACCATGCTTCAGACACAAAGAAGAGGAAAATTACAGAGAGAAAAATCCACTCCATGAAAGTGGAACGTGCTGGAGCTTTTAGTAAAAGAGATTCTGGAGATGGGTTAAAGCATCTGTTTCAAGACAGTCATCTAAATTATAAGCATTTAGGAGCAGGCTATTGGGTGTATTGTGCATCAGTGTTTTAATATGTTTCCTGCTTGTTTGTAGGTGACAGCCAGGTCTTGGATATGGGGAAACATATTTCTAGCTGGTTACAGCTTGAAATGGGCTTGCTTCTACTGCTCTTGAGGTGGCAGTGTAACTGTTCTATTTCTTAAACTGTTCACAGTTTATGCTATTCCCCAGTTTAATAATCCATGCAATTCTAAATTACACTGCATTTGCAATGATTAGACTGGTATGAAAGACGAGCAGTGATATGTTTTCTGATATGGTTTCAACTGGTGGATTGTCATTTAATGTCTCCCCGGGGCTGCTCAAAATTAATCTAATTAAGACACATCATTAGCAGTGATTTCTATCCTTATAAAGTTGCCCTTCACATCTTTAATGTCTGATGAGGAATATACTGTACTGTAGTTCAAGACGAGCATATGCCTGTACATCTACTTGGCCCAGAATTTTGCATCACCCTATAGAATTAACTAATAATGTTACGTTAACATGTTGAATTACATACCGCTTTGTAGTTTTCTACAAATGTGACATTTTGAAATCTAACATGAACTACTGTACTATTTCATGTTAGATTATGTTCATATAGTTTTTTTTTATGTCTCAATGCTAAAATTCTAGATGATTCAAGACATTTGGCCATAGCAGTGTAACAGCATATCTGTCTTTTTCACTAGAGAGATCGTTGATACAAAGTATGATAATATTACTAACTGCTGTGACAAGAATTATCTTCTCACAGGAATCCAGAGACATTGAAATCTCTCAGACTGTGATAATAGCAATACATATCAAGAATCTTCATTACTGTGAAAGTAATTACGTTAGGATTTTCAACATGATTAAGGTGGTACAGCTGCACTCATTTTGCACGTTCCACCAGATCTTCGTTCCGTCACAGAAACATTTACCTATAAAATAAAGTGTTCAAATTGATAACCAGTATCTCTCTGCAGCTTAATCCTCATGCTCACCTGTTAGAGGGAAAATCAGTAAGCTGTACATAGGAACATGCTGTCTGACTATACTGCTAATATAAAATCTAGAATGCCCTGTTAGTTTGCTGTAACCATACAGAATGTGTTATAATAAATAACAACTATTAGATTTTTTAATTACCCTACGAATTCAGTTGAAATGATAGACAGTTTGAGCATTTAAGGTCTATATTCTATAAACTATTATATGCAAATATTGTAGGAATGAAAAGTAATCAATTAATACATTTGAAATCTCAATTTTGGGTTAGTAATGCTGGTTAAAGTGCTACATTTTTGCTGTAAACTTTAAATTTGTTTCCAGAAACAGGAGATATTTTTGTTTTGATACAGGTCCTCACTTGTCTGAAGGCAGTGCTGAAAGGTTAAGGAATCCCTTTTCCAACACTCGTATCTGAGTGCGGTCACATTCAGTGTCATTACTGTCATTTGCCCTTTCTGAATCTCTTTGTGTTTCATTATTGAGCTGTTCTGATCCGTTTCCACTGTTGTATCCTGTCTTTCAGAGGAAATCTGTCATCGTCATGAGTTTGATCGTGGCCGTGTCTGTGTTTGTTGCTGCTGTCCACTACACTGAGAAGCCCTACGTTTTACTTCAACCTTATTTCGGACAGTCCTTCAGCAACCGATGGGTCTTTTCCCGCTTACAGCACAGGTTTAAATCTCACAATGGATATGTCAATGTGCTAAAGCAGGAGGTAAGTCGCTAAAGCTCAACTCCTGTGAACAGTAACCTGCAATTGCATGCTTACTGGACATTACTAAAACCTGCATGTTTCCTTCTTCATCGATTCAATTAGATAGCAGTTTATTAACACCATAGTGTTGACTGGTGATTAGGAGCCAGCACCTAAGTCTGTACGGAGAGTTACTGAAGTAAGCGTGTGTGATGCTAAGCCAATCAATTCAGAGCAGAGATTGATTAGACATTTTATTCACAGCACAGATATCACAAAAGAGCGTTCAGATGGCAAACTTTGGTGAACATGCCCATTATTATATTTTTCACATAACACATTAAACAAAACCTTCTGGAATCATTTTTCAACTGGAATAAAAAGGCTGAAAATAAATCATTTATGAGACATGTCATACATGTTAAGAGCCCCATGTTATGGAAAAAAAAAGGTAAATTTGCAATAATTTAAAAAGACAAAAAGATTACTCAGACCAAAGGCGGCCGTAATATTTATTTTAAACCGTGGTATTCCCACGTAGGTTTTCGGTGGGGACACTTTAACCACAATCATTCATTTTGTGTCAACGGGGCACACCAGGGAATTTGTGCAATACCTATTTTTCTCCAGTCCTGTCTAGCAGACTACATCATGCTGTATCAGATAGGTGACCCAGTCCCTGTTAGACATCCCAGCAATAACCAGCATTGGTTCGACAGCACTTGCTGGAATATGTAGGCACAGTAAATTTATTCCTCTGATAGTGCCTTGCCTGGGGAGGTTTCTATCTTCTTGTACAGCTGTGACAGGGAGAATCTTGTTGCTGGTTCTTGTACAAATGTGTACAGTTGGGACGCAGAACAGGAGATGCATTGCTAGGCAACCAACCGAGCTCGGGAGGTCTGGATTGGCTGGTGGACGTGCCCAGGGGGGTGGAGCACAGCTAAAAAAGCATCTGCACCACAGCATGAGGAGACTGCACTACCATGCTACACAGAGGGTGGCTTTGTTTACATTGAGGAGGAGAGCGACCGCTCTGATGATCACTACTACGGAACCCTTCAACTGTTGGAACCCAGAGTTGCTGGGGGCCTGACTTCGGAAGCAACAGTAGTAGGTTAGTTTAGGGGATGTTGATCCCAAACACTATAGAGGGGATTGTGGGTAGCATGGTAGGTTCCTGGAGCGGGACGTCTCTTTTAGTGAGACTAGCACTCGTGGCAAAATTTTATTTTTTGCTTTGTTGTGGTTTGTTTTCTGTATTACTTCTGACACTAGGGCTACCATTGCTGGTACCCTAGGGGCGGCACTTGTGTTAAATAAAATCTGCCTGTGCAGTGTGTCAACACATATGGACCCCCCCCCCCCCCCCCGTTAATTCAGTATATGTGGTTGCACTTCCTTTCATCTCTGTCAGGCTGTTGTTGATACAGCCCACGTTGACCCCTGAATTCTCCAATGGCTTACATCTTCATCTTAATATTTGTCCTCCCTCATTACCCTGTTCCCTGGGGGTCCTGCTTGTCAGTGCTCTTGTTCGTCCATTGTCACCTCTCTGCCCTGCATGTCACCCTTAATTCCACCGCTGTCACTTTGCCTCTTCAATTACATGTTTTTTAAACATGCAAACATTTAAGGTTGTTTTGTAGACTAAACAAGACTCCATTACTTCTAAAGGCAGACTCTGTCTAACAACTAGGTCTTCAGTCGACTGTATCCATAATGGGCACAGGTACTGCCTCTTATGTTCAGTATGCAAGGTAAATAATCCAGGAACAGCATCCTGACCTTTAACACTGTTTAGCACATTTCTTGCATTATAATTTTTTCCCTCCCAAATGTATTCATTTGTTATGGAGGTTTAAATGAGTCCTCCCTGTATTTCTGAGTGCTGCTGAATATTAAACAGCAGTGAGGGCAAGTCAAGGGAGACAAAAATGCATCATTGGCTTGAAATCCTGTTTTAACTGAAAGTGACCTTGTCCAGAGAAATCATCATGGTGGATGTTGTTATGTTATAGAGCAAGAGGAATGGAAAGCAAACTGAGCTAGTGAGATTGAGCCACAACTTTGATAAGTGCAAAAAGCTATACCAGAGGTATATTAACAGCTGCTGATGGAGGAAGATTGAATTATAGCGTGGATAGGCAATAATTTCCACCCAGGGCGAATGATACTCATTTGATAATGTTTACTTTCACAACCTAAGGGACTGTATTCAGGTTCTTGAGGGATCTTGAAGATTCTGAAAAGCCAGTTTCCGACATTAGTTGATCTGCTATTAGTCCACTGTTTTAGTTATTTATTTATTTGATTAATGCAATACCTTGTGTGTTGTTGCTTTGAATGTAGCTGCATGCTGTAAGTGGTGGCTGACAAAATAAAAAAAAATAAAAGCACATATATCCCCATTTATACACAAGTTATAAATGCTTTATTAAAATGTTGTGGTATTAAAATGACTCATGAGTTAGCAAGTCTGTGAATAGGGCTCATATTTCGACAGTCTTTATATTTTCTTCAACACCACCTCCATTAAACCGCAGCCGCCATCAAATATTTCAACAGGCTGGCAATGTGTATCGTCCGTCATGCCCATTGTGGTTTCCACATGCCTTAACTGACATATATTGTACTGGTTTTACAGACCCTGATTAGCTATCATCTTAGACTACCCTAGCTAATGTTCTTTGAAACCAGATAATATGAATTAAGAGCTCATACAAAGACTGCTATGGAGTGGTTAGGTTGAAATACAAGGTGCACCTATATAGAAGGAAAGACCTATTGGCTGTCTTGGTGAGGAATGGACCATACACTGGTTTGTACCAGTACTATGTTTTATATACAGTATGCTTTCCATGATTCAGGTTTGAAATGGTTCATAGCTGTGGGAATGCCTCTCGGGACCCATTTCTATATTTGCTGGTGCTTTTGCTTCACTGATTTCTGCATTAATCTGAATAAACCATCGTCTGGGGACGTACTGAAGCTCTGGTGCTATTCAATTGAAGGTAAGTTATGAGCTGTGCTACGCAGTGCATTTTGCAAGTTAATCTTACGGAATTCAGGTTTCAAAAATTTCTGGGAACTGCTAGAGAAAACAAAAGATAATCTTGAAATAAGATTGGGTTATACCGGGGAGAAATGCCGGAAGAAATGCACAGAGATCTTGTCCTAAGCTTATCCCTATGGATTGTCAGATTGAAGGCATTAGTATATCTTTGGGGATTTCTCTGATAGGGACTCATTCAATGCTATTGAACTGTGACTGTAACTCACTGTAACTTTTCCCTAATTAGTGACTCGATATAATTAATGAGTAAAAAGACCTGTATGCATACATAAGATTTACAGTATATGGTGGCACAGTTTGCGTTCCCACAGTCAGCCAGTATGAATACTCACAAAAATAATGTGACTTCAAAACTGCGTTTCTTAAAAGCAACAGAAAGAAAAAAACATCAAAAAACAAGGTTATATTTTAGATAAGCATTAATATATTTTCAACATAATTAAAAAAGCAGGTCTGAGTAATAGGTTTTACTGGGATAGTCTCAGCCTTTAGCCCCATACGTCTCCAAGCATTTAGCATAGTCGTTTGTCCACCAAGCGACAACAATGAAACACAATCTCTGTAAAGTGACATCAAGTTATGTAGAGATTTCTTAAGGAATTCTAGTTGTTGTAGATGGTTGCTAACAGGGTCTTGGATGTTGAATCCTTGGTTTTGATTTCCTATACCCAGATGCGCTGCAGAGGGACAAAACAGCTCCAGAAATGTGCTTGGATAATAAATCACTTTCCCTTGAATCTGTAGAGACGCTAATCTAAACTAGGTTAAAAGCGCTGCTTGTGATTTCATGCTAAGCTGCTGTTGAACTGTATGATTTGTTTGTAACATGCATTTATTTATGTAATGATGTATTCATTTTAAAACATCTCATTTTTGGTATATTCAACTAAGTAGTAAAAGTAGTCGTAATTTATTAGTAATGATAACAATAATCCACAGCATTCAGATTTCAAGGTATGACTAGCCAAGTAAATACATTGTTATAACTGGGTAACTACCAATGGTCTAGAGACTACTAATGCTTGTTCCATAAACAAAATACGGGATATGCAGGTAGTAATTTTTATTTTTCATTTTTGTTTTCATTAAATTCACGTGACATCAAATGGAATATCTAGAATAACACTGAAATATCATATATTCTACTTGAATTTCATTGTTATGCTGGGGCTTGTAACATAAAAATATTGGCTGTGAATCTATAAGAAGGAACCCTGAAGGTTTTAACTAGGCAGTATCCCAATTTAATTGAATAAATGGATTATCGCAATAACATCAATAAAACACAGGCACTATGTTAGGATCATACATGCAGTGCCTATAGAAAGTCTACACCCCCTTGAACTTTTTTCACATTTTGTAGTGTCCCTGTCCCTTTGTAGTTTCATACATTTTTCAATGATGATTCTTTTCCACTTATCTACACACCGTGCTCCACGCTGTTGAGGGGAAAAAGTTTTTATTGAGAAAAAAATTCTATATTAAAAATACAAAACTGAAAGATCATAATTGGATAAGCCTCCACCCCCCTGCACCTTTGGCAGTAATTACAGCTAGGAGTCTGTTGGGATAGGGCTCTATCAACTTTACACATCTAGATTTGACAATATTTGACCATTCTTCTTTACAAAACTGTTTAAGCTGTGCAAGTTCCTTGGGGAGCATTGATGGTCAGCAATCTTCAAGTCACTCCAGTGTAGCTTTGACTGTCTGCTTTGGGTCGTTGTCATGCTAAAAGGTGAACATCCGTCCCAGTTTCAGCTTTTTGCCATTTGACTACAGAATGTTTTTTTTTTTTTTTACTTACATCAAACAGGATTCAAGGTGAGCTTTCTTGAGTAATGGCTTCCTTCTTGCCATCCTACCATACAGGTCAGATTTGTGGAGCGCTTGGGATATTGTTGTCACATGCACACTTTGACCAGTCTTGGCCATAAAAGCCTGTAGCTCTTGCAAAGTTGCCATTGGCCTCTTGGTAGCCTCTCTGATCAGTCTCCTTCTTGCTCGGTCATCCAGTTTGGAGGGACGGTCTGATCTAGGCAGGGTCTTGGTGGTGCCACACACCTTCCACTTCTTATTAAATTGTCTTGACCATGCTCCAAGGGATATTCAAGGCCTTTGATATTTTTTTATACCCATCCCCTGATCTGTGCCTTTCAACAACTTTGTTCCGGAGTTCTTTTGAAAGTGGTTTTTGAGAGTCTTTGGTTTGAAATGCACTACTCGGCAGAGGGAACCTTCAGGAACTGCAGAATTTAACCTGAAATCATGTGAATCACTACAATTTAACACAGGTGGAGGCCACTTAACTTGGTGTGTGATTTTGAAGGCGATTGGTGCTACACCTGAGCTAATTTAGGATTACTATTACAACTGCTATTTCAGTTTTTATTTTTAATTAATTTTCCACAAATTTCTAGAATATTTTTTTCACTTGGAGGTTGTGGGGTAGGATGTGTAGATAAATGAAAAAAAAAACTATTTTAAAAATTTTGAAAGGGGGTGTAGACTTTCTACTGCACACATGTGGTATATATATATATATATATATATATATATATATATATATATATATATATATATATATATATTATATATATATATATATATATAGATATAAGACTTTCTGAAGGGCTGAAAGATTAGCTTATTTATTCATAGAAAATTAATACACAGAGCAATGAAAGAAATATCCCAGCTTCCCACAGATAAGGACACAGCTCTCAATTTTTGGTAATCTATGTTGGCTAGAAACCATTCTGCTGTTTACTTTGGTTGAGTCTGCAGACAGATGCTTTCCTTTTTTCAAGCTGAAACAGAATCAGACTCAAGTAAGACTGGCCATTAAACAGCACTATCTCTACCAAATGCCAATTCAGATCTCTGTGCTGTACAGAATCCTCACATATGGGTTTATGATAAGCTCAGCCGTGGCTGTGACTGCCTAAGTGGCAGACCTAGCTCTGGAGCAATCTATAGTTCTTGATGCTGTTGTAGTTGTATTATTAATCTTCACAGCACTGGGCTTGTTAAGTTCTGTCAAGCTCTTTCTCTTATTTACTGTAGTGTACAAAACAGTTGCTGACATGCACCAGAGCAGTGGTTCCCAACCCTGGTCCTTGGGACCCAAACTTCCCTGGGTTGGACCACCAACTGAGCTCTCAGTTACTTAACTAGACCATTAAGTGAACTAAGAATTTGCTTAATTAGACCTTTTTGCTTGTTTTCAGCTCCTTAAAAAGTTACACTATGACTTACTTTTGCATGGTTAACCATTGGATTTTAAAATTCTTTAATCATGTCTGTACGTGCCACGGAAACAGTACTATGCTTCAATATATACTTATATATATATATATATATATATATATATATATATATATATATATATATATATATATATATATATATATGTATGTGTGTGTGTGTGTGTGTGTGTGTGTGTATATATATATATATATATATATATATATATATATATATATATATATATATATATATATATATATATACACAGTGTATATGTATCTGTTTGGCCCTTACCAGTCCTTTTTTTTTACAGCATTATTGAAAGCAGCTGCAAGCAGTAAAATAAAATGTCAGCTGTAGCCAGAGGCTCAGTTACAGACTGTCTATCAGTGGGCAAGGTAATTAACTAGGTGCTGCTGCTGCTGTTCTTGTGTGAAATGCACATTACCTATATCGAACCTTTCGTGAGATAAGCCCACTGTTTGCAAACTGAATAAAAAATCTAAGCACGTTTATCAATTTGTACAAAAATGTATTCTTTATCTCTTGAGCCTTCTTTAATATCCACGCAACAAAAAACAAAACCTAAACACCACTGGAGAAATTGTGCTTTTTTTTTTTCTTTGTGTATTGGAGTAAATGAATCGATAGCTCAAGTCAATCAGTAATGTTATTAGCTTGTCATGGTCTGTAGCTGGTGTATATTTTCTAGACTAAGGAATACAAAGCCAGGTCCCTCTGGGCTTTATTAAACATGTTCCTTCTTTAAAATGCAACTGGATTGAGGAATAAATGACACACTGAACATATTAAAGGGAGTCTTCTCAACGGAGAGCTCATGAATGCTTTGTTATTGTTTTGAATTCATTTAGACTTTGCTGCAGTCAATAGATTTATACTGAACCTTTAATAATTGCCAACTGTTAAGCTCTGCTAAGTAAAAAAAAAATCCTTCACTGCAATGTGTGGCTTCTATTCAAAATATGAACTGCAGGTGGATTTGATTGTAGCCATTATGCTTGGTTTGTTTGGTGGTATTTAAGTATATAAAATGACAAGAAGTTTATGTTTTTGTTGCATATTAATTACCAGAACTCTGACGCTGCTGGAAACATAAAAACATAATAGCCAGAACAAAAATAATACACTGTGAAATCAATGTATACCAATAAAGCTTTCTGAAAGTAAATAATTCTGTTTCATGGATTGAATAGGAAAGTTGCCTCATAGGACTTGAATAACTTCCACAGAATGCTCAAATGTTTAGTCTTCATTTTCAGCAACAGGCTGTGAGCCTGAAAGTTATTTTCGGTAAAAGTCAGAAAAATGGAGTGAATGTCTCATAAACCCATGATTAAAGGATTTCAATACTGCGGCTGTGATGTGTTAGGGCTTGAAAAATGTTTGCTTCAGGTGATTTATAGGAGCTGGTATAAATACCAACCGTTCATTAAAGACTGCATGACTGGACTTGAGAGGGGCTATTTTAATCTATCACCTAAAACTTGAAATTCTTGATAAATATACCTTATTCATGTAACTATTTTGTCATTTGCTGTATCTACATTATTGTTTGTTAAAAGCTTGTAAATGTGCTATTAATCATCCATGCAGCACAATACCGTTTGCTAGGTGTGTTTTGGTAGGATTATAATTTTTGTTTTTGTTGTGTTAAGAAATGAACGTTACGAGAGCATTTATTCCCAGCCTGGTTCTTACATCCTATTTCTTTACAAATGTATCAGTTAACCAACTGCTTGCTTCCCCAGTGATGGGCATCATTAGTGATTGAGAACCTTCACCACTCAGTATCAATCTAGAACACAGTGCTTGATACAATTGACCCCATAACAATTGTTCTTTAAAGATTTTCACTTTACTCTTGTTCTTCAATACTGGTTAGTTTAAATCCCAAGGCAGAATCAATTACCCACTCTCCTTTACTCTATGCAAAAACATTCATGGTTGTTAATTTTCACTGCCCCTGTCTTTCAGCCTCTTAAGCTGTACTGCGATCTATGCAGTATCGTTTCCAGCTCAGGCCAGCTGCTTGGCAGGGAAGCAGGGTCAGCCATCGACCAGTCGTCTTGTGTGTTGAGAATGAACAACGCTCCCACAAAGGGCTTTGAGAAAGACGTGGGTAGGAAGACGACGGTCAGAGTGGTGTCCCACACCAGCGTTCCTCTGCTGCTGCAGAAGCATCAGTACTTCTTTGGACAAGCCAACAACACCATCTACATCATCTGGGGGCCCTTGCGTAACATGAGACAGGACGGCAAGGGGATTGTGTACAACATGCTGAGACAAGTCATAGAAAACTACCCTCAAGCCAAGATCTTTGTGACAACCGAAGAGCGCATGAACTACTGTGACAAGGTGTTCAGAGAAGAAACTGGAAAAGACAGGTGAGCTGTACAAATTATTATGACTATATGTACATATAATTCTCTTAGGAGGATGAAGGTGACTGTTGCACTCAATCTATCACCACCCCCGCCCCCACCGTGTATTTTTAGGCATCTCATTCTTGTCTCGTCTTCCTTATCCTGAAGACCAACCCTCTTTTCAGTCCTGACCCTTGAGTGGAAGCAGTGTTTTGAAATTTTAAATACTTTCTTTAAGTTGGACATCATATCATAGCACTGGGGCTTCACACTCTCCCATAAGAACGCTTATGCTCATTGAAGCTTGGTAACATCTCCCACTGGGGTTAAAATATTTATTGCATTATTTAAATATCCATATTGCAGAATTTGAATTACTGTTGGGATAATCAACATACTGGGGAATCTTTTTAGATTTTCACAAAGTTAGGCTTTACATTCTGGTTTAGGCTGGTTAATAATAAAAACACTGCTGATCTAAGGAGCTACTTTACTCTGTACAATATTTCGCAGTATGAAAAACCTTGGCTAGCGCTCCTATAAAACACACTTCTTAAAATCCTATTTTAAAGTGATTCATAGCTAACAAATATGAATCACACAATACCTCGCACTGCCATTAGCTACACAGGACTCAAATCTGCAGCTTTGAAAGAAAAAGTATTGTTGTATTTTAAAATGCTGTATCGGGTACCAAATTAGGTTAAAGAAAGTTCTCAACTGCCATACCTAATTCTCACGAATACATGTCCGTGCGCACATCGGAAGCCTTGCTGTAATATAGCATTTCAATATTCCTAGCAGCAGCTGGGGGTAATCAGGTAGCATGAAAACAAGTAATTGCTGCAGGGAGTTTAAGTACAAATTCAGTAGACTCCTGTCTGTGCATTAAAGAACACAGTATTCATAATTAAAACATTTTAATATATACAATGTATATACAATGTGAGCTTCAATTTTACTGAGTCTGCACTTCCTCTCCTCATTTGCTTGCTATAGTAAATATTTATTCGCACCTGGAAGTTCAAGCTTTGAGTCTATTCTTAATGGCATTTTGAAGTATCTAGCATATAGGCAATGTAAACTGAAACAACATGCATAACAACAACCCTGCATAAAATGCTTGGTTGCTGTAATTCTATCTGGTTTAATAGTGGTCTCACAAGCATTGCCTCAGACATACATGTTTTCTGAGCTGCTCTGTGCAAAACAGAGAATGAAAGCAAGTGAGTATCAAGGGGCAGACTTAATCCACTTTTTTCAAATTCATTTATCTCATTGCAGTACATTATTTGGGTAGTGATGACATTTTGATTTACAAAATAACACTGAGACATGTGGTTGTTCTTCATGGCATGCCTTGTCAGTGAAATGCAACCAGAGAAGACAGCTGTTCCAAACAGTACAAGTTATTAAAAAAAAACGAAAAAAGAGACGATCAGCCACCCACTCCAAAAACTAATGACCATACTCATGTTTAAAGGCCACACATAAATCTACTTTTTATGGACCAAAATGAAGTGGGTTGTCAGGAACGAACAGTTGGCAGTAATTCTGAAGCTTTAAATCAAATTGCTAGGGCAAACTAATAAAACCACTTTGTGTGACAAGAACATGAATTTCAATGTCATATTTCAGGTAGGCGGGCTATGCCTTGGGTACTATATTAAGCAGTAGAGTAATTAACGACTGTACTGACATAAACATGTACTTACTGGACAATAACATGGCCTGGTAAAGCGCCGTGTGAACTGATTATCAAATTGGTTCAGTATTATAATATGTAACCTGTAAATTACACACGGAAAGGATGCACAAATTGTAAAACAATGCAAGTAGTTTTTGATTGAATACACCCGTATAAAGTCATGCGTTCATATGAGACCACTGGTGAACTGACACCCACACACTGTATAGCTGATGCTGCAGTTAATAGATGCAAACTGGCACGATCACGCACTCTTGTAACTATTTTTTTATTAGCTGTAGAGATGCTTGGCTTAGGGTTTCATTGCAGTACAAAGATAATTGCATCAATAACTTTAAACTAATGAGTGAAAGAGTTCCAAGCGACACACTGTAGTACACAGAGTCATTATGAATTATCAAGGTAGTGTATTCATTTTGGCAGCTTTCTAATTAGTACAGTACAGAATTGGATGCATTAAAGATCAAGCGTGTGCTGGCATTGTCTACCTGATGCGCATGGAGTGCAATTAGAAATGTGATTGACAAAACTTGGCCTGTCTCATAATTAGTTGTATTAAATTGTTATTGTGTGGTTAAGGAGATTATTATTTTTTTTTTCTTTTTGAATGTCTTATTACTCGCTGTTCGTCTGTTCCTGAGGCCTTATGCTTCACGCAACTCATTATGTGTATCTTTTTCTGAACCAGATTGCTAAATGACTAATTCCAGCCTTAGACTTCAGACACAACTGTACAGATACCAACAATCTAAAGGGATATCTATGCTAACCAGGATGCCTTTCTGGTGGTAAGCATGGCACAAGTTTTACTACAATCTTGCATATAACATTTCTATGTAAATATCACACCATAAATCATGTACTTGCATACACGTGTATTATGACTATACTCAAGAATTGTAGATCTAAGATCTATACATATTATGCTCATTAAAGTTTCAGGGACAAATACTAATGCAACATGTAAGGATGTACTGAGGCTGCACTTAAAGCTAGTTCAAAATCTCTTTCCCAATATATCTCAGTGCTTGGGGTACGATATAATGATAATGAGGTCAGCTCCCACCTACTGTACCCATGTCCTATTTCCCCAATTCTGTACCATCACCCTTTTTCATACTGTCCTTTGGCTTAAAAGGCAGAATCAAGTGCCAGGTAGTCCTGATAACTGTGGTGTTGCAATATGGATAGTCATCACCCGGGAAATAAGCAGAGGACAGAGCTTAATTGACTCAGAACAAGCCTTGAGATGAAAATGCCTTTCAAGAGCAGCTGTGTGCAGTGGAAAGGAGAACCTTTAAGGACAGAGCCCCTATCAGAAGGGAGAACAGCGAGCTACCCAATCCAATTTTAAAACCTTGGATATCTTTGAGTTTAATTTAAGAAGAAAAGAAACAGTATTCCACTCGCTACTGCACTTCAGAAAGTCAGTTTGCACAAGAGAACATTTAAATCACTGTATCCCTAAAGGAGATTAATATACAAAACTGTGTTTAAAAAAATGTGGTAATAAATGCATAACAGTTGCTCGGTATAAATATAATAGAAAATATTCCTTACGTCAGTGGAGCTGAAGGCTAATATGTCCTATCCCCAATATTTATACGAGTCCTTCTTTAGCTAAGTTGTAGTAAATCTAGTGAAAGTCGCATGCAAACTGTTTGTCATCTCCAGAGTGAATTACAGTATAAGGAGCCTGGAAGCAAATATTGATCAAAACGATCATTTTACATTTATGTATCCATGTTACCATCTAATATATCAAATAAACCCAGGGTTGTTTTTCACCAGTTTCTGCTGGCAGTAGATTAAACTGATTTCAGAAATTCAAAAGAAACTGAATTTCGGCTAATGACAATGATAAGGCTGGTAATTCAGTTAGGGGCGCAATGGCAAAGCAATGTTGCAGGAGAGTTGAAAGGATGTTACGGTAAAGAGAGACTAATGTAATGGCCCGCCTCTGCTATGCCATGTAGGTCGAAGTGTCGCCATGACGTTTAGCCTGTACACCCACGCAGTCCAAATGTCTCTATTCGAAAAACAAAACCATTTATATTTCTGTAGGGGTGTACCCACTGTACATAACTTGTATTGTACAGCTTGTAGCTTATTATAGGGTGCTTTGTACTGGGGTAACATCAGCCAGTTATTCTGATGTTAAGGTAAAAAGATGAATTACTTGTATTCGGTTTAGTGTAAGAAGCATTTGCTCCATCTCTCTTTTAAAGAAAATTATATGTATGTGCTGCAGTTTCTCATTGGTTTTATAAGTGGGTACGCACTTCTCCTAGGTTTCCTGCCATGTTTGTATGTGCCGTTGTTTTGAAATAACAGTATGGCTTTGAGTGCTTGTCCTCAGGTAAGAGACAAATTGCTGCAAGGTAATTGGTTGAAAGGCTTGCACCGTGAAATAATATTCAGCACACACATTCTATGCAGAACATGATCATTTAGAAAACTGCTAAAACAATGAAACACAGCCCTTAGTCTTTTTAGGGTTATGGTGTGATCCAACACCCCGTCTCAATGACACAGACACACACTCACATGAATTTCGTTTTTTACACCCTTTAAAGTGTAATAAATGCCGTTAAACTTGACTGCATAGCTGTTTGAGTGACGCTCTTCGGATGTGGTTCACTTAACTACTAAAATCATTTAGATGCATTAATGTCAGAATTTTAGGTTACGCAAGTTATAACTAATAGAAAAGATTTTTCAGAAAAACAATCTGACAGTTTTAGTTAAAACCATTTTGGTCACGCCTAACCTGTAGATGAGAAAGTCCTTCAAGATAGCTTTATTTAGGAGAGGATTTTTTTGTTTGAATACTTTGCAGAAGTCTCATAAGCAGAACTTAAAGGTTGATTTTCAAGTAAATTATCACCAAGTTTGGCTCCAGTATAGTTTAAAGAGGCCTTTGTGCTACATTAAGGCAATTGTGAGCATTCCAATTGTGAGAATTCCAAGAATAGATTACCAATAAATGGCATTACCGCAGCTTGGAATGGAAATAGATTAGATCACAAACACTCCTTAGCAATGGTCATGTTGTGGTAGGCTTTAACAAGCCATTATTCCTGAATGTTACATTTTTCATAACAACATATCATTTTCTTTGCTTGAATACCTTATTTTTATTTTGTACATAGTCTTTATCGCATGGCTGCACATATACAGTATGCTGCAGAATACTGTATTCCAATGCAGTACATTTGCAAGAAATACATATTTTAGCGTCTATAGAGTATTTTTATTTGTTGCTGTACAAAATAATGCCATATTAAGGCCATAGGTAGCTTATTTTGATTGGGAATACAGTGTTACTTTAGAAACTGTTATTGAGGGTTTAAAGTCATGGATCGGTTGTCATAACAAACTAACAGTCAGCATTATAATATCCCAAAAAGGGGGGTTATTCTTTCAGTGGTTGGTGGAGATGCTTAATTAGTAATGAGCTGCTGGATAACACTTAACTTTTGACTTACATCAATATAAACGGTCAGCATTGCAAGAGGTACATTAGCGAAGTGGCTCTGTAGATTTGTCAATACCAGGCAGTTATACAAGTTCATGGCACACAGGACAGCACCCTGGGAAGCACTTGTTTTTATTTTAATAAGTTGAATACCAAAATCCTTTAATGTAGCTCTTCAAGCTGGATATAAAATGCAATTAGGAACATTGAAAATTCCACGTCAGCAGTGAAGATTACACAGTTTATTCACTGTCAGCAATTAAAAAATGAAAGAAGTAGTAAATATCAGATCTGCACTTTAGTAAGAGAGACTGTTGCTTGATTATTATAAGTAGTTTTGATCTTTGTAACTTAGATGCAGTGGCTGCCTTAAGCAGACATCTGCCCAATTGTCACTTTCTAATTCATCAAACAGCCACCGACAACACGTATTTTAGTCTCGGTGAATATCACTGAAAGGTCCCTTTATTTCAAGAGTCATATGCCTGATTAAAAGTTGTAGTATAATAGATCTGTGGTGTTTGGCTTAATGGAACACATGATTAATGGTTTCTTCAACCAGGCTAAACACCAGCTTGAACACATTCCCATCTAGAGAATCAGAGATTCCCTGCAACAAAACGTTGTATGTTGTTGATTCAATTGATTCCTCCTGTTTTCCCATCTTTGTGGGAGTACCGATTAGAGTGGCTAATGTATTTTTAATTTAATTAAATCAGTTGGGGATCACACATAAGATGTAAGATATTTCACGACAGCTATACTTTGTATTTGAGTTTTAGTCTCGGTTGCCGTGTTTCCCCTAGTCCTAAGTCACATCATTCTAATTAGAATGTCTTGTATTAATATAGTTTGTGATGATGCATTTCATTAATGAGGGTGGTAAAAGATTCATTTGTAGTCAGTCCCCTGCATTTAAATGTATCCCTTATCAAATGAACCAGGATGCTTTCGTAATTCAGTTCTAGGGCAACTAAGGCATGACAAATTCATCTGCAATAAATTAAGTAAATCGCTGCAGTAAAGCTTGGTCCAGACAGAATGATTTAATGCATACTGGAAAGAGCTTGCTACAATGTGGGTTTACGACTGCCTCTAAAAAACCATAGATTACCCAAATATGCTTCCAGTACACCCGTCACACATCTCCCTGTGTTGTTTTGGAGCAGAATACAGCTGTGAATACTTTGGACTGCGGTTTTTAAATCAGGCACAGCTTACAAAGTCTAGGCTTTAATGAGAACAGGACCACGTCTCACAGGCTCATTGTGCTGTGGTACTTCCAAGTACTATAGACCCAGGAATAATCCCCAGGCTCTTATCATAAAATTGGATTATTCTTCTGGAAAGATCACAGTGAAATGATTTTGTATGGTACAGAGGGCCTATTAAATACTACCATAAGGACGTCTTTATATGCAGTTTTTTGTTAGCCCATGTGTGGTTGTGACTATAATATATATGAGAGAGAATTCAGTGTCAGAAAATGACTATATTAAGATGTATTCGGGGGCCTCATGTTTCAAGAGAACGACTATTTTGGTTTTGTTTCAGTTGGAGTTTAAAAGTGAAATTATTTTCTGTTAACTTGGTTTGCTTTAACATGGATTAACTGCTATCACGAGGTATCACAAGTCACATATTCTGCACAGTACAACATTTATAAATGCTTCTATACCTCAAGATGGCAATCACAATGTGTGGCAGACGCCAGCTTTACTGCAGGGAAGTAGTCATTACTACCCTGGCATTGTGTTTAACAGACAGCATAAATGCATACAAAAATAACGTTTACCTTGTGTTTGAGTAGATTCTTTCAATATTTTTTAAATCTCTTTTGCTGAATAAGACTAGTAGTTATACTGGATGACTCTACTATTATGTTTTATTTAGCCATTACTGTCTTTCAAAGCTTCATAACAGCTGCATTTAAAATCTCTAAAAGTTAGCTAACCCCCGTCCATTGAATGCATCTGTTTTTTCACATGATTAAGCCGCTATGTTCCAGCAAACCTCCCAATGGCGTAATGACCATTTTGCTCCATTAGTTTCCTTAGTTTCATTATGTTAAATCGTTAACAGGACTACACAGTTAAGGGATAATTGTATCCACAATATTTTATGGTTCCTGTAGCTCACTTACCCTCATCAAGTTAAACCATGGGATTAAAAAGGTAATTTCAAGCTCCGGTCCCAATTCTGAAAAAAACTAAGAATTAAAGAAAAGAAAATGCTGTGGAAGTGTTTGGGTGGCTTTGCTGGCTTTGCCGGCTGTATTTTAAACACAACAGATCTGCAACACACAGCCGTAAAACCTTGCAGAACAGCCTTGTGCTATCATCCATTATATGGAAAGAAAAATAACATTTTATGGTCTGTTTCATTTAACTGGGGCCATTGGTCACGGCGTTCCTTTTCACACCTGCATTCAAAATTGTGTAATGAACGAAACCAGATCACTAATTAAATAAACAGTGCTGTAAGCAGGAATCAGTCGCTCACAGTCTTGTTGGGGAAAAAGAAGAGACAAAGATGAGTATGAGTAAAGGTTGTGGCAAATTGGCAAGTACTAAACTAAGTGAAAAGCAGCATTTCACACGGCTAGGTGTTGAATTTCTTGTTTTTATAGCGTCACTTGTTAATTGACTCCTTCTTTAACATATTATGCGCTGGCCAAGTGGATATGACTTTCATCTCAGCTTGCAATCTGTGTTTTAATTAGGCATTTGCTCTAGTTTATACCCCCCCCCATTTATTTATTTATTTATTTATTTTCAAATACTGAACACCCACTTTTCAATTTGGCCAACTTACGTAGAGATAGCCATTAACTATTTGGTGCAACTTTTATTTATTTTGGCAGCACAGTAATGCCTTTGAAATATTCTTCTTCTGATTCTTGCTTTAAAATGTAATCAAAGAAATACCTACTGGAAGCCTGTGAGGCTGTGCTGAAGGAGTACAAAATGAAAATAGCATTTCAAAGCCTTCCTTGCATTTCATTCTTGTCTACTTTACCAGTTTGTAGATTATTTTGGCTGTTTATTGTTTTGGGGGGGGGGGGGGGTTGAGGGAAACAAGAAATAGCCAAGTTGTTGTTCCTCTGGTTTGAGTAAGCGCTTTGTGATGGTGGTCCACTATGAAAGGCGCTATACAAAATAAAGATTGATTGATTGATAAAGTATCTGCCGCTGAGCAGTGTGATTTTGATTTATAATGTAGTTTATGTATTCTGACACAAAACAAGAAATTCAAAAGTATTGAAAGAACATTAATGTGGACAAAAATGCACTAAGAGATAACACAGAAGAGAATAAAGAGTTTCCCTATATTATGAACCTGTCTGGGCTTTTTCAAAGGTTGTACCATGTATTTCAATTGTGTGATGCAGGAGATTAATCCAAATCATGCACTCTTAAATAGTGAAAGGCTTATTTAAATTGGGAATATGGTTACGAGTTTGAGGGCAGTGGTATTAGGATCTGCCACATTTTAGATCATTAAAAGAGAGCCCCATATTTTTTTTTAGAAGACTAAACTGCCCTTAAAAAATGCATTTATTGTCTTCTCTTTTGGCGCTAGTGCAAGCGATCAGCAGAATGGATTAGAAATCACTGTACTAGAGGCAACAGTAAGGCTTTAGATACATAAATCAGCTGACAATCTGCCATTGCTGGTAATTTTAAAAGCTGTCAGTCAACATGACTAATATATATATATATATATATATATATATATATATATATATATATATATATATATATATATATATATATATAAACTGTCAACTCGGTCTGTGGAAGTAAACAAACCATATCAAAATGTCCTACAAAAAAGCTATTTACTGTATTTACAGGCCTATTTTTGTCACAATTCACATTTTCACAACAAATGTAAAATCCTTGTTATGTGGACTTTTTAAAATGATATGTTTAATTTGTAGCAGATCTGAGAAAGAGTCAAACATTTCGAAGTCAGTGATAGTCTTTATGAATGGTCCCTAAGCTAATGAAAGCCAGAAACGAAACTTTCTAGAAGGTTACATAGCTGCAGTCCTTTAGAACTGTGACTGATTCAATCGTTTTTTTTACGAAGGATTACATAATAGATGGATCATCCCAGTGATGTGCAAAATCAGTCCACAATACAGCAGAGACTTACAGCAGCATCTCCAGGCAGAACCTCCTCATCAGTCACTGAGTTATCTCTACCCCTGGATACATCAATGAAAGATGAAAATCAAGAACTGTATAACTATTGCCTTATGCCCTGTGTGTTGTGTCCAGGAGCTGCATTTGCATTCATAATATGAGCTAATGTGATTTTAGGAAGTTCATTGATCTTGATTCTTACAGTAACACACTTAGGGGTAGATGTAATAAAGTGTTGCGTCAGTCACAATCGTTGCAAACCACATGCAATTTTATTTTGTGTTATCAGAATGCTAAAGTACAAAAAAAGTGTGCTAGGTTTGATTTTATTACTGTACTGTATACTGGCGTACTGTATACTGGCGTACTGTACTGTATACTGGCGTACTGTATACTGGCGTACTGTACCTTATACTGGCGTACTGTATACTGGCGTACTGTACTGTATACTGGCGTACTGTATACTGGCGTACTGTATACTGGCGTACTGTACTGTATACTGGCGTACTGTACAGATTTATATTTTTACATGATGTAATGTGTAGCCTACCTGAAACACATTAGTGTTATTTCAGCATAATGATTTATATTTAAAATACATTGAGAACGTAAATGTATGTGTGTGCGATTTTATTGTATTGTTTTTAAACCCGTCACCTCCTTATGTCAGACAAACATGTTCGGTTTAGCGAGGGGGCTACTGTATGATTATGAAGAGCTTTTTGTGGGTGAAGGTTGGGGCCCCACTATAGAATCTGATGGGATTAAACTGCTTTTCATTTTTTACATATATAAGAATATTAAAATAGGTCGGATGATGACGGAAGAGAATTTATTATACAGATGAGATTTACATTTAACAAAAACAATGTTATTTTGATTCTTGCATCGTTGCATGTATAGACGTTATCCTTCGGGCACTCTCTGCTGCAGCAAACCACAACTCAACTGACGCTATTTTATTAGGAAAAAATTCACACAACTCTCGCTAGAGTTCTCGATGATGCAAATAATATTTAAAGTAGTGCATTGCGGCTCTCTTCATTAACATATTTTTTCTTAGTACAAATGACAATATGTGCACTTTGCGAATTGTTGAAATGCAAATTTCGGTATGTTTGCGCTGCGACTGGCCCATCTAAGTATATCTACCCCTTAGTCTTTATTAAAGTCTAGTACTGTGAGTGCCACATTGGGAGGAAGTATCTGACTAACCCTCAGCTAACAAAAGATACCTGGCGCTTCTACCTGTTAGAGATAATTACATCCAGGTTTGCCTGGAAGTCAGGGAAGCAGAAGTCGGCCTCAGGATACATAGCGTGACACTAAAACATGGTACCAAGGTTTATGTTCATAAGTCCTAATTGTGAAACAAAAGATAACCCAAAGCCAAAGGGATATGGCCAGAACAGAATAGAATAGAAGTACTCAAGATGTGCTCAGATTTGTTGTTTTGTTGTGAGACGACATTTCTGTTTTCTTCAGAACTTGTTATAAACCCTGCTCTTGTATTATCTTGCTATATTGTGTTCCAAAACAGACAGAGAATGTTTTTCAATGACATCTATGTACAGCAACTGCAAATGTAGTTTTTATTCATAAAATAAGGAAAATGAACTGGTTGATTTACCAAAGGATTAAAATGTATTAGTGGTATGTTAATATAGAATATAGAAAAACTATGATTAACTGTGAAGTTAGTTATTGCTAAAACTGCATAAAATGACAGCCCTTCATTTTGTTTAAGGTTTTTTTTTGTGGTCATTTTTGGAAGTCGCTGTAAAAATAGCTGTACCGTAATTCAAATTATTTTGAAATGTTAGTATGAAGTAAATAAAAATATCTTATTATTATTTTACATAAATTTATATATATATAAAAGTTATATATATATATATATATATATATATATATATATATATATATATATATACAGTGGCTTGCAAAAGTATTCAGATATCTGACCAATTCTCTCATATTACTGAATTACAAATGGTACATTGAAATTTCGTTCTGTTCGATATTTTATTTTAAAACACTGAAATATTTTTAAGAAAAAAAAAACTGAAATATCTTGCTTGCATAGGTATTCAACCCCCACACATTAATATTTGGTAGAGCCACCTTTCACTGCAATAACAGCTTTAAGTCTTTTGGAGTAAGTATGTACCAGCTTTGCACACAGTGTCGGAGTGATTTTGGCCCATTCTTCTTGGCAGATTTGCTCCAGGTTGTTCAGGTTGGTTGGACAACCCTTGTGGACCACAATTTTCAAATAGTGCCACAGATTCTCAATGGGATTGAGATCAAGACTTTGAATGGGCCACTGTAGGACATTCACCTTTTTGTTCTTGAGCCACTCCAATGTTGCTTTGGCCTTGTGCTTGGGATCATTGTCCTGCTGAAAGGTAAATTTCCTCCCAAGCTTCAGTTTTTTAGAGGACTGAAGCAGATTCTCTTGCAGTATTTTCCTGTATTTTGCTCCATCCATTCTTCCTTCAATTGTAACAAGATGCCCAGTCCCTGCTGATGAGAAGCATCCCCACAGCATGATGCTACCACCACCATACTTCACTGTAGGGATGGTGTGTCTTGAGGCATGGGCAGTGTTAGGTTTGTGCCACACATAGCACTTTGAGTTTTGGCTAAAAAGCTCTATCTTGTTGTCATCTGACCACAAAACCTTTTCCCACATCGCAGCTGGGTCACTCTCATGCTTTCTGGCAAACTCCAGACGTGCTTTCAGGTGGTACTTTTTGAGTAACGGCTTCTTTCTTGCCACCCTCCCATACAGGCCAGTGTTATGCAGAGCTCTTGATATGGTTGACTGGTGCACCATTACTCCACTCCCAGCCACTGAACTCTGTAGCTCCTTCAAAGTGATTGTTGGCCTCTCTGTGGCTTCTCTCACAAGTCTCCTTCTTGTTTGAGCGTTGAGTTTTGAGGGACGGCCTTTTCTTGGCAGTGCCTGGGTGGTGTGATGCAGCTTCCACTTCCTGATTATTGATCCAACTGTGCTCACTGGGATATCCAAACACTTGGATATTATTTTGTACCCTTTCCCTAATCTATGCATTTGTATTACTTTATCTCTAACTTCTGTAGAATGCTCTTTGGTCTTCATTTTCCTTCAGATTCACAGCCTTACCAATGATCCTTCAACAGTGGGGTTTTTATCCAGAAAATGTGACAGCAACTTTAATGGTTCACAGGTGGAGGCCAATGGTAAGGTAACTGTGTCCTCGTTTGGGCAATTTCTTTCATCAGTGCAAACTGGGAGCTTCCACAGCACAGGGGTTGAATACTTATGCAAGCAAGATATTTCAGTTTTTTATTTTTCTTAAAAATATTTCCCAACATAAAACCAATGTCACCTTACAATAATTGATTTTGAGTTTCAGTGTTTTAAAATAAAATATCAAACAGAACGAAATTTCAATGTACCATTTGTAATTCGGTAATATGAGAGAATTGGTCAGGGGTCTGAATACTTTTGCAAGCCACTGTATATATATATATATATATATATATATATATATATATATATATATATATATATATATATATATATATATATATATATATATATACAGTATTCCAATATATATATATATATATATATTTTTAAACAATAGTCTAATTTATATATATATTTTTTTTATTTATTATGCCTCTGCATACACTGCAATGATTCATCACATATATGAATAATTGAAGTATAGAAAAATCCAATTTCACATGTTGCTACTTCAGTGAAAACATGAGCATACCCAGCATCAACTATGTTATTACACCACGAGTCAACTACAGTTGACAAGAGATCAAGAGGACTACAAAAATAGGATGTGAATCAACCCAAGGATTCTTGCCAGCACAGTCAGAGCTGAAGCACACAAAATATTTCTCAGCTCACTACATGATAACTCATTTATTTTGCTGGGTTACACATGTATTTTCAATCTGAATGATTATGTGCTTCAGGGTATAATGTACAGCACTGAGTCAGTTGGATTACAGACATTACTCTTCTTTGCCACCACTAACATTAGAGGTTCTGCTCGAGTGGTATATTCCCAGTTCTTGTTTATCAAGCAGAGAGGACGGGAAAACACTAATGGGGAGTCAATTAACTCAAAGGGCATGTGCTACTGTTTATAAAATATAAAACTGCTTTCACAGGATCTGCGAGACGCTGTTGTAAATCATATATTGTATAGCAGTATGCTGTTAGATATATGCTGAGTTTTAACAAAATGATAAACTTCATCAGACAATAGTTTTTTCTCCTCCTAATTGCTTTAAGACAGATTTACTGTTTTTCCTTATAAGTAATAGAGGAGTGCCCTACATTGGTACCATGAAGTGCCTTTGGATGTGATTTTGTTTTATTTTTATTTTTTTGTTAATGGATGAATTTTTATATTTTATAACCCCGAATCAGTGCTTCTCAACTTTTGGTAACAATAAATATTACATAAAATCTGCAGATGTTTCCGTTGTCCATAAAGCTTTTATGATGATGTGTTGTGGTATTTCTTCTTAATCAGGTACAAATAATGAATACAAAAAGCATAAATCATAAACCTCAAGTGTTTGTAGCCACTGCCAATTGGAATTAACAACCTTGGTCCTTGGGTTATTAATTAGCAGAGAACAGGAGGCAGCAGATTTAGAATTTCAGTTTCTATTGTTTGTCAGCTTGACCTCAGCTGCCCCTACTTCAGCACACAATTCAGATTCTCTGGTGCAGTGGCAGGTTTCTTTTTTTTTAATAAACCTTGTTCAGTACTTGTCTGACCTTGCTGATTGTAGATCCAAAGATAGATCTTTAAGTTCCTCGTGATGAAAAACGCTGTACAAATTAAAAGTGGATTCCTTGTAATATATTGTAACTGTGGACTTGACAATTGAATGTTCTTTCTGCAATTTCATTTTTTTTTGTATCTGCTGCAGTCATGCATCTACCTTCAAAGCTAACCAAGGAAGAGACTAGATTTTGAGTAAGAGCTATAGCATTGTAATAGTTTTCTTTTCATTTACCATGCGTATCTATACGGCGATCTGTAGTGATATTTCAACCTGAAATGGTGAACAATGTATTTATCTTGATTTTTGGTAAGCTTTGGAAAACTGCAGTGCTGATCTAATAACTTGTGAGATCTTGGCATCATTACTGCTCTTAGTCGTGATCGCTCTCAAACGTAATTATTTACTGTATTTTTTATTTTCTCTCATTTGAATTTGCTCATACTAATTATATTGTATTTTATACCTGCTATTATCTGTAATGTGATATTTTGTAGTGTGATATTTTGTATTGTGATGACTTTGTAACAACTTTAAGTCATCCTGGATAAGGGAATTTGCTAATTAATAAATAAATAAATAAATAAATAAATAAATATTACTATTATAATAATGCTAACCTAGAGTAATAAGGTGGATGAATTGGTTCTGAATGGTGACTTTTCAACAAGATCAGCAAAGTGATTATGCTTTAGACACTTGCTGATTTCTACTACTGCCTTTCATTGGGTTTCTAATTACCAGTTCCCATGCTACTGGAGCGCACACTGGTCATATAAGAGAATGGACGTATTGCGAAGGTGCTTGACAGAGCTCATCGTGAGCTGGGGAGCTATAGTCTTCCAGCATGCATTGCCCTGTCAGGTTTACTCACAATAGGTCTGGCTGGGTCAGCTGGTCTTACTTTTAGGGGGTAAGAAGATTGCTCAGGCAGCAGGTTCAAATAAACACTGGGAAATGTACAGTAAATGATCCACTTGATGGAATGCATCTCAAAGTATGAAATAATCGATTCAGTGAAGAAAACTCAATCCAGTCCTGTAGGACAAATTATGTGTCTCATGGCAGTTTTGGCTGCAGAAACACAAAGGATTAAAGAAAGGGTTAGTAGTTGTATTATTATTTAATACATTTAGCCAAGTGTGGCACACTGTAATAGAGTGAGATGAGGACTGTAAAGTTGAATACAATGCATTATTGTTGTAATTAAATAACTAGATACACTCACAACTTCTTGGGGCTGAGAGCTGCATTAATTCAATTTTAGTGTCCTTTTGTAGGACACAGTATAACTGGATTTTATCAAATGTTCCCTCTTAAATGTAAATTTTTCTTTAAAAAAAAAAACAAACAAAAAAACAGGTTTATTAGTCTGTGAGAATGCCTGGTATGGGATGAAATTGAAGCTGACATTTCTCAGCGAGAAAAAAAAACATTATTTTGTTGGAAATGGGTTATCTGTTTTTTTTTTCAATGCAACATCTTTGCTTTTAATATATGTCCTGTCTTTCATTTATGTAGTTGGATATGGTCCAGGTTTCTGCGAATGGACAACATCACTGAAATCATTCATCGTCCATATCTGGTTTCCAGCAGAAAGTAGAATTGTGCTTTATGAAATAAATGCAAAACTGCAAACACTTTCTATTAGATTAGAAATGCAATATCCAAAAAATGAAGAAAAAAAACTGTGGGTGGAAGAATTTATTACAGAAAGAGCCTAACGTAGGCCTCAGGGGAAAAGCTTCAATTCCCTTCATCTTAGAAAGAGAGCCAAATAACACGGTAGCAATCTTATTTGTAAATAAAGACCAGTGAACAAAGGAATACATGTTTCCATGTGACTCACACAGCCTTCTGTGATGAAAGTAAGTGCCATAAGGACTAGAGATTTAAAAGCCTTCTTTCAGACTGATACCATCTGGTCAGGAATGTTAATGTCATTTTTGTCAACAAGCAGTCTATGTGGAAGTCATGTGAAAATTAAAAAATAAGGCTCTGAAACAAAACAGCCTTGAGGTTCATCCTGTGTCGTGCTGAAGTATATTTAGAAATTTTCTAACAGAGCACAGTTGCTGCAGTACTTGTGAGCAGAATTCAAGATTTTGTGACGCTCCACTCTGTAGTGCTAGGGGTTTGAATCCTGAAAAGCACTGGTTCTGGGGCTTTAATTGATGGCACCTTTGCCTGGGATCAGATAATGTTGTTTTATTATTATTTGATAAGCCTTCTCTAATGTTTTGTATGTGTGGCTGTCACAGCAGTATCAATATAACCATTCAGTTGTATATTACATATGAGCAGTGCCTCGCCCCTAGAGTCATGGCTAGCCTCCAATGTATGCTAGTAGAATGAGTTCTTCACCCTTAGAATCACGGCTAGTCTCCAGTATATGCTAGTAGAATGGGCTTCTTGTAATTGGTGATCTGTGGGGCTCTTTATCTCAAGTCCCCACTTTAACCCTGTTAAGGTACATAAGAAACTGAGTGAGTGTTCAAACAGTTTCTTCTTAAAATCATTGGAGAGTGACTCAAGTATCACAAGGAATGGCACCATTTAGATGACCTGATCCAACCTTTCAGTACATTTTAAACTCTCTTTCGTGCAGCTCATTGCAAAAATAAGAAAGCTAACATTGTTTTTATTTGCGGGACATACATCTGTCTTGTATTTTAAAGGGTCAAAGTACGCACAGCTGTTTGAAATTACTTGATAAGACGTTGAGAGAAATGATCACCTAAATAAAGTGACAGAATAATGCATAGAACGCATTACTTAAAGAATCGATAGAATAAGTATGTCTAAAAGGTATTCAAAGGAATAAGATACTGTGCACAGTCTTGTGGTTAGCGGTGTTAGCACCTCATTAGATGACATCTGAGCTACACATTTAAACTGACATGGCCACTTTGACATTGATTTCTTTTTTTGTGAAACTGATGGCCTTTTATTCAAAAGCTTCTTATTTGCCTCTGTGCTGTGCAATTAACTTTGACATTTAAGGATGGATTAAATGGATATGTTTTCAGGAAATATTTTACAATCTTTAATAACTGATAGACTAAAAAAAGCAGCACAATGGAAGAGCTGGAGTTACAAAAGTTAACACTCATACGGAGCTGCATTCATGGCTTCATCCAAAGGGTTCAGCTGCTGCAGGCCCAAGCCTCACAATGTTAGCTAAGCAGTTTTTCATTGCTGAAAAGGGGAAATCCTCTTTTTCATCACAAACCAAACAACTACCTAAACAGTAAGCATTGATAACCAGATTCACAGAATGGAACTTTCAAGGCTGTATGGAATAGTAAGAAACGAGATTCACAGTTTAATGTGAGAATGTTTATTTATTTATTTATTTATGTATGTATTTATTTATTCAATCAGAATAGCATAAGCTTGCTTTACTTTCTTTTTATATGTACCCTCATTTGTACATCAGAATAATTAAATTGGCAAGTAATCATTCGGATCTACCTGTAGAGTATGTCAGTTTCTGAAAAGCATGTATTTATTTTCTTGTTTTTTTACTTTTCAATACACACATAAACCGGTGAATTGACTGCCATTCGCAACTTGTTCTAGGTGCTCATGAAATTCTGATCCAAGTTGTTCCTTCACTGGGCAGACTGAAATATGTCAGTTTTGCTGATGTTGTAAAACCAGTCCTGCTCAGCACATTCATTTTCTCCTTTGCTGTCATCAAATAATTTATAGATCTTCAGATTGTTCTGCTTCATTTTCAAATAAGTTACGAAAGAGATTCAGCTTAATAAAAGCTGATTGCCTTATATGACACGTATCTGCAGATCATTGTGTGCCTTTCAAAAAATGACACTTGTCAAACCTGTATGAGAATAGAAAGGTTTTTACTTGACTAGTAAAACAAACAATGTGATGCTTATAGTCCGATAGTAGCACTACACCTTTAGCTCACAAGCATTCTCATTGCTATTTCCTTATTATTGCTGGTCTCTTCCTATTTCGATAATGTCGATTGGAAACTACCTGTAGCAATATAAGCATGTTACCATTATGTGAACATCAGCTGTCTCCATACTTTTTGAGTCACTCATTCATCATTGTGCGAGCATGCCCACAGTACCGATCACAGCATGGACAGAACGTTCACTGGTTCCAGGAATCACTGGTCAGATTGGCTTGTCCTTGTCACAGGCATTAAAAAATAAGACTTCCAGCTTGCCCTCAGGCATTGTCTCCCTCCATGTGGAAACACACACACTCAACGACAACTTAAGAGCTGCCATTTTCATCACATTGAGCTAACAATGAGAGATTCCCCTCTACTCAAATTGACTGTATTATAAAAACCTTAGTTGGGCTGTGATGTCCGCTTTAAGCCTGTTCATCATGGCACGCTGAAATGAACACATTAAATGACGTGGAACTATTCACATGTGTTACTTATTTAATAATTACATCTTGATATAAACATTTTTTAACCATCTTGAGTCCTTTGCAATGTCATTTACTCAGGCTCTTTACTATTAATAAATGAGTAAATAAGTGATGTTCCACAGACTTGGCAGTGGTAAAGATACAGGACACTTGTAAGCACAATAAATCAACCAACACATGTGGCAAGAGAGTTATCTTAGATATATGGGAGCACAAGAGGAGGGGGAGTGTGTGGTTGGCATGAAAAGGACGTCTGTGTATGCATTCATAATATGCCAGTGCTAGTGCTGTGGTATTAAAACCTAAAAGATAATGCGGTGCTTTTCTTTGAAGAATGCTTCTTAAACAGGTAATTTTAGATACATAAAATAATTCAATTGTTGTAATAAAGCCTACTGCAGAATATCTTTTAGGGGTGAATATGATCATGCCTACTTAAAATCGTTTTCTGAGATATCTAATAAAAATTGGTCCGATATACTGTAGGGAATACAAAATAACGAATACACATAAACAATACACAACAATTGAACTAGCACCAGGTATATAGATAATATGTTGTTAACGCTAGAACAGTTATTTTGGACAGTTTTCTAAAGCAAAGTCACAGCGTCTCTACTTTGTCCCGAAGAGTACTGGGCATGGAGCCCAGGGAAAAGGACGGCACAAACAGACGGCTGTGCCTCACTATGCATGCCCAACAATCTGGTTCATTCAAACAGGCATGCATCCTGCTTGAAATAACACAGATTTGAAGTAGCATCTATAATAAGATAACAGTTTAAGTAGCATCTATAATATTGTAATTCTAAATGTGAAATGTGTGGAGGTAGTTATGTTGTAGTTTTTAGTTACTTGTGTAATTGCAAAATACAAGTTTTTGGAATTTGGTAGGGCATTTTGTAATTACAATATACTTTAAATTGCAGTTGTGTTGTATTCATAAGGAAGCCTATTATAGTGGTACAGTATTAGAAAATGTTGTCAATGCGCTGCTTGCTACTTTTACATCAAAATCTTGTGATCATGCAGTGTACCTTAGGAAAATATGACAGAAATATGTGAGAGAATGTCATCGTGGAAGGTCACTTACTGTACAGAGAGTGCACAAGAAAAGTTTGCTAGGAGAGTCAGAGGGGTTTATAAAGGACTGTGAAAGGATGTGAGAATGAGAGGTAAGAGATGCAAGTTCAAAGACTTTATTAAATGCAAATGACAAACATGGAAACGAGCTCTAACGACTCGGGGGGGGGGCGCTGTGGGTTATAATGAAGTGCAGAGAGATTGAGCTTGAAAGTAGATAACAGCATTCAGTGACAGAAAGATTGGCAGGTAATGTAATAAAATATACAATATCTTTTTTTATCGTGGCGTAGGGTTTGTGTTATTAGATGGTTAGATGGTTCTTTTTTTAAATTGCCAGTATTCGTGATTTTATGAATTTACGGTTTCAGGTTTTTTTTTTTTTTTTTTTTTTTTTTTTTTTTTTAATAATTATGCAGTTACCCTACAATTTACCTTAAATGTGATCTCCCTTAACTGTCATTGTGCCTGTTACCTGGTTACCTGCAGATTTTCAGACAGGAAAATGCAGAGGAATACCTCAGAATAATAAGCAATATTATAAATAATACGGTAATAATCATCGTTAATTTCAAAAACTGAAAGAATGTGACATAAAGAATTGCTGAGGATTCCAGTGAGAGCGCCACATTGACTCGGGCTCTTCCGCGGGCTGTGACTTTAATGGGTTCATTTATGACCACTTGATGAACTGTGTGCCTTCAAACAATGTCCTTGTAAGAAGTCAGTGGTATCTCAAAGGGCATTTCTCAGTGCCTTGTGTTAAATACTTTAGAGCTGTATTCTTAACGTTCTATGCAGCCTATTTAGTGTCATCGTTTTCATTTTCACTGGGTGGAGCCGGTAAGTTAGTCATAGCAACGTACAGTTCTGCTCTTCTTCACAGTTCCAGTATTTTTGTGAAGTCTGATCCACTCTTTTTCTTTTGCTCTGCGTTTTATTAATTCATTTATAATGCACAACTAAACTGTCTCACTCTGCTTTGTGAGGCAGACGTTCCTCCACTTTGGTTAACATATGACGTTTTCTTCTGCTCCTCATCGTTTCATGCTGAAGTTTGGCAGGAGTCTAAGATCTCTTATAAATAATTCAGAATAATTGGGAGTTTCTGACAGTTCGTCAGCTTTTAATGTGACATAGCCTTTGCAATATATAGTATTTATTTGATAAAGTGTTCACATTTGTTTCAAATTATTGAAGATCTGTCTTCTTTTATGTATTTCAGAATTCAGTCAGGGTCATACCTCAGCACTGGGTGGTTCACCCTTGTTCTCGCTATGGACATATGCCGTGATATTCATATATATGGGATGATAAATGAAACATACTGCAGGTAAGAGGATACAGCATTTTCAGCTGTGTTTGCAGGGAAAATGCTACTGCTGTGGGTTTATCTCATTTGGAAATATCCTCTGGGACAATAGTATTATAGTATTATTAACATTATCAGTATGCTAACACAGCTTCAATGTATCTATACTGTATACTCTCATGTACAGAATTCAGAGATAAACATGACTCACTATCATTGTGACATATTGCCATTTCCATTAGATGAAAATCTCCTCCAACACTGCAATACAGGAAGAAACTAGGCTTAAAAAATGCAGTTTGTAGCTGCAAGGGACTTGCCTGTAGTTCCGATGCCCATAAAGGTGCCAGTTGGTGCCAGCTGTGAAGGTGGCTGTATGAACTTGGCTGAGGACACGCCAGAGCATCCACTCACATTCTGGAACTGAACCAAGGCTCCAACAGTGGCGCTTGATACACGCTCACTTTGCAAATACAGTAGGTTGCAATGTCAAGTAACAAAAAGATGACATTGGTTACATTTGCATTAAACATTAAAATCTGCAATGCACGTAAATAGAATAAAGATTTTAACAAGGATGGACCCTTTTGAGATTCAGCATCTTGCATACATACATGTTAATAATTAGGCCAATAAGAACTGCATTATCATACCCTCAAGAAATTGTGTCCAGGAATGTCTATACCAATGTTCCTCACCATGTTCTAGCTAAAAATATACGAGTGACTTCGCAGAAAGAATCCAGCACAAGAATGTATTTCTCTGGGGAAGTCTTGTGGCTGGCTAAGGACTGCCAGGCATTTTGAAACGAATACATATTCATTAGAACAACATGCTTTGTTCTACCCATGTTTAAATGTCACTTTAATGACTACCTGAAAAGTGTTCATGCATTACATCTCAAATGTGGTGTTGCTTGTTTTAGAATTAAACTATCTATATAAAACAGGACTTGAGGAGGTAAAGTAATAGGCAGTAAGAAAAAAACCCTCAACACCTTTAGCCAGAACAGAGATCTGGTAAAAATAAATAAATAAAAATAAAATAATAATAAAAAAAAAAAAAAAAAAAAAAACTAAGGAAAGAAATGCTGACCACCAAGAACAGAGCCTGAGTTAAAGTCTGCAACCAGTAAATGTTTTGATTCTTTTTTTCATTATATTTGCATAAGTGAAGCACACCAGTAAAACGCAGAAGACAGGATACAACCCGCTGCACTCATCCTCAACTCAATTGGAAAGTAAAAGAAAATGGTATTAGTGTTGCAACAAGGGATCCTGGCGTGTGGGAGGCTTCACTAAACCAAACACAACATACAAGAGGTGACCTAACAACACAAAGGCCAGTGATTAAAATAGTTTGTTCTCGTCTGATGTATGGCTTTAATTGATAAAAAGTACATGTATTACCCTGCAATTTGTTTACCAGCATGGTAATACTTTAGAAATATACAACAACAACAACAACAACTTCCACTTGTACAGTAGAGAACCTTATCATGAGGAGGCATCCCAAGGAGATCCACAAAATACATTTTAAATCAAAGCATACTGAATATCGAAACACAGGTAATCGAAAACATGCAGGCCATGAGCTTGCACGTAAATGAAGACATAGTAGGTATCTCTCCTGCAGGACATATCAAAGAGCAGGAGTGCAGGGACTAAGAGGACAACCTTCCACGACGACCTGCTTAACAGCTGCCACCACCGGCTGTCATCGAAGTATTTTAGTTGACTCATAGAGGAGGGGGTGGGGTGGGTGGGACCAACCAGATCAGAGAGATATTCAGGGCCGGGATTATGAAGATTTTTGTAATTGAGAAGAGGCACCTTTAAAGCCAGTGAAACCAACAGTGTATTAAACCAAAGGTTTGCCTTGCATTATCACTTTTAAGGTAAACAATATAGCCTTGGTCAATACAATTTTGAAATAGAATTCAAAACTACTGCTGCCCTCTCACTCTAAGCATCATAAAACAAAAATCCTGTATACCCATCAAAAACTGTTTTATTCTTGTCAGGTGTATCCATAGTGTAGGGCCAGCTTAAAGTATCTGTAGCTAACACTATACTGTATTTCTATCATTCTTACTGGTTTGCACCAGTGGTTTGTCTTACATGTGCACATTTGAAAGAATATCTGTCCTGGCTGAAAGCCTGTCAGTCCAACAGTGAACCGTCAGGTTGCTGACAGGAAAGGAGCAGTTTCAACCTCCAGGTGAAAAGAACAAGCAACTTCAATTTAATGAGGGCTTGCAAACAGAGATGTATGATTAAACAATTATACCAAACAGGTGCTAATGATCATCAATTCAATATGTAGGTTGAAACACAATCATTAACTGAAACAGAAACAGCTGTTTAGGAGGAATAAAACTGGGTGAGGAACAGTCAAACTCAGCTAACAAGGTGAGGTTGCTGAAGACAGTTTTCTGTCGTCAAACACCATGGCAAGACTGAGCACAGCAACAAGACACAAGGTAGTTATACTGCATCAGCAAGATCTCTCCCAGGCAGAAATTTCAAGGCAGACAGGGGTTTCCAGATAAGCTGTCCAAGTTCTTTTGAAGAAGCACAACGAAACGGGCAAATTTGAGGACAGTAGACAGGGTGGTGGGCCAAGGAAACTTACTGCAGCAGATGAAAGAAACATCATGCTTACTTCCCTTCACAATTGGAAGATGTCCAGCAATGCCATCAGGTCAGAATTGGCAGAAAACAGTGGCACCCTGGTACACCCATCTACTATCTGGAGAAGTGTGGTCAGAAGTGGCCTTCATGGAAGACTTGCGGCCAAAAAGCCATACCTCCGACATGGAAACAAGGCCAAGCGACTCAACTATGCATGAAAACACAGGAACTGGGGTGCAGAAAAATGGCTGCAGGTGCTCTGGACTGATGAGTCAAAATTTGAAATATTTGGCAGTAGCAGAAGGCAGTTTGTTCACCGAAGGGCTGGAGAGAGGTACACGAATGAGTGTCTGCAGGCAACAGTGAAGCATGGTGGAGGTTCCTTGCAAGTTTGGGGTTGCATTTCTGCAAATGGAGTTGGGGATTTGGTCAGAATTAATGGTCTCCTCACTGCTGAGAAGTACAGGCAGATACTTATCCATCATGCAATACCATCAGAGAGGCATCTGATTGGCCCCAAATTTATTCTGCAGCATGACAATGACCCCAAACATACAGCGAAAGTCATTAAGAACTATCTTCAGTGTAAAGAAGAACAAGGAGTCCTAGAAGTGATGGTATGGCCCCCACAGAGCCCTGATCTCAACATCATCAAGTCTGTCTGGGATTACATGAAGAGAGAGAAGCAACTGAGGCTGCCTAAATCCACAGAAGAACTGTGGTTAGTTCTCCAAGAGAACTGTGGTTAGTCTGGGCCAACCTACCTGCCGAGTTCCTTCAAAAACTGTGTGCAAGTGTACCTAGAAGAATTGATGTTGTTTTGAAGGCAAAGGGTGGTCACACCAAATATGGATTTGATTTAGATTGTTCTTCTGTTCACTCACTTCGCATTTAGTTAATTGATAAATATAATCTATTAACATGTCTATTTTTGAAAGCATTCTTACTTTACAGCATTTTGTCACACCTGCCTAAAACTTTTGCACAGTACTGTGTGTATACACACACACACACACACACACACACACACACACACACACACACACACACACACACACACACACACACACGCACACACACATGCATGCATGCATGCTGTCATGCTGACACTTGCTGTCGTTACCAATGATTTATCTGTATTTCTTGCAGGACCGATGGGTATCGCAAAGTCCCCTATCATTACTATGAAGCTGGGAGCAGAGACGAATGCACAGAGTACTTCCTGCATGAAAGCGCTCCGTACGGAGGACACCGCTTCATTACTGAGAAATCTGTATTTGCAAAATGGTCCAAATCACATGCCATTCAATTCTTACACCCAGCCTGGGCAATTTCATGACATCTCAAGAACAATTGGTATAACATTTAAATGATTTTTTTTTTTTTACTTAAACACAAATAAAACTCCAGAAATGTTGACTTGGATGGTGCTGACTGGCACAATCTGTATCCATTACTCCTGTCTGTAAATGGATGACTAATACTGGTGGGATCATTTTAGCCAGTTCAACAAATAGGTAGGAAAGACCAAAATAAGACAAAAGGACAATCATTATTAAACAGCCAACAGAAATATTAAAACCACCATTGTACAAAACAGATGCACTTTCTCTGTATATTGCCTGTGGAATTCTAAGCTTTCTCAGCTTCATTGGTATGCTGTGTACAATGTGGGCAACTCAAATTAGGGAATTCATTTCAGTTGTGGCTTTGCTGCTGTTTAATTTAATTCATTTAAAATAAGTAGGTGAAGCCTTTTTTTTAATTAATGATTTAAAAAAAATAGAAACTGAGCAAGATACAGTATTTTACAGAACAATTAAATACTATACAACTGACATCTGAAAAATACAGATAACGGTCTATGAAATAGTTCAGAAAGAAACTGAGAACGTAATTGATTGAATGCATTTACTGGTATTCTTGACACTGTACAGACTGAATCACTGACTACATGTTAATTAGACGTTTACAATTATTATCTGGCATTGTCAGAACAAGGTACATAAACCCTGCCTGTAGTGTCAGTTGCTATATCACTGTTTAATATAATAGTATATGAGGATCATGCATATCTAGTTATTTCAACACAGTAGCTTCTCCCCACAGAGAGGAATTCGTGGGCATTACAGGGTTGAAAACATGTGCAAAGAGCAGTAGGGGCACATGCAAACTGTTTCAGAATGCTACACCTGTGGTTAAATCCCATCAATGTAATTTCCAATGTGAAATCTGAATTTGTGTTTCTGTTGTGCTTGCATAGTGTGTGCATTTTGTGTATGTGTTCTTGACTTTCGTTGAAGACAAAACGCATTCTAGAACAGTTTAATAATGGGAAACTTGGCTGTATTTCTGGAAGGAGAATCAGCCCACTAATCAACACATCATCTTGAAGCGCATAAAGGCTCTGCGAGGCTTTCATTCATGTAGTTTCTTTTGTTTGGCCTCCTCCTCCCCGATTTGCAGCATGCCCTGTCCTTTGGGGAGGTGGCCCATGCGTCACTTCCTATCTGTGGCACGAGGCTACATGATATCGTTCATGTATGTGCTAGCCGGACAGCATTGTGGGTAGCTGTCGAGCACCCAGGGGCAAGGTCTCAGGTTAAATTCATCATTATTAATTCATCTGTTCAATTGCAATTCAATTCATTCACATTGTGGATTCTCCATCCAGAATATACAATAAAAGTGTAATCCGCCAATGCACAATATTAAAGCTTCATGAATAGAGCCTGATATGTGTAAACGCAAATTAAACAACATGCCAAAAACTTGTAAAATGCCAGCATCTTTTTTTTTTTTTTTTTTTTGCTGCAACATACAGTATTGAAGAGGTTCATGTCTTTGTTAATTAGAAACCACAGACACTACTGTAACATACATTTAAAAACAATAACATATGCCACTGATAAAGGAAAGTTGTGGAGTTTTACTTATGTTAATATATTAGCTCCCAAGCAGTGCTGTCCAAATAAATAAGAGAAACCCTATACTTTACCTCACTGCCGTTTTGTCAGAGATATTTTTCCTTTTTTTCCTAATAATGTGCTGTATGGATTTCTTTTCCCCAACAATATTACTCTTCTGTACTTTTCTATGGCCTCTGTTCCCTAATGTTGGTTAAAAAGGTTTGCTAATGGAATATAATAATCTGTGTACCGTGTGAATTATGTTTAATATTTACTTTCCCTGTCATGAAATGGGAGAAGGATTTTCTGCCAAATCAAGTTAGGTGTCAATAATGTTGGGTTATTAACATTGATTTTAGAAGGTGGGATTGGAAAAGACCAGTTAGCTCTGTTTACAATGGCCGTGATAATAGTATGAAGAAAAACAATTTTAAAAATACAGCTTCTGAGAGGACATCAGCAGTTTTACATAATCTGTTCGTTATTGCTAATGAGCATTTTCGCCAACTGCAAATGCATAGCCTCTGAGTGAAAAGCAGAAAGCACCTGATTTCCTAGTCATTATGTTAGTGTAATTTCCGAAATAAAGTATTTATGAATTAAATAAATAAGATCCAGCATGCACACCGTGCAAGGCTAAGGCAGAAAACAAGCTCGGTAGGATGGATTTGCATTGTGTGGGACAGACAGTCTAAAGAAAAAATAAAAGAACACTGCTTTTTATACAAGTTATACTCCATAGATAAACATTTAGAAAAAAAAACAAACACCTGTCTGTTTTGTTGTTTTTGTAATGACAACTTTTGAAAAAGGAAAATGATTCTATGGTCTTAAAAACTCAAGGATGCAGTGAGGTCCTTTAAATCCAATGCTGTGTTGGAGTTAATAAACCTTGTTTACCGGGAACATGATGTTTACAAACAATAGGATTTTTTATTTTTTTGGGTAATTAGCTCACTTTTGTAATTTCTGTATAGGTATAGCAGCAATTACACAGATGCATTCATATGACCTTGTTTTATTCACCTGGAAAATGGCTCAAAGTTCTAAGAGCATCGCTTTCCTTTGTATTTGATATGTATTTAAAACGTTAGTGACATGATGGATAGCCATTATGCAAATTGAACTTGGTACTCATTAAAATGCTAATGAATAGTAATACATGAGGAGAAAGAACAGCTTTGTAAAGTGCCTGGTTTCCCCTATGTGTATTCTTATTTGTCATTTGAAAATTAACTTTGATAAGAACTGTTCAGTATTCAGCCTCTGTAGGTGACATATTTATAGCACGTTGTTAACGGTATTATTGTCTGAGTTTGTTTTACGTGTTGCCAGTCACTTGCAACAAGACTCAGTACCTTTAGTGCTTATTTGAATAGCTGGCACAACAACCATGCCTTCTGAGAAATGGTTTGCTAATGTTACGGGCACTATTCACACTACGTCCCTCACTGAAACACACAAGAGTCTGTTTTAATGTTTGAAATTAAGACATTGAATGAAGTGAGTTGGAATCACTTGGTTTGAATGTGTGTGTTGGTCTTGCATTATTAATGTTGTAAGTCTATGAAACGTTTAAACTGGATGTGTAAACAGCCATTTACCGTTTAAACTATCAGACCCATTTTCATTGAGAAGCATGACTTGATTTAGTGTTAAGAGTAATTTCTCTCTCTCTCTCTCTCTCTCTCTCTCTCTCTCTCTCTCTCTCTCTATATATATATATTATATATCTATATATAATATATATATCTATATATATATATATATATATATATATATCTATATATATATATATATATATTAATTATAGTTAATATATAAAATGTTTTAATTACTTCCTTGATTGTTCATACAGTATTCAATTACAATGAATCAAGACGCTACAAAGGATTACACTTTTTTAAAATGTAAAAATCAATGCAAGATCCCAATTAAACAGGACTATACCAATTTCTGATTTGTATTTTTCAGTTTAAACACTTACAGCCTAAGTTGTGTGGATAAGGGATGCACTTTCAGCCTGGAGTTCAAGGGCTGGACATATTCCTAATGTAAGCACTGAGTGAATTATCCTTCTTGAATTAAACAACAGGAAATTGGAAGCACTGGTTGACTATATAGTATTAGTTACAAAGTTAAACTGAACTGATTAACTTGAACTGGATAACAGCAAAACAAAAACATCGCAAAGGTTATCATAAAAGGGTTTTTCCTTATTCCTGTTGACTATTGTTCTCAAACAGTTTTCGAAAATGCTATTTGTTTGCAGATGTTTGCCTTTCTTGTGAGCCTCACTGTAAAGCTGCTGAATTGTGTTGACTATAACTCAAGTAGTGTCCTTTGTACTGCTTGCAATTTCACTAGTTATAGAATTTTGTCATTCTCTCAGTTTTCTGCTCATGTAAACTTTGTAATGTATATTCTTATTGTACTCACAGCCTCCACAACATTCCATTTTCGCCTTTAGACGTTAACCTTTGTACGTGCTTTTCGTACTTTCCATTCTGCCAAAATGTTGTTTCTAGAATAAATTAACTTGACAGAAAGTGTGTTTGTTTTGCTTTTCTGCTCCTTTAATGTATATTCCTTATTCAGTCAATCTTGCAATCCATAATGTTCATAACATTTTCATAAATGCCTGGTAAATGTGACACGAATTCAACAGGACAATTTCAATTACTACATATTTATTTTAATTACAGAGCAAGGAGTGATATACCGATTCATCCAGTTAGTTGTTATTACATGTTATTTAGTGGCAGCCTGAAACCCTCAGTAAGAAAGAGGTACTAAAATGCATGCTCTAATTCAGGTTTGTAGATGATTGAAATTTCCAATAAATAAATGGAGCCTTTCAAAGAAAGACAACCATTACAATTGTGTAGCCATTAGCAATTCCTTAAACCTGTCCATCTATTTATTTTTCTACTGTTAACTGGGATAAAGTCAAGAATCTGCAAGAAACAGAAATGCCTTGTAAGCTGAACGGTAAAGTAAAAAACTTAACATGTTATCACTTATCATGCTCTTATGAGTTTGTCTTTGAACGATGTACAGTACGATCTCTGAATGATGCCTCTTAATTGTAAGCAGACACTACCATGTTTTACTGTTTTACTACTGTTGGGGTTTGAGTATGCTGCCAAAACTTCAAACTCATCCATGACTGTATGCTCCAGTCCTGTGGCGACCGATATTTAAAATCTCAAGGGGCTTCTCTGTTTTAGAACATCTGGTTAAAACCTTTGGAACTTTGGGACTGAAAAAATGCAGCTTTGCTTGTGGATAAAGGCAGGGCACTAGCAATTAATTTAAATATTTCACTAAGCCTGGGATACCTACAGATGACTGAATTTGAAATTATCCACCTCAACGTGTGTTATTAGAATTAGTAATATCACTGGATATTGTAACAAGTAACTGGACAATGTGTTTCACTGATGCAGGTACATTTGAAGGGCAGGTATTTAAGCAGGTTTTCTTTTTTTCAAGGGAAGCACTGGCACCATGTTGGGGTGTAAATGGCAAATACTGTTGAATAAATACACTTTGCTGGAGTGATAAACTATGAACTAACAACAAAAGCAGATAATCACTACATACCATAATCTTGGAGAAGCCAAGAAGGCTAAGCTTTGAGATGCCTGCCTTTGAAAAATGGGGCTGGATAGTTACACTTTTAGTTTCTTAAACCGTGTTTATTTGATACCCTGTTCACACTACCTAAATAATACACAATTACGTCATTTTGAAAACATAACTGAATAAAACGAATGGCAATCCAGCAGTTTCATTTGTGTAGCATTTAGGTCATCTGAATAGCATACAAGTTAAATAGTCACTTTTGAGGTGCACTTGCAGAAGGTATTACAGCATCATGTTTGGACCTTTCTTAATGAAAGTCTTGCCTTATCACTAAAGCTCAGTGGAAAAAATTGTTAAAAATAGTACATTCAGCCCTAGCAGAACAGGTGCGCAGCTGAGGCAGCCTTGGGCCATGCGAGTAGTAATTGACCACTGCTTGACAGGTGGCTTAACTGTGCCATTCATTTTCCCTTTCCATTTCCCATGACTGGAAGGTGGGCTGAGCCTAAAATACATTGAATGATAAACTCTCCGTTCAGCCACTGGCTGTGTATTTTAATCATTGATTAGAAGAGAATATTAGACACAACTCAGCTGAGGCAGTGCATACCAACTGTTTCTTATAAGCAATCCCATCTACCTGATTCTTTCAAATGTACAGTCTTACTCAGACTAAAGTGAGCGAAAATTTCTTCTGTTTGTTTGTTTTTTTCTTACTCTGAATACACAAACAGAAATCGAGAACAGACAGCTGTGAATATGATTCCCTTTCAAACAAACAGTGTTCTGCCAGGATCGTGTCAATGTCTTGTTATTACTGCAGAAGCAAGACTGAAGAGTAAGCTTCAAGAAAACAAGATGAAATCATGTATCATAATTCATAAACACTTCGAGCACATTAGGCTAAATTAAGCACCCTTTCTGTGTGGGCAGAAATCCCTCTTCATGTTTAGTTTTGACATCACTACATTAGCCTACAACTAAACGGAAATGTCACTGCTGTCTTCATGCAGACCCCAATTGTACTTCTAGCAGGCTGATGTCAAAGAGATGCTTTCCTTTCCTGACAAGCTTTGATGTCATAGTTCAAATGTGAAACATTGATTCAGAGGCACCTTTTTTCCAGTCCGTCAAACTCCGCAGGTGATGCTTGGTACATATTTATGCATGATGTGGTATACTCTTTTGAACAATTCCTACTGTATATCATCTCAAATATATTTTTACTCTTTGTGCAATACTGCAATCAGACCCCAAATGGATATTACTGTCAGGTTAGTCAAAAACTCATTTTATTAGGCATAAGGATGGGGTATAAAATTCTGGGGTTATTACCACCATGCCAAAAAATCTAGTGTTTTTGCTTGGTAAATTGCAACAAAACTTAAGAATGTAGTCCTTGATTCTGCACTAAGTAGAGTATTATTAGCTAGTAGTCTAAAGAGTCACTGGACTAATTTAATACCTTGTTTTACAATCTTCCAAGGGCTAGATGATGGATACATTGTGTTTATTGCAATCTAACCTACCTGCAGGCTATCTGAATGCGTTTGATTCGTTGCAATTGAAACTATCCAGCAGACTATCATTAGTGTTGTCCACCATAATAACCACAGGATCATCCCCAATTAGTATACTATTTTTAGCTTGTCAAAATTCACCAACTGTGTTTATGGGATAAATGTGTTACTCTGAAGGACAAGGTGACATAAGTTCATAGGGGTGCTGTGCATGTATTGAGGTTTGTGATGTTCAATTTAGGGGGTTCATGAGAATCCAGAACAGGTTTTTCCACTGACACATTCTGCTTGACATCCACTTAGAATTCATTACCTGAGTAATCAAACCTTGATTGTTGCCCCAAATGTACAGAAGTCTTTATCCACGTTGAAGTTTTTCATTCCAAAAATGTCAACCAGTGAGCTGTCCCAGCTTTATAAATGTATTAATTCACGGGTTGTGACAGCTACTTTGCAATTCATTCCTGTGATTGTTTTATGTGTGACAAAATGCTTTCATGACTGTCCAGCCATTTCTCCTCAATCCCTAATGCTTAATGAGTTTAAAGAAGAAAAAAAACATGCATATTTAAAATGGTTATTTAATCTTAATAATGTATTTGGATTCTGGATTAATTTACAATGTGTGCCAAGGTATAGTACTTGGCTTCTATTCGTGTTTATAGGTCTTTTTTATATCACTCAGCTACCTCATTACCTTAAAAAAAGTCTTACTCTCATTCACTGTACCAATGCCATTTTACAACTAGGCTTTCACACTCTTTTGCTACTGTTCATCTTCACACCAGAGAACTAACACTGCGCACATTCATTTCTTAAACGTAAATCCATTTGCTCTCCACTCTTCCTGGTTCTGCTGTTTATGAGTACAAATTGAGCTACTCCAAATTACTCTAATGTGAAGACAGAGTGTAGAGATTGCATATTACCTAGTGGAGCATTGAGTGCCGAATTAAAACGATGAGAGTGATAGGCTATTGAAAACAGCATTTGAACTCTCTCAATACAATTATATTAGATGACGCTTTTAATGTGTCAAGTCAATCAACATTATCAAAGTTTTACCTGCATTGAACATATTGTGTCGCTCAAGCGTTCATAGTTTTACCAACTGTGTTTCAGATTAAGAGCCATTTCTATGTTTTACAACTGAATTGCTTTATTATTCACACCGCATAACTGTACCTATTAAATGTTCATTTGTACAAACTCCTACTGTTTAATTTAGTCAATACTTCAGTCAATTATCTGACATGTCACTATTGTGACTGCAGCTAATGTTTCAGACCCAATTAAAAACATAACATATCCCTGATATGAACCATATCTTCACATCAGCAGGGAGGATTTTAAATCTTACCAGATGTCACATTGAACCTAGCAGATTAGGGAGTCGTTTTCATTATAAATGAGTGGACAGATTTAAACTGCTGTTTCCAAATAAATAGCAAAATCATTCATTTGACATCCAAAATTAAAAAATGCATACCCGCTTTCAAAATACAAAAAAAAAAACAGCTTTTGATAAAGAATCCAAAAAAGAATCTACTTTTAATCCAAATGCATTTTACATAATTAATACAGCAGTAACATATAACTTGAAAATACTTCAAAAAGAATGTATTATTGCAAGAAATATACCATTCAATTTGCATGATTCAAAAACATTTGAGAAATGTCTAACATACTGGATGGGGAGTTGAAGCAAGAGCACAATATACAGTATGTGTTGTTAATCAGAGGTTTCATGATCTTACCTCTAATTAGCAGTATCCACATGTGGCTACTATTGTAGGCAGTTAATATTCTTAAAACAATAACTGCACCCTATTATAATGTACAAAGCCATTTTCAATATCGCTCTCTGAAAACGATGGTGGATTTACACATTACAACAAGCCAAAAATAGACCACATTCCAGACTGCTCAAAGTTCATAAATCATGTTTGTTCAACAAGAGTGAATGATTCTATACTGGAAATCTCTTAGAAAGATGGTATTTATTAAGCATGTAACAAAATAAGTTTCAAAATCATACAAACAGTTACACAATTAATATCACATTAAACACATTACAATGAGAACTAAGGTTTTAAAACAACAATTTACCAAAGAAATATTAGTACATACTGACACTACAACAAGGGATCGCAGAATACCTGAATAAATATTTAAGAGTATTGTTACCTAGCCTGGAAAGCAGTCACTTGTGTTTCTCCGAGTGTCAGGGCCCCTGACCTAGATGGATAGATACTGAGAGCTGAGGGCTCCACCTGCACTCTTGTAGTTTCTTTGAATCTGAGCAAGCAGGGATCAAAAGAGTGGTGAGGAGATAAGGGAGTGATCAGGAAGATTCGAGGGGTGTTCAGGAGATCAGGGAGCGGTCAGGAAGATCCGAGGGGCAGTCAGGAGATAAGGGAGCAGTCAGGAGATCAGGGAGTGGTCAGGAAGATCCAAGGGGCAGTCAGGAGATGAGGGAACAGTCAGGAAGACCTGAGAGGCGGTCAGGAGATGAGGGAACAGTCAGGAAGACCTGAGAGGCGGTCAGGAAGACCTGAGGGGCGGTCAGGAGATCAGGGAACAGTCAAGAAGATCTGAGGGGCGGTCAGGAAGACCTGAGGGGCGGTCAGGAGATCAGTGAACAGTCAAGAAGATCTGAGGGGCGGTCAGGAAGACCTGAGGGGCGGTCAGGAGATCAGGGAGTGGTCAGGGAGATCAGGGGGGCAAGGAGGTAATGTTTACAGTCGGCTTTTATACTAGGAATTATTTGAATTCACCGCTGCATGCTCTGACTGGCTAGTTTGTGTCTGAATGGGCTTGGAACCTTGATTGATTGACCACCCCCCTTCCCCTTATCTGATTCATTATCCTAATCTGGAAAGAGGAAACTTTTAAAACGTGCATAACTTTTGCTAAATAATTCAGATTTTATTCTGAATTCCTGTTATTTTTACCATAAGAAATTACATTTCTTTAGACACCAAATACGATGGGTTGCGACTTTGGTTAAACATGCATTCTTGTAGGAATTTATTACCTGTGTTATTCTGTGCTCATTAGGCATTTTAAGAATAGCATCTTGTACTCATAGTGGTTTTAAATCAATATGATGTGAAATTTGTCTTAAATCTTGTTTTCTTTATGCTAATTTTAAAGTGATCATTTTTCTCTTTCTTTCAGACTCCTTGTTACCCTAATTTTTCTCACTCTAGACTGGGTAATTTAATCACAGACACGGGTTTGATTAGCCTTTTGTTTCCTGAGTGCCTGATGCATTCAAGGTGTTAGATTGATTGTTATCGCTAGGCAAGGCTAGACAGATTAGGTTAAAGATTTAATTAAATTTATTTCTGTTAAAATATATAATATTCACAACCTTTGCAATATATTTATGATGACAGAGTCTATATGACCTCCACACATTACCAGAACATCACACAACCATTCACACTGCCCAACTAGACCAGCACACAGTTATTCACATTGCCTGAACAGAGACTTGGCGGTCAAGTGAACTTGTTACCAGGAGGTTGCCAGTTCATTCCGAGGCACTGCCTCACTGTGTGTGACCCCGAGCAAGTCACTTAACATCCTTGTGCTCCATCCTTCTTATTGTAAGTGACTCAAGAGCAGCAGTTGTTCATGAAGAGTTCATCTTCAAGTCTCTGTAAGTCGCTTTGGATAAAAGCATATGCTAAATGACTAAATAATAATAATAATCATGCCTCTTCTCCTGTTGAAAATATTCTGGTTCTCTGCTTGTTTTTGATACTTTTATTCAGAATATACAGATATTTCAGATCCAACTCTAGGGATGAAAAATCTTGCTGCTGGGTAACTTGTTGATTAACCTCACTGCAATAATCTAGCTTCAATTAAACCACAACCTAATTTAAATATTTGCTTATGGTAAATTAATGTCAAATGAAGAACCAAAATGTTTTCATCACATTAGGGGAACAAATTAAGTTGTTGTTGATAACATTAATGAGAAAGAAAATTGATTGCATTGGTTTTCACTCCCTTTTTTGCTTTAATTGCACCCTGAAAAGCTTCAAAACTGTTTCCATGCATGCCTTCTGGGTGCTTAGCAAAACTAATCTGGAGTACCAAGCTGTCACACCAGCAAAGGCTTCACAGTTCCCTTCAACAGCTGGTCCTTTAAATGGATCAGCTAATGATCTCATCATGCTTGGTGGCTTATTTGTAGAATTTAAAGGCTGTTATGATTCCTGCATTTTCTTCCATCATTTTGAACTGAACTGCAAGGGTGACTAGCCTTCTGGACAATGAACACTGCAGGCTATCGCAATGACAAGCATCCAGTAGATAGCTGTTGCTGGATTTGGAGTCGAAAATATATGTGAATGATTTGAATGATGATTTAGAAAAAAGACACCAGAACCCAAAAATAACATTATCTGATCCAGAATAATACAGTATATATGGATGAAAGCTTAAATATATCAAAAAAATAAATACATAACAAATCTCTTTACAGGTACAGATCCTGTATGCTGAGAAAATAGAACGTCATTTCCCATTGCAGCTGTAAATAAATGGAAATACAAGAAGATGCTTTAACAAATCTCCTTTTTATTGTTTTTTGGCTTTGTTCTACTGTACCACTTGGCAGCCCTTGGTGTATATCTGTTTAGTAGCAAGAGTCTTCTTGTGCTGCTTGGCAATGGGAGAGCATTTGGCAGAACTTGTCTAATTTGTACTGCATATGGAAACTGGCAGCTAGCTGGTCGATATGGCGATTTTTTAATTTCTTACCTTCTGGTCTGGTGCATGCCTACTTCAGAGTACCCCGCCTTAGCAGGTTAACTGTTTGATGTTTAAAATCCAACACTATCTTATCTGTAACATCCATTATAAATATGTGCCTCGTGTGTCAATCTGGCCGTTTGCATGCTTTTTCTAGTGTACATTGCCGTTTATTTAGGTTTACTGTACTTCTCTGTGCTTTACAATAGTTATTGAGATTCATAAGCACTTTGGGTCCTTTTCATACAACTTTAACATGCACTTTATTTAATTATTATTATTATTATTATTATTATTATTATTATTATTATTAATAATAATAAACTTTAAACACTGTTCAGTAACCATCACGAAAAGTTATATACTATACTTTTTTTTTTTTTACTCAATCAAGTTTGATTAATAGAGCTCATTGTCAACAGATCTTTCATTTTGAAGAGACGCTGACTAAAAATGAAAAAGCATATGCAGACAGTTTGGGTGAGTTGAATAAAAAATCAAGGCAAGCACTGTGGTTGTGCTTCAATAAAACATTGATCTAAATATAAAAGGTTTCCTACAAGAAGCTCTTAACTTCTTGAATATACATAATACTGACCTGATGACCCAATCAACTAAATCTAACCAGACAGTGAAATTTACAAACATCAAAAAACAAGCTCTCCAGTGGTGTGGAACAGCTGAAAATCAATAACATCAACCTAATATATCCTGTTACAGGTTCCATCGGTAATGGTTTGGGATACGACCTTGTAAAATAGAGCAAAAAGATCATGATTCAGGAAACACATAGGAGTGTGGTGCCAAGCTGCTCTGAGCAATGGTTTTGTGTGTGCGTGTCATGTGATGTGTGTGTGTGTGTGAGAGCAATGCATCTCCAGTCATATGATGAGATCACCCACTCATGCTTCCTATTTTAGAAAGCAGCCAAGCAAGTTGGGGTGTAAAATGTGAAGCTCCCTTACAGCTAAACATGGGTTTTGTTTTTTTAATAGTATGCGTTTAACTTGTATCTGATTTAGTTGTACTGTGGAAGACTACTTTCTTCTGTACATAATATTACTTAAATTGTAATTAAGCTCTAGCACCCAAATTATATATATAAAAAAAAGCTTGTGTGGTTTTCTTGAGTCCTTTATTCTAATATTAAAATTAAAACATATATAGTTTACAGTACTGCAAATGTATAAAAAATGTACATTTTTCACATACCTCTACTGAACCAAGATTGAAGATACTCTGAGAAAGTCATACATATACAGTATATATATATATATATATATCTATATATATATATATATATATATATATAATATATCATATCTTATATATATATATATATACCAAAGATCTAGCTAGAAATAGCATAGTTCTACTTGTAGGTGAAAGACAAGGTTGCCACTCTAATCCTGTCTTGTAAGAATAGCACTGAAGGTTCATGTCAAAGTATTTTATTTATGGTACCTAATCGGAGCAGGAGCTTGTCCTAATCATAGAATGTCACAAACTTCAGTCATGTTTTAATCCAACACAATAAATCCACCCTGTTCACGTTTAAATCATGGTAACATGAGCCTTGGTAATCCATTGTTTAGTATGGATGACCAGATTGGAGATAGTAAAGCAAACAAGAGATCTAAGTATGTCTATTGATTGAGTTCATAAGAATGTGACACAAAAACCAGCAAATTATCAAAGAACACACCTAATGCTGAATAGCATAGAAATCTCCATGAAAATAAATACTTGATTAGGATGCTGGATCTCTTGACTTAATAATACATGATATATTCTGTACCAAAGGTACGAATACCCTATGTTTGTTTTACATAGCTTTTATCATGCTAATTACTGTAGCACATGGGCCTGAAGAGGGTATGCAAGTGGAGAGGGATTGCTTCTAACATTGCTGATGTATTTACTGCACCAATGACAGGGCTCTTTGATCATCATCCTTCTTGTTGAGACAAGGTCACAATGCATGTTTTTGAAAATGTCTTGTATGTTTTGCATGTCTGCATCATAAACAAGAATTGATCGATGTTCCCATTACGCCTTTCAAAGTGTTGGTAAATGACAATACATCCTTGATGCCTATTAAATATGAATGGCCCTGGGCGAAAGTCCTAATGTGTGCTTAGAATGAGAGATCAATGGGACGACATTGAACTGAAGGGGAAAAATTACAGTACCATATCTACCATAATAAGAAGGTGAGTGGGGAGTATTCTGTCTCTGGTGAACACTGTTGTGGTTTTAAGAAAGGGAAGAAATAATATAGGGCAGCCTAGTTGTATACATTAATCTTCGGACACTGCCATATACTGATAGAGTACATGAAAATGAGTGAGAAGTAATTCAGTCAAAAAACCAGGAAAAAAAAACTTTTCAGTGCATCAATAGAAATAAACGTTTTTCATATTAGTGTATTTATAATTTGTTTTGCTTCTTTTTCATTTTAGGGACAGTAGTTTTCTACACAGCTTTTTTGTACATAATAAATAGAGGATCTAATTGTTTGACCCATTCATCTAAAGTATATCGTATGTGCTGCAGATTTAGGCATTTATTGATTGACTTTTGTTAGTGTTTCAGACTTTTTTTTTTTTTGTACATCAAGATATAGTGGGCTATAGACAGGATATTTAACACTGCTCCCTCTAGAGGCCACTCCATTACTCGAGAAAACAAGCAGTGGATTACAGTAGCTGTCTGCTAGAAGATTCTTTTTACCTGCTATTCAAATGAACATCTTGTCTTAAGCAAGACTATGGCAGCAGGACAGCATCTATGTTGTTTCACTGTCTGATCTATCTACCCATCTTGAGAAATTAGTCCTTTAGACTAGAACTAAAGACAGCATACTGATACATTGCACTGTTAAATGGCGTCACTAACAAAACAGGCAGTATTACTTGAATATGTTTTTTTTCCCATCTGCTGACTTAAAGGTCATGCAATATTCCTTTATATATCTTTATCTCATTTTAGCTGTTTGGCAACTAATCTTGTTTTTCTAAGTATGTAAAAAACATTAATTAGTTCAAGAAAACTAATGACACAAAACGGCTAATAACATTTATCACTTGTAACCACTAACCAATGATGTATTGTACAGTATGCAATTTTAATAAATCCTGTAAACTGACATTTTGTAATTTGTGGCTCTGCCCACCTGCTTTTTTGACCGTGTCAAACATGCACCTACAATCCTCAGCTATAATAAATACAGAAGTAATCTGTTTTCCGCTTAGAAGCCATCGTTTTGACTGGTGCAAGCCAGATCACACACATCATAGTCAAATGATGTCCATCCATTTTGCTGCAACAAAAATGCATTCCCACTGGAACAAAGAAATACATAAAACATTAGGAACACCTTCCTAATATTGAGTTGCACCCCCTTTTGACCTCAGAACAGCCTCAATTCATCTGGGCATGGAACAAGGTGTCGAAAGCGTTCCGTAGGGATGCTGGCCCATGTTGACTGCAATGCTTCCCACAGTGTCAAGTTGGCTGGTAGTGGATCTCTACTCCTAATAGCTTGTTCCATCTCATCCCACAGATGCTCAATTGGATTGAGATTTGATGACTGGGCAGGCCACTGCAGTAAGATAAATTCACTATCATGTTCATGGAACCATTACCGGAAAATCCTAGCCTTGTGGCATGGGGCATTATCCTGCTGAAAAAATCCATTAGCAGATGGATACACTGCTGCCATGAAGGGATGCACCTGATTGGCAATGATGTTCAGATATCCTGTGGCATTCAAACGTTGCTCCACTTTTATCAAGGGGCCCAATGTGTGCCATGAAAACACATCCCACACCATCACACCATCATCACCAGTCTGCAATGTTGACATGCGCATGATGGATGCATGTACTCATGTGGTTTTCTCCATACCCTAGTCCTCCCATCAGCGTGAAACAGCAGGAACTGGGATTCATCAGACCAGGCGATGTTTTTACACTCCTCCAGTGTCCAGTGTTTTTGTTCCTTAGCCCACTGCAACCGCAGTTTCTTGTATTTTTCTGAAAGAAGTGGAACTTTGTTAGGTTGTCAGCTGCCATACCCCATTTGTGTCAAGGTACGATGAGTTGTGCATTCCTTTATGGGTCTTTCGGCACCAATGTTGTACTGGGCTGTCAGTTGACTAACTGTAACCCGTCTGTTGCGCTGCACAATTTGTGTTAGCCTTCTTTGGCCTCTTTCACCAATGAGCCATTTTCGACCACTGGCCTGCCACTGGCTGGATGTCTTTTGGGTGGTGGACCATCCTTGATACACACGAGAAACTTTTGAGCGTGATAAACCCAGCAGCGTTGCAGTTCTTGACACACTCAAACCGGCGAGCCTGGCAGTTACTCCATACCCCATTCAAAGGCAATTAAATCTTTTGTCTTGCCCATTTACCCTCTGAATGGCACACATACACAATCCATGTCTCAAATGTGTCAAGGCTTAACAATCCTTCTTTAACCTGTTTCCCCTTCATCTTCACTGACTGAAGTGGATTTAACAGGTTACATCAATAAGGGATCATAACTTTCACCTGGATTCATCTCTATTTCATGGAAAGAGCAGGTATTCATATATATATATATATATATATATATATATATATATATATATATATATATATATATATATATATATATATACACACACACACACACACATATACATACACACACAATTTGGTAATTAGTTAAATAATATATTCTAGGCAGAATTTTCTAAAAAGAACCTAGAAATCAATGCAAGAGGTAAATCATGTAACAAGCTGGCAACAGGGTAATTTGACCCTGCTGATTATGAACATTTCTGTTGCCAAGCTGGATTTTTGGCACAAAGCTCAGAATTCCAGATGGCCACCAAGGTGGCTGCAAAAATGAAACTTTTATTTCTCTGGTTCTAGATCAGCTAGAGTTGAAATTTCAAAACTTGTTTATGGGGTTATTGAGGTCAAGACATTAAAAGTACATTTTTATTTTTACATCTACGCTTTTTCAGAGATGGTGCCTCACATTGCCTGGTACGACCACACAAACACATACAATTTTCATTGCAAAATTAACTATCTCCCAGCGGCAGTTAAAGCAGCTATCTGTAGAGGTCACTGCAGAAGTTTAACCAAGTGGATGCAGACCACACGCAAGAGTGGAGTCTTGGCACAGGCAAGGACTCCGATGTCATTGTTGGTATCACAAATGAAACCTCAGCCTTGCAGCGATGGGCCCTTTCCTACCACTAGAGGACTGACATCACACAGAAAACGCTTGCAATGTTTGGTCTTTATCCTTCCCTTTTGGGTCTCACTGAACTGTCTGCGGGTCGCCGCAAGCGAGATTGAGAGGATGAGGAAGCTGTTCTTGGTATATTGACAATGTTCAACGTGTTCTCATGGGATGCCAGCCCTGGGATGCTACAAAATGTTGCCAGTGGATAGGAACAGGTCATGAAGTGTGTGGAGGAGTGCCTTGGGCGAAATGAAGATGCAAAGCCTGCAGTGATTTATCACCAAACGTTGAAGAAAAATAATGCTCCAACTTCCAGTGACCTGTATAATGTGAAGATGTCAAAGACGTCAACAGAGAAGGTAATCAAGGCTGCTAGAAGTGTATTACAGAGGCTCATCACAGCTTATGAGGCTGGAACGCCAGTTGATATTCCATTCATCTTGAAGCATGAACTTCTCCCGGTAACTCTTGCCTTAGCTGAAATGAATAGTGAACTCAGAGGTGGAGATACAGTGGCACCTGATGAATCTGCTGACAACAGATATTGAATGCCCTGAGCAGATTGAGCACCCAAATAAACCTCATCTCAGCTGATAATCGATGGTCAGGCAATGGTAGTGGTTCTGGGAAAACCTGCAAATGCAGCTATACCTCGCTGATATTTCTGTGGAACAAGTAAAACAACCTATCTCAACATACAATAGAGCTGATGTTGTGTTGGACCGATATCGGGGGAAAAATCAATCAAGGCCAGAACTTGTAAGAAGTATCAAAGAAGTCCCAACCAATAAGGCGTGTCATTGAGAACAGAGACGTGCCACTGCAAAAGAACTGGACAAACATTTTGGCATTACCAGAGAACAAGGCAAATCTTGCTCACTTCCTCTATGCACAACTTATTTCATGCAATTATTCCAACCTCGAAGTCACTGCTGCTGGAGGTTTCAAAGTCGAGAAAAAAGTGAGATCAACCAATCCATCAGCAGATGTGACACCATTGCAAGCATCACGTGAAGAGGGGGACACTCGAATGGTACTGCATGCAGTCAACAGCAACTTTGATACAGTAGTGGTTCTGGCTGTGAAACTGATGTATTCCTGCTTCTGATTCACCACTTTGAGAACATGCACAAAACTGTGGATGATGGAACATCAAAAAGGAGGAAGTTTGTCCCAATTCACACATTATGTGATCAGTTGCCACCAATGCTGAAGTCCAATTTGTTTGCATTTCATGCACTCACAGGATACAATGTGATGTCTTACCTTGCAAACAACAGCAAGCGTGCAGGGTGGAATGTATTCACAAGCCATGCTGAGCTGCTTTCCGAATATGGGAAGGTTCCTCTGACTGAAAATGCACTGCATAGTGCTGAAGAGGTGCTTTACAGGGTCGGATCACAGGTTACAAGTGTGGACTCTGCCTGTCACGCTCTGTTTGCCAAGACAAAAAAAAACAGAATCTCTGCCCCCAACAAGTGATGCCCTGCAACAGCGGTCATGCAGCCACACTACCAAGCAGCCATATGGGAGAATACCAACCATGCTGAAATGGAACTTCCTGCACCAATTGACCTGTGGTGGAAACTTTGATGCTAGAGAAATAACTGGCCCCCATTCTGACAGCTTTGGATGCTGTTCTGGACACCTACATTGATGTGAAATCATGTTCTTGCAAAACAAGCCAGTGCAGGAACCGTATGTGCAAATGCAGAAAAGCAGAATTGTCATGCACAACCCTGTCCCCTTGCAGTGCCGGATGTTTAAACGTCTAATGTTTTGATAGCAGTCTCTTTAATAGAATTTGCCTGGAAAACGATTTTAAATCTCCAATTATTTTACCCCTGTTTTTCTCCTAATTTAGAGATGCCAAATTGTATTTTAAGACCTTATCTTACCACTGACTCGGAAGAGGCGAAGACAAGTACTCGTGTCCCCCGAAATGAACACTGTCAAGCTGCCCTCTTTTTTCTGCACTGCAAGCCCACAGCAAAGCCACCAGACGTATGGCACCGGAGGACAATGTAGATCTAGTGACACACACAACTACCATAAAAATCAGTACTAAAACAATGCAATGTGTGTTTCTATCCAATGCACTGGTTTAGCTAAAACCCTATAAAACTATAAACACACACTATTGTATAATAATCACACAATGTCAATGTTCACAATACTCCCCCCAAACACAGTTGCCCCAGTACCATAAAACAGTATTAGCAGCACTACTCAGTCCCGGTCACCTTTGGACTCGAAACCTGGTCCTTCAGGGGCCCCTCCACTGCAGCTGTAGGCCCCACAGCCTTCACAGCCTTGCCTCCTGGCTGGCATGCTTTTACTCCACTGGTCCATGTATCCACTTCCAAATGGCTCTACTTCCTGTTGTCACAGCCCTCGCTGTCTGGTCCAGCTCCCCCTGGTGGTGCCACCTATGCTGGAACAGAGATGAAAAGCATGGCCCTTACTGCAGGTTCTATACACCATGAACTTTCATAAACAGTTACACCTCAGTTTGGCTAAAGCCCCAGTCAAACACAAATATGTTTTTCCAGCAAACATGAGCACTTAAATTATGGGGTTTATATCCCAGCCTTGAGGTGCAACACACTGCTCCTGCATCCCCTGCAGCTCTCACAAGGGCAGTCTTCTCCTCCCTGGTAATCAGCAGCACACACAAGGAGGAGCAGTAAAACATAAACACACTGTGCAACACACAGGGTTACTGTCTGTGCACTTACCTTCAATATGCACTTTACACAAACACAAATGCTTCTTCTTTGGCACTGCGTCCAACTAATATTTGTTTTCAAACAAAAATGAGTACTTTCCTTAAGTCTCTCTCTGTAGTACAGCTGGTGGGACCTGTTCTTCCACCTCTGCTGCAGCTGTCTTCTACGCTTCTCTGGTCTCTTATTGACTTTTGCTTCCTGCCTGATTCCTGCCTGATTCCTGCCTGATTCCTGCCTGATTCCTGCCTGATTCCTGCCTGATTCCTGGCCCAGGCTCCTCCCCTTCACTGCTGCCTGCTTCCCTTTTTATAGTCCCACCCTTAATTGATCCCCCTTTGGTTCTTAAAGGTATAGATCCTGAACCAATACCTATCCCACCACCACAGAAACATTTTAACCCTTTACACTAATACAAAAAATGACCATCATACACAGCAAGCAAAAAAAAATGCATTCTGGCAATATCAAAAGACAAATATTTTGGTCACAGAAAGTCATTAGTTTTAAGTTTAAGTTTGGGCGAGGCAGTCACATTCAAGTGTTCTAGGGTTGGTTCCTCCACAGCAGGATGGAGTTAAACTGATAGTGTAAAGAAAGGTCAGACAGTGGCTTCATGCCTCTGCAGTAACTGCTCAATACAATAAATGAACAGAAAGCTTCCTGAAGCAGCATTCTGAAGCACATTGATCATGAATTGAAACAAGAAAAGCTCAAACAAATAAGGTATCACAACCAAGTTTCAATATATTAAAATGAAGGCATACATTCACCTGACTGACAATGTAATATAATAAGGGAAACATGAAAAGCATATATACCGAATGGGGGTGTGTGACAGAGAAAGAATGACTCTTTGTTATAACTCTCCCTCCTTACCTGTGAGGGCGCTGTGTAAAGGGAATAGTGTGCCCAGGACTGGATGCTTTGGCAATTCATTCCAGGGAAAGGTGGAAGTTGGCCATCTACACAGTACACCAAGTCATCGTCCCAGATGGGAGGCGATGTAGCAATCACGGATTGGAGGAAAAGTGATTGTACTCGCTAACCAAGGGGGCTCGATGAAGATACAAAGGGGATGTGGCAAAGTGAACTGTTCCTTTGTTATCGTTGCTTGAGAACCACTGAAGGACTGTAGAGTAACCGTGAGTGTTTTGTGTTTGTTTGTTTGTCATAGGCAGCTGGTGCGTTCTGGGAGCTGTCGCTAAAGGCCAGCACCAACCAGGACAGCACTGCACTACTGTTCACTGATAAATTGTATTTCACCACTTGCACGTTAGCACTCACTCTGGACGGTGTTTGTGTACTGTGTGTGTTTATACTGTGCTTATTATTTCAGGACTGAACCCTGAGGTTTCACTGTGCAGTACACATTGTTGTGTATTGCCAGTGATTGTTATTTACGGTCGCCAAACGACCCGGAATATATACAAATCAAGGATTGTTTGGACCATGAACTTTGTTGTCTGTTATTTGTTTAAGCATCGCATCACGTCTACACCTGCACACCGCAAACCACTTTGCCACAGGGGGTTTCACATTGTTCTGGTAATGGCCACAAACATATATAATCGTGCACAGCTATTCTGTTGGACTTTATAAAAAGCTATGGGCATACAAACCTTTACTATAAGTTGTCAGGCCATTCAATGTCATTTACTGATGCACAATTGAGGTTCATTTACATGTTGAAAACCTGTCACCCAGTTGTCATTGCTGTTAAGAAAACAGTAGTGTCAGTGGCAAGGGTTCAGGCAGCAAGTAATACCATGTAATCTTCTACACACGAAGCCTTTGTTCAGCAGACAGACATATGCAGCCTAAATATGGGTGTCTGTGCTGCATTACAAGTGAGAACATCTATCAAGATTAATTTAAAATGTATCTGGAGTACACAAAAGCAGAACATGTGCGGCAACCTTTCTATTAAACCTAGCAGCTAACCTTTGGCAAAAACATACTGCGACATTTAAAGAATTGACCCTCCTCGTACCTGAAACCGTACAGCATAATGCAGAAAGAGCAATCTCAAATTGTCATGTATTTAAGGAGATAAGCTTTTTCCCCAGATTGATAGTGACTGTCTGCTTGCTGATTAACAGGTTAAAAGAGTTACTCAGGGTTTTGCTTGACATTTTTGTAAATCTGTTCACAGTACACAAGATAATCTTGTTGTTTCTGTAATGAAAAGCATGTTTCACGTAAAACCACCAAGTCAAAATGTATACAGTAAAATATAGAATGGTATACTGCATTTTTTGGGAAACTGTATTTCAATATTACTGCACCTCTAAATCTCGTCATATAAGGAGGTTATAAACAGTCAGACAGTTTTTCATAATAAAGGAAAAAACACAATTGAACTAAAGCAATAGAGCGAATCTATCCACAACAGTATAATAATGAATCAATTGTAATGTCACAGTTGGGCTGAATCCTAAACATATTCTGCAGCCTACAATTTTCTATTATATTGAATTGAGCTTTGTAGTAAAAATGTCAGTGCTTTGAGTAGATCCCTATTAGTTCTGTTTATCTTTAATTAGCAGCACCCATTACCATAGAAGTTCAGAATAAAAAATATAAAAGCAAGTTCTGCTTACCAAACATCCCCCTGCTTTCCCGCCTTTTTAATAAATCTAGGGAATGTTGGCACAGGATCATCTTTAATCATGTTAATGAAGGTCACACACAGCATTCTTGAAATATTATTCGACAGAATGTGAGGGACAGACAAATAATACCGCTGCATAATACATGCATCTTGTTATTTCATTTATCTTTTTTAAGTGATTGATGAACAAAGAGGAGCAAAGGAACTGAAAAGCACAGACTACAGGTATAGATGTTGGCCAATTAGGAGCTACCATTGTACAACAGTTTTATAAATAGTTTCCATTCGCAAGAGAAATCCTCAATAGAGCGTTCAAAAGGATATTGCAAATAACATTCAGGGGGAAAAAAAGGCAGCACACCACAGGAACTGACTGGAATCTGCATCGTTCTCCTTACATAGAAATGCTTGCCTTAGGAGTAAGTGTTATAGTTCAGCAGCCTTTCTCAGTAATGCATCCCTTCATGTCTCGTGTTATTTACTGTTGTGTGTTTTTTCTTCTTGTTGTTTCTTAGCAACAGTATTGTCACACTGTATTTGTATTGTGTCATTATAATAATAGAAATTAATTTTTCAAAAATCCCTAAATCTTTGATGGTTTTTCATAGTTGGGCACTATTATCGAGGTTTAACATACTGTATTAAAAGTGTTGTTTAAGCTCTAATCATGTTCCTGTGTGGTAGTTAATTTTAGGGTTTTATTGTGATTTGAAACTGGCAAACAATTTCATTCTTGGCATTTTAAACGTTTAAATCAATAATTAACAGATATATTTACATGCTCAGTGTTGGTTTGCTTTACTTCTTTTCTGTTTTGATTTATTTTAAAGCTAGACATTATATCTGAATATAGTGCTTAAGACAATATTTCTTACACAAAACAATTGGGGACATTTTGAAGAGGGAATTTGTGAAAGGCCCTTAAAAGTAAAGTATAGAGGATTCTAGTCAAAGAGTCTTCCAAATGAACTGGTGGTTGCACAAAAGACTTCAAAACCAACCATATCAGCTACAAGTTCCCATCTGTTTCTGTGCTGTTTGTTCTTCCTGCTAAAACATTTTACAAATGTGCACATTTTAGAAAATGCAAAAGTTTAAAAGTCTGAATAATCCACAAAAAAGGGACTTGCAAGGTAAGAAAACAAGTTAAAAAGAAAAACGCACACTAAAAGCCTTTGTGTACTATTCACAGTGTTGAATTCATAACGGCAATAATACATGCACAGTGGACATTACCTGCTCATAATGTACTTCACTTCTATAACAACCACTGTGATAAATTACCTAGATGATAATAATGACTTATAATTGCTATTCTGGCCTCATATTAACTAATAACTCAGTTTCAATGTTGCTAATCCCTGAGGTCGCACATGAACAAGTGTGTTACATTATTATTATTATTATTATTATTATTATTATTATTATTATTATTATTATTATTATTTTTTTATTATTTTTATATACTAATTATTCAGTATCTGTGAAATCATAATCTTTCAGGCTTCTATCCCTTTAGACTGGACTACATTACATATTCAAAACTTGTAGTTGTTTGTCTGTTGCTTATTGTGCAAGCCAAGCTATTGCTTTTTTATGACTTTGAACACTTTAGTTTAGAACTTAGCTAGAGCTAGATCACTATTAACAAGATGGCAGATTTATCTTTCCTTGATCACAAACACTAGAGGTCACAAAGTATCTTGTACTGCATTTTTGTCTAATGAGAATGTCTTGGAAACAAGTTGAAGGAAATGGCCTGCAGCTTGTTCGTGGCAATCTAGTTCTGCTAACCATTACAGAAAACTTTGGGATAACAATACCATTTGAATAGCAAAATAATACTGTAACAGGGCCAGGAGCACTGCACATAGCAAGGAGGCGGGGCAAAGCCCTGTCGATTAAAATGTGTTTGTTTTTTATTTGTATTGTTTATTTTTAGAACGGGGTTCCCCCTCCACCGCGTGTGTTATTGTTTTGCACTGTTTCATTTTTGTATTATGATTTTGTATATGTGTTTACTTATTTAAAAAGGCAGCGTGTGTGTGCATGCATGTGTGTACATTCTGGCAGAGGCGCGGTTTGGCAAACTTGTCTCTGCCAGTAATTCAAAAACTCGTGCAGAACGCAGCCGGGGAATAATCTGCTAATTGGTAGCTGGTTAATCCTCCATCTGAGTATATAAAAAACCTGCAGCTCACTGCACTGGGGAGGATTGCAAGGAGTATTGAGAGCGAGGGCCCAAAATGGTTATGTATTTTTTTTTTTTTTTTTTATTACAGATCTGACTCGAAAAACTTAACTCACTGACATTCGAACTGAGGCATGTATCTCAAAATCAAATTTTGTGACAGGTGTTAGGCAGATTTCTGTAACATTACCCCATAGAATTCTGCATCCCCACGTTATTCCATGCTTGTGCAGATGCAGTTTTTAAAAGATCACTGGACATGCACGCATGATATTTCTGTGCCCGAGCCTCGTTGTCTTCTCCATTGAGTTCTGCTGCAGCTTGCAACAAACATTGGAAACAAGACAAAACTAATTGTGGCAAAATAAAATAGCACATTTAACATCACTGCTTTTCTAGATATACAGTAGGCTCAGCCTCCTGAGTTGCTCAATACACCAAACCCTTGATTAAAGTAATCTTGTACAACTTAGTTTTTTTTTCTTTTAAAACACATTTTCATTGTATTACGTGTGAATACTGTTCAGAAACATCAAGCGTTCACGCCCAGCGGTCTTTGTGAAAATGCAGCTGTGTCGGCATGGAATCATCAAGGGTACAGAATTATATAGGGATACAGACATCTACCATATGTAACACCTAAACTTACTTGTATGTCAAAACATTGGCAATTTCTCTGCTCTTGGGAAAAGGGCATTTTCTTTAATGAAGCAAGTGAAAACCCACCCGATCAACAAAGAAAACAAGGAAACATTGACGATTTTGCGTGCAGTAAACTGTAATGTATTTGACTACACAGCAATGTAAAGGCATGTTTGTTTTTTACTGTTTATTTTCATGGACTATTGTGGAGCTACTATTAGTGAAAAAAACTTGGAGCACTTTTGGCCTGGACCTGAACCAGTGACCTCCAGGCTATGGGGAGCACCCTGCACTCCATGCAGAGTGCCTTTACTGGATGTGCCACAATTCATGACCCCTGGCCCTTATGTACAGTTATGCTCAGGGGTTCATTTGTAAATAAAAAGGTACCTGATCTTATAATTAAGAAAAGGATATTCTTGTTTCTAGAACTCATGTTAGAGTACATAAGCACAACATGCCACATGATTCTCTTGCCAGCAAGTGACAACCTGGATGCAAATAATAATAACAATGCTATTGGCCAGTGGTGACCTTATCACAAATCTCGTTTAGTTCTGTCGCTGATGTAACCCTAATTAGAAGCGTTGCCTTGTGCTCTTGCTAGGGAAAACTGGTACCCACAATAACGATAAAAGACTAGCAGTAAGACCATGCGGAATCACGGGCTGGCTGGAGATGTGTCTGCCGCTCTGCTTGATTTAGTGCATCAGAAGAAGCGAGTGGGTTTAGTCTTAATTCCTCGCCGTCGCTGTAATCTCTGCAATAGAAGCGATGCAGTGACTAGCGCATCAACTCTGTCCCAGCCATGTGCTTGCGAGAGGGATTTTCAGATTTAGTACTATGAAAGGTGGACACTGATGTGCAAACAAGAGGGTTTAAGAGAGCACGGCGCAAGATGAAGGCACCAATGGTAATACAGTTTTATCAACTCTTTTATGTTAAAATATCGCATTGATTTATAGCTTTCCTAACTGTTGAATACATTCTGTAGCATTAGGACACAAGCTTGCATTGCGTCTTATTTATGTATTTCTTTGTATTCGGTCGCTGTATGTGTTCTTTTTTAAAGTAGATATATTGTTTATTAACCCGAGCTACAAAAGATAATGCTTATCTGATAATAAAAATAAGCTTCGCTTATCATACACCGTACCTGTATATATAAAAGTAGTTAACTAGTTGACAATACGAAAACACATTTTAATAAAATGTATTTGGAAAACCACAGCTGCATATCCAACTGCTATGATTTGCTCAGAAAAACAACAACAACAACAACAATAATAATAATAATAATAATAATAATAATAATAATAATAATAATAATAAATAAATAAACTGTTACTCCTAAAATTGTTTGTACTTTTAAAGCTGTTATGTATGTATTACGCCATTACGTTGTTTAATAATAAAAAAAAAATAAGTGTTCTGTGGCATTGGCAAGGGTGAGTTTCAGTGCATATGAAGCAACCAGTCCCCCACCTGTAATTTACTAGCCTCCACTCATTGTGTGCTTCTGCATGCAGAGAATATGCTTAATGGTGTTAATTGCAGAGTATGTGTTCCAAAGCCTCAATAATGTGGCACAGTTGTTATAGAGTCCCGATTGTAACGCATGACGCTATATTCAGAGTAGAGTTCCCAGTACACTGTTTAGTTAGCCCAAGCTATTTTTGGATACCTCATTGTATTGTCTGTACTTTAAACGTGTGTTTTGTATATTATACATTTGTTATTAATCGCATTACTAAATGTTTTAATGTAAATACACTTATTTTTGTTTTGCAAAATGCATGAATTTCCTTATGGACAATGCCATGATGGTTGTATGGGAAGGTTTACAGTAGTATTGCATATATGCATCTGACATGTTAGATTAAAAAATAAAAATGGGTTGACATATATAGTTTTATTTTTTTTGGGGGGGGGGGGGGGGTGGGGGTGGGGGGGGGGGGTGCATCTGTCAGCTAGATGCAGTTATTATGGTAAGTTTATTTTGTGCAGCCTAAATTTAATTGATCTCCAATTATCTGGTTCACATCACTTGCATGTTAATATACATTCAATTGAAATGCAAAAGGGGTATTTTAATCTATCCACTATTGTTTGTTTTGTTTTATGCTCATATTCTGTGCTTATGTTGAATATGCTTAATAAAACTTAATTTCCTACTCTAACAAATATTTACATTTTGGGGATAAAACTGATATCCGGTCCTTTTCATGTGGTTACATTTCCCTTTAATAAGTGAACTTCAATAAATGGGTAATTTCATATCAATTACACACACATACACTGCAGTGCTCTACATTTAGCCTTTTAAGTCAAAAATGTTAATTGCAGTTCTTTAACAGAATTTTGTTACATTAGCAAATGTATACTTGTAGTTTATTATTTCTTACACTCTAGTATTATGTACAAAAGCTTTTGTTAATTCCACTTATTCAGAAAATATAATTAAAGTATGTATTGTTTAGTAGTCTAGTAATTAGTGTAATTAAACTTATGGATAATTAAAATGCAATATCACTACATGAGCGCAGTAGGGCTTTCTTCTTCCTGTTATTATTATTATGATTGACGCTGTGTTTTTGTTTGTTTTTTCCTTGTCCAGCAGCATGGGGTGGCAGTGTTTTTAGTCATTACCATGTGTACCAGCTTGTTTTTTGTGTACAACAGCAGCTCCCACCAAGCCCCGCATCATCCACAGAGAAAGGAACCAAAGCCCAGGAATATTACCGCTAAGCCACAAAAGATAATCGTAACACCAGCTTTACAGGGATACATCAGCATCATAGATCACAAGGTAAACCCATTAAAAAATTGCAGTGTGTGGCAGTACATGATAATACCGATGTCCTGTTTATCCTGCTTAGACAAGCTGCCTCTGTTGGGAAATTAACAAATAGGGTCCTACTTCTAAATATTGCACCTGGATCTTTTGTTGAGTTTAAAGTACTACAAAATATTAATTATTCTTTGATTTTCCACAAAATGTCATTATCGGTTCATAAATATGAATAAGGCATTGTCCTTTTGCAGTTAAATGTTAATCACATTCTATTATAATCTTTAGAGCATGCACTAATGGAAATGTGCTGAATATAACAGTTAATAAGTAGCATTTGAGTTGTTACACTTCAGTGTTCCATAAGTAATGTATGGATTCTGGTGCACACCTAACTGGCCTCAAGGCATTATCTTACAAGAAATGTAACCCTTTAAGCGACTAGTTTTCATAGTACACATTTACTACATTTTCTTAAAGGACGCTTGACTACTCTTATCTGAAGGTGAGCAATTTTGTAAGGCAGGAGAGGTTTGATCTGTGGCTGCTGTACTGATGCAGGGCTTGAAGATCTTAGGTTCATAACCTTCTTGGTTGAAAAATTTGCAGTACACAACTACAGCAAGTGGGGAAATGTGCTTCGATATGAGACGCTGCACAGGCTTTGTTCCTTAGCACTCAGAAATTCAACCAACCTTTTCATTTTCAAACATTTAACTTACTCCAGGCATCAACAACAACAAAAAATGGCGTTCATACTGAAATCCTTTTAATCTTATGTCCAAGTTTAAACAAATGAATGGTGGTATACTCCAGTTACAGTGTTTTTAGCCCAAACTGTGAGCGGTATTGGGGTTATACTAATACAACTGGAGGAGGAATCACTGGAATCAGTTGTACTGAGCAGCGCAATGTATTGTTTTGTGACAGGCAGAGTGGCACTGTAAAGATTACTTAGATCGGTTGTATAAAAAGACACAAACAGATTGAACTGCTGTGAATTTGCAATAAACTGGGACAAACAGCAGCAGAGGCTCGGGCACGGTTTAATTGCTGTTATGTAATCCAGAGAAGGTGGCGAAATATAAGGATACATTTTGAATTGTTCTGTCAATCATTTTCCGATTGCTGCAATTACATTGGCACATCGTGAGGCAGTGAGTGCAAAAGAGATTCTCCATGTGATGTGTCCAGCTGTCGACTGTGCATTGCATGGGGTTGGTCTAGTTGGATGTAAAATAGATCAAAGCTCATTTGAACCAGGTGGACACCAGGTGCCTAGTGAAACAGGGAAAATCAAGCAACACTGTGTCACAGGTCTTTAAGGACAGGCAAACATTCCAGAAGAAAATAACTGATCAGTCTGTAAGGAGTCAAAGGGACAGTGATCAATAGGGGATGGCTTCAGGGAATATCTGAAACACATGTGTCGATACACTCAATAAACGAGTCTCGGAATATAGGTAGTGAGGTGTATTGACCGGGAAAGTGTGAACTGAGTTAAACAGCTAGATTTTCATTCCCTACCTAATGAAGTAATTTTACTTACTATGTTGGTAGTCAGTAGTCACAGTACAAGATTTTTTTTATTAAAATAAAAACCAAAAACAAACGAACAAGCAAACATAACAAATTAAATAAATAATGTCATCTTTATATCGGTTTTATTTTTCAACTATTTCATTTCTTGCCTGATTTTGTGTGTTCTGTATGAATGTTGCCAAAAATGCTTCTTCAAAGTCTGGTTGTGGGGAAGAGAGGCAGGGAAACATATAAGTGTTGCACTGTGCACTGAAGCCCATAGTTCAAGCATTATGCAATGATGCCCGTGCAACACTGATATGCTTACCCCGCTCATCACTTCTCTACAATTAGCCTTGCAGGAGCAAAACATTACTTAAGCAGAAACAAGAAAATATATAGAACGCATATAATAGGATGGAAATTATGTTTTAATTTTAACTGTAAAATCTCATTTACAGAGTCGTGTCTCAACAAATTACAGAGTGATTACAAACATACACTCAATAAAATCGTTCCATTCAACTTGTCACCATATAGCTTTTGTTTACTGTACATTACAAGTACAAGGTTGCTATAGTAAAATAAATAAATAAATAAATAAAAGATACTCCATTTGTATAGCCCTCTAACACAAATCTTTTTATAGGTGTCTAGAACAATGGTAGTAATGATGCTGTTTTAAATGACAATTAGCAGTGATGAGAGGGGCTGAGTTTCAAAGGTCTGTTCATTGTTATTCTGAACCACGCATTTGTGTACATTAGGATGCCTGGAAGGTCCTTGCCATCAGTATCCATGCAAATGCAGTCTGGACTCCTCATTTCTACAAGAGCTTCATATTTAGCAGAAATGATCATTACACTTAATGTGACAGTTGTTTTTAAAACCTGCATCAATGTTTTTCTGAGGTTCCTAGTTATCCATGATTAATTTTCTCTAATGCCTTCAGAATTCGATACACAACAGATTCCGAGGCAGAAGTGTTAAGTGTGTACACGTGTGTGTGTGTACTTGAAGAAAAGATAATTGATCAAGCTTTTTACATTTTCCCAGTGAATTGTTCGGTTTTTAAAGTCTGTATCTCAAGATGTGTTTTATTTGTATTTATTTTTTTCATGGTCCTTTGTGATTTCTCCTGGTCAGGTCCTAGTGTTAACCAGATTATTGGTTACAACTGTCCAAGATTGATACGCTGATAAAACTTGAAGGACGGCAGACAAGCACAAACTCTTGAGAAAATTCGGTGAGGTAAAGAGTGGTTATTGGATTAATGAAATGTTTCTGCTTTCAGTCTGACTGGCTTTACAGAAACGATTTAATAGTAGCTTAAAGGAAAATTGCAAATGTTGACTAGAACTTGCACTCTTCTTTACTGCACATCTGGAGACAGGATTACTTGTGATATGTTCTATTCTTTTTTAAACCAGAGATCAACCCTGTATTCTTAATCAGCATACAGGTTGTACAAAAAAATGTGAGTTGCCACTGGGGGCAACCAGAGTGGCGTGCCAGCAAATTGGTTTAGAAATTATTCGTAAGTGACACTTCATCATTCCTCAGAGATTACCATTAATTCCTTCAGGTAGGTTGCTAGTGGAAGTATTCTGCAGTCTCCTCATGAACAGAATTTGTGCAGAACTGAATGCAAAAACAGTGTCTGTCGCTGTCTATCTGTCAGTTTTGCTACATAAATAAGTTGTTCTAGAAGAGTCTGAAGTAAGCTAGAACAATCCTGGTTTTAGATGGTCCTTGCTCTGACATCTCCTGTGCCAGACAGCAGTGCTGTGTGTAAAATAATCACAATGCAGCAGGCACGCTAGAGGAAACTCTTAAGGCTGATTGCACAGCTGACTGCGATTTCTCTTGTGTGAGAGATTTGGAAGTAGTGAGCTCCCTCTCCTAAAATGGGCGCAGTGGCTTTTCTCAAATAGTTTTGTAAGAAGAGCTGGTTCAGGAAGCAGATAGAAGATAGAATCCATTTGGGTAGCACTCTGAAATCTGTCTGACAACAAGTGAGAGCTATTGAAGCTATTGAAGCTCTGCAGAGAGCGATACAGCTGGTCACTTCACCCTGATCTCGTTCCTTAGTTGACCTTGACCTGTTTTCTTCCACAGTGAGTCTGTGGGCTTTTTCAATACAGGTTCAGTTTGTGCAGATCCCCAATTTTAATATAATTGCTTCATATGGGAAAGCTTGTCTGTTTCCCCCAATGCCTGGAGAGATACCTGCCTCTTCACAGTCTATTTCAAATGCTGGAGCTTAGTTAGTGCTTGTTGAATACCTAGTGCAGTACATGGAGAGATCCAGGTATTTATTCATCAAGTTTGCTTCAAGGCTAAATCAAAGAAAATGCTAGTATTTAGCAGACCCAGCTATGATATGTGTATCTGTTTTGTATAATGCCAGTGGAAATCCAGTCTGAACCAGATATGAATGTTATCTCCAACCAGGAGAGGCCCAGAAGATATCCACAGGGCACCTGTTGAACTAGCAGAACCCCAGAGACAGCGGAATCTTTCTGGCTAGAACCTGCTTCAGGTGTGCACCCTACGAAGTGTGGCCCTGTTAACAATGCACTGTGCCAGTTTCTTACTGTCATTGAGTCAGGTGTAGAAGTGCTTCGTAGGGTTCAATTTCAATATCGTTGAATGCATTGTTTGAGAAACAGGCCTTTATTGCTGATTGTGAGTTTGTTTTGCTCTGGTCATTGGAAGGTCAGATCTAAATTAAACAGCAACAGGGTGGAGGGTTGGTGCAGGAGAGGAAGGGGAGGAAGGCGAGGAAGGGAAGGGGAGGGAGGGAGGGAGGCGAGGAAGGGGAGGGAGTTGATATCAGTCACCTGTTTGGAAGGAAGCAATTCTATTAACGATATTACTAAGATTTGAAATGTATGCAATTCAATTAGACTCACTAGATAAACAGTGTATTGGGGAGGAATTATGAATATTTTTATTTTCATTTCATGATATTTTAGTAATTTATTTGCCTGTTTATCCTCTACTGTTTAGTGTTACCAAAATAATCTGTGGGTACATTATGTTGCAATGCTAATCTTATGAGTGAGTTGTGTTTTAGTTATTTAACCTCAAAAGGAGGAACTTTGTATGTTTGCTTCTATCTATCTATCTATCTATCTATCTATCTATCTATCTATCTATCTATCTATCTATCTATCTATCTATCTATCTATCTATCTATCTATCTGTCTGTCTGTCTATCTATCTATCTATCTATCTATCTATCTATCTATCTATCTATCTATCTATCTATCTATCTATCTGTCTATCTGTGTGTATTTTCAGAGTGGAGGTTTCTTATCCAGAAAATATAAAACAGTGACATGTTTGACAAGGTAGAAATAAAATTCCAGCATGTAAAAACTACTGGAACACAATTTTTCACCAAGGTCTCATTTGAAGTTTCATAAAACGAAATCAGCTGCCAAGCGAGGTCAGCTTCAGGTCTGCTGCGGCCCACACAGTATTCATTACCATTAAGCACTTGTGTTTCGATTTAAATGAACAAGATCGCTCTCCTAAGGCTGATCATTTGTGGAGAGGTGAGAAAAACATACTTATTGAGACTACACAGATACACAAGCCTCCAGGAGTTTTTGTTTGTTTGTTTCACACAATGCATTGCGTTTCCTGAGTGAATCGTGTATCCAGGCTATCCAGCCATACTCATCCATTTAAGTCTGATTGATGAGTTTATCTTTCAAAGCTGCCATAAAGAATGATTAAGCCATTATTTGCGTTTCTGGTGTAATCTAGCAAACTCTGCATGTTACTATTACTTCCCAGCAGATTAATCATAGCTGCTATGTTGCATGTACACTGTGGCGCCCGTACGGTAAGTATTGACCATATGTGTAGCTGTCTAAATGAACTGTTACTAGTTAATCGTCAGAAGTAAAGCAACAAATAATAATAATATGTCATTGACACCCATTCAGTGGATCTTTATTCAGATTAAGTATAGCTAGAGCACAGTGAAATTATTTAAAATATGGGGCACTAAGTATAGTCTTCCTCTAAACGACTCAACTGGAGGATGTGTTTTACCATTTTCTCAACAGAGCGGTTTCCAAATCTTCAAGACTGTTGTCTGAGTGCCTTAATGTCAATAGATACGTATGAGAAGCCTTTTAATGCACACATTCAGGTAGGAAATTAAGATTGGCTAGCTTGTTCTACCTATGGTACAGTATGTTTTTATACCAGTAACATTCAAAATATAAAGGTTGAGCATAATAGGAATGCTCAATTCAGGCAGACCTGAAATTGTTTTGTTGGTGCATCAGACCTTCAACTGTGCGTGAGAGAATAATTATTCATTCTGTGCACCTATTTGATACTATGCCCGTGCCTGTCTCTGTGGACTGCCAACTGTGCCAAATTAGGGGTAATACAATGTAGCCATGTGTAGTTACAAATGGATAAGAGTTTAGCCTATCCCTCACACATTAAGTGAGGGATGAGCTGGTTATCAGGTCACAGCAACTGAGATGAGTTTTCTGACTGAGGTGCAAGTGAATTTAAAATGCATTGTTGAATTTTCCTGTGCGTTTGGGCAGAAAAGAAAATCACTGCATAATGAAGTAGGGCTATTTGGTACCCAGGTAATGCAAAAAAGCTGGAATCTTGCTCGGAATCATTGAGCTGCTCACCCACGGCTACACTGCATGTGGTTTGGAATGTGAAGCAATCTGAGACAATCATGTGTTGAAGTAGAACTCAAACAAGGGCAGGATATTGCAGAGACAATCTCTCGGATTGAAAACGCTTGTGTGAAAGTCATATTTAATCATGTTTTTTATATGGTATTTTGGAAGAAAAATTTTACTACCCCCAGCTGGTAATGGACCTCCATCTCCAGGCCTTAAAGATTGGTTATTAGCTGTAATTATCAGAGCTTATTATTATTATTATTATTATTATTATTATTATTATTATTATTATTATTATTATTATTATTTTTTATTGTTTTACACTGGTGGTTGTATCCTGGATACATCTGCAGGTTTAGTGTCACAGCTAAGCAAAGGGGGTATTTTTAATAGTTTCAACCTGAGGCCATATCATTAACTTGTGAATTATTTGAGGAACTACTATAATAATGTTTATATAGTCTGGGAAAGTTGACTTCATATCTGTCAACAGAAACCAAAGCCAAAAATAAACTGTAATGCTTCTGCAATATCCTGACTGACATTTGTCACTGCAAACACAGTTCAGTACTACTATGCCTGTTTTTTTTTTTTTTTTTTTTTTTTTAAGAGAGTGTATGAGCTAGAACTTGAGCTAGAACCTTGCCTTTAGCTAATGGGGTATGACACAAAACATCACTCAGCTGATTATATTATTATACTGCTGTTTACTCTTTATTATAGGAATATATATATATATATATATATATATATATATATATATATATATATATATATATATATATATATATATATATATATATAACCTTAAAGGAATAAGCCCCCAACACACAGCTCATAGCACTGACCTATATATCTGCTGTTCCTCATCTCCCGGTTGTGTTAACATCCCTTCCTACCTTCTATGCAATCCCTCAAGTCTTTCTTTCTCCTCTGATTACTTTTGATATCAATCATCCTTGCAAGATACAGGGTGGCATTCAGTTTTCAGTAAGAAAATATGGAAAAGTGCCTTGTTTTCTGGATTCACTGGAATATAGAAATAAGATTCCCATACAGTACATACCAAAGAGGCCACCTTCCACAAGTGATCACATGGCTCTTTCATCTCGCTGGCGCAGGTGGATCAAGAGATTAATGGGGTGAGGTGCCACAGTTATCTTCCACTGAATTACAAATCACTGGCAACTTCCACTTTAATAAAGAGATGATCTGTATATTGATGTTGAGACCATTTTAATGCATTTATGGGAATTGGTAAATTAAATATTCTACCAAGTTACCAAGGCTTTAAAAAGAAGATCAATTGCAGCTTGTCTGCATGTTGTGAATCTTGGCACCCTAAATGGGTTTTCTGGAGTTCATACAGTCAATGCAAAGGCAGACCAATTGGGCTTTGCTCTAAAATCCCAAGTTATGATTATAAATCCCAGGACTTACAGTGGGAGCTGTCAGCTGAATGGACAGACTATCAAGGAGCTGGCTGGCTGCCAGAATCAATCTGACTGTTGTCTGTAGACAAGAGATGCTACTGTAGCTTCAAAATGCCTGTTTTTTTTTTTTTTTCACTCGTTGCTAAGGTCTGTTTCTTCCTCAGATAATACTCTCTTTTAACAAGACTGATATGACCAAAACATCTGTCTGTATAAAGAGAGAGCAGAAATAGGTGTAACAGAGAATACACCGAAATGCAATTCAAAAGCCTTTTCTTCATACACAGTGGTGCCTGAAATCCTTTTTAAAGAAATATGCCATTCAGGCATGGGCATTGTTAAGTAATGCAGCATATAATAGTTTGCAGTCATTTAATATGACTAATAGGAGCTTCAGTAAGTTCTGCCAGCGCTATAGATATTTTTTTATTATTATTTCTGCTGTTCCAAGAGCAAGCCTGCAGCTTTTTACAAAATAAACTGTCTAGACATTCCCTCCGTGTTTGGGGTATGGGGTTACTGGAGTGATCTTTTAAGTGCTAGCAGCTCGACAGGACTGCAGCTTCACAAGCTAACCACAGCTCTCCTGCCTAACGCTCACAGCCACAGAGTGAACTTTTGCATTTCAGTATACAGTATGCATGGGTAGAAAGTGGGTATGGGCAGAAAGTGGGTAAACTTCCCAATTGTCATGCAGTGTAAGAAATCACAATGTCTACAGGGTTCTTCTCAGGAGTAAAGAGGAAATCACAATCAAAGGCTACAGGCTATGTAGACGATTAACCCCCTGATCACTTTAAGATACTGGATTTCAGTTGGGGGATTTTCTAAATAATGCTGCATATTTATAATGGCAGGTGATTTCTATAAAGGTCTGCTATACATTTATAAAACCTGCAAGCACTTCCCTGAGAAATTAGAGAGCTCAGAAACACTGATAACTGATATTAATACTACAACGTCCAAACATGGACAATGAAAATCTCTTGTGTACAGCCATTGTTTTTTTTTTTTTTTTAGAACCTCTTAGAATATCAATGAATAGAATTCTATTAGTAGGAAGAGTATAATTCTATAAAGCGATTGGAAGAACTTTGCAGAGTAATGAAGAGGCCTCTGTGTCATAAGGGCTAAAAGGTTAGGGCCCCTGAAGAACCAGGGTACTCAAAGCAACAAAAGTTAGTGGAGTGCAATCTAGAGAATGCCAGGAGGATACAGCTGAGGACACAGCACAAGTCACTGAGTTAATGGCATGCCATGCAATCGTAGAGAGCCCTATTCCAGTGGTTCCCGTAAAGTGGTTGTTCTTCACTCTAGTATCCTTGATGGTGAATAAGGTTCTAATGCATTAATACATTATGTTTTCAATCAAGTGGAAAGATAAAAGCATGTTTGTGCATAAGACATGTAATGGTTTGAAACTAACAGGAACACTCATGAGGATTGTGATTGTTCTCCCTTTTTACTGTTCTCCAATTTTACTGTCATTTTAATTGCCTTTTTTTACCTGTGATGAAACATCTTTCAAAGGAGTTGTTTTATATCATTCTAAACTGTATATAGGAAAGAAAAAGCAACAGAGGTCAGTATCTGGGAGCAAACAATGAAGCTGCATCAGAAAGGTATGGTTGTTACACGCATGAAAAAGCTGTTGAAAATGTTTATGTTTTACTGAATTTTTATGTTTTACACTGAGTCAAACAAAAATCCCTCTGGAAAGCTAAAGAAAACACCCTCTCTGGTACGGAAAACAATTCCTTTACTCAGCACTGATTTTAAAATGAAGGGATTTCACTGATCGTCAACTTAGAGGGGTTCAGTTATAGACCCCCAGGTGGCAGCTTCGAACCATTGTCTCTTCATGTCGGAACCTATAATTCTTCTCGTGCTGAGCAGTTTTGCTAAACACAACCCATAGCCAATTTTAATGTAGGGATTCTGAGTCACTTTGAGATGTAAAATGTGAGTGACACATTCACTGACTCATCTCATGGAAGCAGCATCAAGGGAGAAGTTTCTGACTTTCAAAAAGAACCAAATATTGAAATGCCTTTCATGTTGCTTCAGCTGCAAGCTGGTTATCTTTTCACAGTCTGGCTTCTCTTTCACTGTAAGCAGAAGAAGGTATTCTTTTTTTCCCAGCATTTTTTCTCATTCACAAAGCTTTAACTTGTGAGTTATTAAAGACTCTGACAAATTATTTAAAGGTCTGCCAGTGTTTTAAGTTGTTCTTTTGACTGTACCGTGTAAAGCACCTGTGGCCAAGGTTAAAGCAAATTAAATACGTACGCTACAGAGTGTAAATGAAATACACTAATGAACAACGGGTACACCATTTTACTAAACAATGCAGATAGATATTGTTATGCTTTGTAGATTTTTTTTCACTGTTGACCAATGCTTTTGTATTAATATTTACATTTAGAAGCAGGGCTCAAATCCTACAGAATAGTAGCAGATGTGTTGGTTTGATCAGCACACCTCTACACCCAGGGTCCGTTTTTTAATATTCCAAATTCAGAGCTGAATTGACTCATGAGCTTCATTCCTCAAGGACCTTAAGCGTTAGGCACAGTGCATAAAACTCCTCACTCTACTGGGAGGGTTAAGGGTTGAAACGCATTAAAAAGTCAATGAGAGGAGGCTTCTGAGTCGCTGTTTGCAATATTTATGACTTGGAGATTTTCTTACAGCTCTGAAAGAGAGCAATGAAGATTTTTTTTTCCCCTCTTGCCGTTGCTGTGATCTCAGACTTCAACAAATAGGGGCATGCAATCTTTGTTAAGCAGTGGGAAGGCAGGAGGACAAAAACAGCTGTAGCTCAGCGATCCATTAGCAAACATGCTAAGGAATAGGGTTAATGCATTTATCTTGAGTTATTGAAATTAAACCTCACATGAGGTTCGGGTACCTTTGTCTCCATTGCCTTTAACCTCATTTGCTCCCCATGCAGTTCCATCAACCATGTTGTCAGGGAAGCTAGTTCCCCTTGCAGCCTTTTGGCTGGGATAGTTTATCATAGCCGTCCATGAGTGCTAATACGAAATAGACATGTAAATACTGCAGTAGGAACAGTAACTGTGTAAAACACATCAAGCATCTTTAACTATATTATTAGGTCTCAAAACAGACGCGCACTCATTACACCGAACAGGAATACAGTTTTATAACTCAACTGGGTATATTATTCATTTGAAACAGCTTGACTGTGCACCATTTTTTGTTACAGCATTTCAGTCTGCTTGCATGGAGATTAAAGCTTAAATTGACTGCAGTTGAAGGTTTTCCTTCACTCCTAGTCTATTTGAAATTTGAACAACAACGAAAAAAGCTCTTAAGCCTCACGCAGTCACAGGAATTCTCCAGAGAGACTTTGTATCACACTGAAACACATCTCAGACCATCCCATTTTACTGAGGAATCTCAGTTTGACTGGGTAGTGTGATGATGCTTAGATCTGTAGGGCTACATGCAAGTCCTCTCATGCTTGTATATGCTCTGAAATTTCCGATACTTTCCGTTATCTTAAGGTTATTTTTTTATAACTGATGATTCATTGTGGACCAAGTTGTTTCTTACAAGTTACGTTAGAAGGCTCAATTCTAAATCTTTTAGATTGTTAGATAAAAAGAATACAGTGTATAGTATGTGTATAGACTACTGTTGGACGCAAACCCTAAACACTTCCAAGTTCTGTATTAAAATATGAAGTGTTACCCAGAGGTGGTTTGAGCTATAGTACAGGAACACAGTCTTTCTTCTATTATGCTGAATTTCGCTAAGAGCAACCAATCAATCAATCGTCGACCCAACAGCTAAAAGCAACTTGTTGAAAATCATTGCAGTCATGGCTGCTGCAAACTGAAATGAGTGACGAACAAAAACTGTTGCTACCCCGCTTGGGAACAACCAGTTTAACTAACTTAACTCTTAAGTTATACAATGAGGATGAAAGCCCCAGTAAACTATGCAAGTAAGCAGGCGTTTTCCCAATTAAGGTACACATACAGCCCTTATCATCTTCACCTGCACTGCGGTGACATTCAATTTGACATTCTAAAGACTATCCAGGATAAAATAGTGCCAGGAAAATGAGGCGGTTCATATAAAAATGCTCTTTTGTTTTTGATTGAATCTTATCCTCATAAGTCTTGCTCTATGAAACATCAATTCTCAGAGTTCACTGATTTACCAGTAAGTAATTATGTTGCCCTCCATGAAGACAGCTGCCTTTATTATAGAATACCAAACTTGTTCCTGGGCAAAAGGTCCTGACAACTACTGGATGTGAAACTATGTGAAAAAAAAAATATATTACACAGATTCTAAGACAACCAAAATACAACCCCCCATCTCTGAATCAATAAAATACCAGAAAGCACTTTAGCAGAGAGTGCTAAAAAAATGTGTAACTAAACTTGTGGGTAACTGAAGGTCCAGGGAGAACAACTGGGTTGTCATGTTGGGGGCTGGATTACATTTCTATTCCATAGTACTGTGTGTGCAACCATTTGGAGTGTAAAAACACTGCACTATACTGTACGGCACATTATCAAGATTGAGATTCTATAGGGAACTTGGATATAAAGACCTCTTTTAGCAATTTGCAACAGAAAAATAGCACTATGTAATGAAGTGCATTTTCTTTTCTTTGTTCCAGCCTCTGAAAATGCATTGTAGTAGCTGTGCACTGGTAACAAGCTCTGGACATCTTATTGGGAGCAACCGTGGAGCCGAGATAGACCAGACCGAATGTGTCCTCCGAATGAATGACGCGCCGACAAGCAACTACAGGAAAGACGTGGGTCAGAAGACCAGCCTGCGAGTCATTGCACATTCCAGCATGCAGCGGATAGCACAGAACCACAACGAGCTTTTAAACATGAGTCAGGACTCGCTGTTCATTTTCTGGGGACCCAGTAACTATATGAGGCGGGACGGGAAGGGTCTGGTCTACAACAACCTGCAGGTGATAAAGCAGATGCTGCCCAAGCTGAAAGTGGCCATCATATCACGACAGAAGATGCAGCAGTTAGACGAACTCTTCAAAAAAGAAACTGGCAAGGACAGGTATGCATTTATTGTTGTAGTTTTTGTCTAATTATCAAGCTACATTTGTCTTATTGTTTTATCTATTTTTTTTTCTTAACACACATATTAAACTTTATGCCAGGCAGAATTGTTAATTAATTTCTTAGTTACCTTTACAAGGAACTTATCCTTTTACCTAGCAGTTTATCTTCACTACAGTACAGTCAACCTTCACATCAGGTTTTGTACCCTATGGATTTAGGGATGCAGAGGCCAGCAGGTTCACACTAGAGGTATTAGGAAGTCCAGGTGTTAAGGGATCTTTTTTTTTCATTGTTAATCATGATAGTCGTCAGAGACAGAGGGAAGTGGGTTTAACTGATCTGTATAATACCTTCTTATTAGCCAGTGAAGCTCTTGATAGAGATCTTTGAAGACCAACTTCTAATGATTCATATCCAGCCAGAGTCTAGGTACGTGCTGGCTAATAAGTGTTCAAGCTCAAGTCACCAACCTTGACACAGACTTGACTTCCAAAGCACATTTATGTTCTATAAATTGTCTGAAAGAATTATGCCACAAACTTCAAGTCAAGTGCAACCCAGGCTGAGTTACTGTAACATGTTTCAATGGGAGAATCAGATCAGCTTGTGTCTTCAGTGGACCTGCTCCAGTCTAAATAGGCTCAATTTTTATTTAGGTACGATGAACCGAGAAAGCATTATGGTTCCTACAAAAAAAACCAAAAAAAAACAATGAGGCAAATAATGTAGACTCTGCAAACCTTGAATCTATTCTGTAGAACAAGCATCCCATACAGTATGAAGTGTGGTTATTATCAAGTCCCTACTGTACAGTGCAGAGAATGTTAGTATAATTATGTGTCAGAATCCTTTCTAAGCTCACAGCTGTGTTGTGTTCAAAACTCCAAGCCAATTAAATGATACGTTGGTGGCAGATGGGGATTGGTTGTTACAGGTGACATTATCAAAGAATGAGAGGATAATGTGACCATTGGAAATTGGGCCAGTTCTGCTTTGCTTCTGAATGTTCTGTAATGTTTGCTTTGTCTGGACAATTATACATTATTCCTATAAAATATGTGTAAACCACAAACATCCCTCTGGCAGTTAGCGTCTCTGTATTTAACCCTTCTGATTTAATTATTGTATTACCCTGTGGTAGCGGATAGAGGCACTGCAATACTTGCATTAGCTAGGTTTGTGGAAATTGATATACAGAATTTAAAAAATGGTAATGATTAAACATGTTTACCTTTGGCTTGCACTATGATTGTGGAGCCCTTTTTAACAGTGTGCTGTAATGATAGTTTGATAAGGTCAAAAAAGGATGCTATAAATCACACTTTGTGTAATTACACCCGTTATGTTATTTTCCTTTTAAAATTACATTTATTTTTATATTGTGTGCCCCTTGAACTGGAATATTCAGCTTGTATGAAGGGGCATGTTACACACAAATTTAGGAAAAGTAGAAATCCAGCCCTGCGGTCTCTCTAGAAGACAATACTAAGGGAACGTTTGCAATTTATTTTTGTGTATGATGACATTTTAAAATGTGGTTATGTTCCATAGTGGAATGGATTTTATGGTTTGATGAAAACTAATCTGCCATTAACAATGAGAATCCAACCATTTTATCTATCGGAAAACAACCAGTGAACATTGGAAGTGGCTTAGAGCAGACAATCAGTGAGGCTTATAATAGCGCAGTCCAAAATACAGCTCTGTAACTAGTGGGCTGATTTTTCTTGGAGTGGAAATGGCTAATGAAGTCTTCTCAATACAGGTTGAATGAGCACACAGGGCTTATAATGGAGATAACCTATTTCAGCCCTCTCTTGCAGCAGAAACCCAATGCGAGAGACTGATGAGCAGTCGCTGGTGTAATTGTCCAGGCTTTTCGAGCTGATGGGTCTTTAAGTGGCACTCTGGATCTGTTCGGGCTGATCAAAAGAATCTCACTGACAAAAAAAACTAAAAAAAAAATCAAAGCAGTACAAACCTGAATGACTAAATGATGGGGTTCAAATGTTGTCTTTTCCTGAGGAATAATAATATACTATATATATATATATATATATATATATATATAATATTAATTATGATATATATATATATATATAGATATATTATATATATATCTATATATATATATATATATATATATATATATATATATATATATATATATATATATATATATATATATATATATATATATATATATATATATATATATATATATATATATACATATATATAATATATACAGCAGTTGGTTGCCAGCAGTGGTCTAGTGGTTACAGAAACAGGCTTGCAACCAGCAAGTCCTCAGTTCAAATCCCAGCTCAGCCACTGACTCATTGTGTCACCCTGAGCAAGTCGCATAACCTCCTTGTGCTCTGTCTTTCGGATGAGATGTTGTTGTAAATGACTCTGCAGCTGATGCATAGTTCACACACCCTAGTCTTGTATCTTGTAAAGTGCTTGGTGATGGTGGTCCACTATGAAAGGTGCTGTATAAAGATTATTATTATTAATGACTTTGCTCCTTTTCTGAAGTATAGATGTCACTCTGTGGTGCTGCATTGGGCTCCTAGAAGCTTGTGCTCTTAAGAATTTGATCATGGACTCATTAGATTTGTACCAGAGCAGCTCTAACCCTGCGATCCCCAAACTGTCAATTTATTCTTGTACATCCTGGCAATTAAAGCCTGACCTCATACATTGGTTAGCTGTGCTGTGTTTTATGCAACTTCTATAAACCTGTGACCTAACAAGCTCTTTTTTCTTGTTGTTAGACACAGTTACACTATAAGACAATCCTCTCTGCATCCCGATGTGGCCACCGAGTTGGTATTGCAGACAGTTGTCTTTGAAAGAGCGTTATTTCTACTGGATATTTTTAGACTGCTTATTATAAACACAGTCAGAATGTATTATTAGACCTTGGTAAAGCTATTTGTGATTTGGAGGCAGTATTCTTTCTTCTTTAGGTTTTTTTTTTTGTGTCAGTATTGCAACTTGCAATTTATACTTGACCAGAACACAACTCCTGTAATTTTCAACTAAGAATTCCCCTCACCTAAAGAGTTAAAAATCAACCATCTGTTGAATGTGTGTTGTAAAAAGACAGCAAATAAAACAGACTTAATGATTGTACAAACTGCAGCTGTACAAATTGCTGTGAATGAATAATTAAGGATAATTTAGTTGGGACTAGGAAAATGTGACTTAGAAGCAAATATCGCAGTAATTAGATAATAGCAATAGAAACAGAATAACTTCAGAAAGAATATTAACTTGGAGATTATAAATGTGATTGCAGTGAAGCAGAGATGTCCTCGACTGCAATTTACAGCCAATCAGAGAAGTGTAATCAATGTAGTGTCAGTTCATCCTGTGAAGTCTTTTTTTTTGTACGATTCTACTTAAATGATGCATGAGTCCCTTTGTTACCTTGTATTAAATTAAAAAGTAATAAGTGATTGGTTAACACTTTTTCAAGCCACATGATTTCAGTTTTGCTTCATTATTGTAAAATGATATTAAATATTTAATTATGCGGTAGGTATTACCTGGACATGAACAAACCGCAAACGTGGACACAACATTAGGATAGAAGTCAAGTTCCATTCCACTGCCTCATTTTGCCTGAGATATTTATTTTAATGTAAAAAATCTAAATCTAAAATTAAATCTCAGATATGGGCCATGATCAAGTAACTCAGAGTCCTGTCTATAATGAAGAAACCTAAAAGGGCAAACATGCATTTTATATATCACTTTTAGATGCAGTCAGCACCTAAAATAGTCTGATATTTTGTCATTGTGGTGGCAGAAGCTTTGTAAAATTACAAACGGGTTATTTGTAAAGTCTCGTTGTATAACAGTATCTTTTTTTATCTGTCTGTTATTCTAATATTGCATTACTTTCTATTTACACCACTTGGTATCATTGTGTTAAACCTGTTTATCCAGTTGTTTTTGTGTTACATTATACAATTTGATCTGTTGTAAAACTAAAAATCTTAAGCCATTTATGTTTTTCATTCAAATATTTTACATTTGTATACACTGCTGTAAGTAAACTGTAATTGATATGAAGGATTTCCCTGGTGTTTGGTCATGTGTTTGAGCCATTGGTTTTACATTTTGGTTTACCAGCATGTGTTCATGAAACATTTTGTTAATCAGCTGACCCCTTTTCTTTCAGGAGGATTTCAAACTCTTGGCTCAGCACAGGCTGGTTCACCATGACAATAGCCCTGGAGCTGTGCGACAGAATAAATGTCTATGGTATGGTTTCACCTGACTTCTGCAGGTAGGAGCTCATATTTATATATGGGATACAACTTGTGACAAAACATGACTGTTTTTTTTTGTTTGTTTTTTTTATAAACCTGCCAGATTTATATTAGTCTTTCTTGATTCTGGCAGGTATCCAGAATCTCAAAATCACTACCACAACATATACAGAATAAAAAAAATAAAGAAAAAGAAAAACCTATACATAGATAAATAGAATTCCAATGTGGTCTAGAGACATACATAAAACAGAAGTTATGATGAGTCACAGGTCTTGTTCAGGTGTTTCTTCATTGTACAGAGACTTACCAAGTTTGCACCAAAGTCCCAGCACCTGTTTGTGTGGCAAGTAGGGTTTGGAAAAATCTGTTTTGTACAAATTAACAAGTTAGACATTGACAAACTGTTTTTGTAATCTTTAATGTACTTGTATTCCACCCCAGGCAGCCTCCTCCTCTTTCAGTACCTTATCATTACTACGAGCCTTCAGGACCCGATGAATGCACAATGTACCTCTCACACGAACGGGGGCGCAAGGGCAGCCATCACCGTTTCATCACAGAGAAGCGAGTTTTTGCCAAATGGGCACAGACTTTCAATATTCACTTTTACCAGCCAAACTGGAGCCCGAAATCTGACAACCAGACGGTAATTCAGACAGTAATTGTGCCAACTTCATGAAGGACACTCGGCTGCGTTATCGCTTTGTATCCCTCTAACAACAGAAATGCCACTGGATTGTGTGAATGGGAGCTCTCACACAATGCCCCATCTGTGTTTTTACTAATCTGTCAAGCTCATTCTCTAATCAGATGACATTTGAAAAAAAAAAAATTTTTATGGAAATTCATGGGACTGAAATATACAGATGAACTCAATTCCACATCTATTTGGCCTTTGGAACCAGTTTGTTTTTGTATAATTTCACATCTTTCAATTGGAATCTTTTAGACCATGTAACGTTGTTGTTTTTTTCAACCAAGAAGCAAAATAGATGTAATTAGTTTGCAGGTGATTAATGGTGCTCAATTTATTACCCTTTTAGGCTGTCTGCACCAATATAGCCATTTGATGTATTACAGCTGTGAGGATACTTGTTTTGCTTATTGTGTAACTGCCTTTGCGAAGTGATATATATCCCCAGGGTTAAAATAATTTAAAAAAATCGCAAGGAGGGTCTATCATCCTCTTTTCTGGTGAGAGTCGGGTCTCAAGTCAGTGCCTGCAACTGCCGAAAATAGTTTCCACCACACAAAAAAATAGCTCAATTATGTATGCTAATAATTGTCCAAATTTTAAGTACACACTAAAAAAAAGGGAAAGTGAGATTCAAATTCTGCACATAACATATGAATATGAACCATGGAGCCCTTTTCTGAAAATTGGGTTTAACATTTTTGTTTAGGTTTGTTGCTCATAAGGGACAGAAGAAAGGCACAGAGGTGAGCCTCACACCAGCCCAGTTTAGCATTCTGATCATTTACCAATTTGCTGCTTGCAGAGATGGCAATGTAATTTAACAAGTTATCTTTTTCATGGTCACGAGGATTCAAACTGAATAAAAATCTCTCCCCTGGGTTGTTGAATGGTGTAGTTAGGATACATACCATTTGTATGGGGAGGGATTATGCCATACTAATAAGAGGTGAGAGGCACCAGGCATGGCTAGATAGCAAAATGCTTTTATCCAGCTGCCAAATACATATGTAAAATGTATAATGAGGTGAAATGATGCCCACAAACTTAATTACCTCAGTTAAGCAACCTGAGCATGGCATACAAGCAAATTCATGGATCTTATGAATATACAACATGGAAGCAAACAATAAGTTCAACCAGCAGAGAAATCGCATACTGGTAAGTGGTGAATTTGGACATAGCATGTGCTGTCACTTCATAGGTCATCATGATGACCCTGGAAATGTTCAAAGAACATGAAACGTAGCCAATTCTAGAAAAAGGGCATCCCCCATAGATTCCTTACGTGCAACAAACGAACGTAAAATGGCATTTTCATCTTGCATTTCTGGCACGGAGGGTGCAATATATACTTTATAGATATTCATAAAGACACATCAATTTGGCACTTCAAGCAGTGTGATTAATGGGGCAGCAAACCACTGTCAAAACACATGCTGTGCAATGCAAAGGAGGAAATAAGTTTTCAATTACTTACATATAGGAGTTCCCTGCAATTCCATATGCTCTGAGCTTTCAGAACCAAACACATAATTAACGAGTCAACAAAAATGAAATGTCATGTAAATACTGTAGATTAATGAGACTCCAGTCAAATGATAAACGATCTGCCAGGCTTTCGTGTCTGCTCTTTTATTAAACAAATTCTACCTAATAAATGAGAGCAACACCATTCATATCCACCATTAGGGAACATTCACAGCAGTTACATTACACTCCTGTTGGTAGATATATAATCTGAACCATGCCGTCATAATAAAACAAATGCTGATAGCAGCTGTAAAAAAGAGAATTACAATTTTACTAAAAGCATAAAAAACAAAGCCTATTCAAGGCATTACTGTCATGGTAGTTACGATCTGTACTCCAAACAAATCACTTGTTTGAATAGGTTCTGCCCAAATGTATTTGGAATGGAGATCTAAAAGGTGCAGCACTTAGAAAAATAAATGCGAACACATGTCAATGCTAAAAAGCAATAAAACAAAATGCAATATTGTGTTGGGCTTTAGGAAGATATGCAATTACTAGTGTGTTCATAAGATGTTAAGAATGTTTTATTCCTTAAATGCCAGCTTTCATCTAGGGTCAAAGTAGATAATGTTTGATCTAATTACATGTGTTGATTGCTAAATATGGTCCTATATTTAAGTAAGGACTATTTTTCATCTATTTGTTTTATATGAACACAATAGTAAATGCACAAGTACACATCTTGCTTCCTAAAGTCCAAGCCTAGAGATAACTTTTCATGGGTGAGTCTAAAAATAAACCCTAAGGCAAAATTATATTGAATTCCTCTATTACTCATAGTTTCTGTAGGTCCTGTCTGGACTTTTTAATAAAAGTTCCTACTCATCATTCAAGGAGTGGGCTACATTCCAATTGCCGTGGGAAAAAAAAACAAGGTTACCCAATCAGGCAGGTTTTGTTATTTCATCATACTGCAACTTTAGGATCAGAAATCCATATATTTATCTTTTGTTAAAAATTAAACTCTATATAATTATTATTATTTATTTATTAGTAGATGCCCTTACCCAGGGTGACTTCAGTTGTATACAAATAATACATATCAAGAATTACATTACAATTAAGAGCAAGATACGAAATACAGGGGCTTCAATCAAATGCAAAACAAAACACAGTATGATTTGCTATCGGGGCAGTTCAAGAGCAGATAACAGTGTTTATAGTTACATCAGGGTTAGATACAAGTGCAAGTGAAATACAAAATACTACAGATTGGGTTCAGCGCAGGATTAAATACAGTAAAATAGGGAGCAGATAAGTGCGCGTTAAAGTGTATTAAAGGCAGAGTGCTGTATTGTCCAGAAGGGAAGAGTTGAGTTTTCCAGGTGTTATCTGAAGAGGTGTGTCTTGAGGAGGCGACGGAAGGCGGTCAGGGACTGGGCAGTCCTGACATCCGTTAGGGTGGTCGTTTCACCACTGCGGAGGGTGGAGAAGGAGCGGGCTCTGGAGGCAGGGGAGAGTATATACAGTAATCCCTTGCCAACCGATGGGGTGGCAAAACCACAGTTGTAAATACTAGAGCTTAGAAATAGGGGGTTAGGTTCTCCATGGCCGCGGTTACACTTATCAAAGCCTATCTAAGCTGCATTTTCCTTCACTAAACACAAAGGAAAAACACAATAACAAAAAACAATGCAAATACTATAACACACTGGGCAATGTAAAAAGTAATAAAATTATAACATAATAAAATGTAATGTTTTATTTACCTTGAATCTTTAGAGTTCAAGGCCAAGTTGTTGTTGACTGGTGACAATTACGCTAAGTTAACATGGAGCAACGAGACCGCATGCGCATATTACTATGACTAGTACAAGAGACAAAGCTAGAGATGATGCTGGTACTGGTAGCGGGAGATACACAAGATGGCGTGGAATGTTTCCGTGCAAAACCACATATACACAAATCTTTATGCCGCTGTTGGCAAATTGGTATACAAAAGGAAAACCGTGTATACATGAATTCCGCGGTTGGCGAGGGAGTACTGTATATACATACATATATGCGCTCATTTTGTGCCTTGTAGAATTTCTTTACACGTTTTTTTTGCTGCTGTATATTGCAATCAGATTGTCAGTTTTGTTGTTGTTGTTGTTGTTGTTTTTTTAACTAATAAGTTAATAAGATATCCCAGTCATTTTCTAAATGTAATTTCTAATGCTTTGAGGTATCAAGGGTTTTCTTTTCCAGTCGGGACTAATTCAAGGATGCTGCACTCAAGTTGGTTAAATTGTTTAGTTTTGTGTCAGGTGGAGGAGAGAATGGAAAGGAAATGCAATCATAAGGTAAGTAAGCAATAAGAAAGCTCAGCACTTTGAAGGAAGGCAGAAGGCAGTTTTGTAAGAAAAGGCAGTGGGGGGCGGTACCAAAGTGGGTTACATATGAATTTGTCTTCGATAGATTTGAATCCAGTTAAGGTCACATAATCTTTAACTTTCAATCATTTGTAACAATTTTCAGATTTCATGCTAAAGAATAAAATGTTTTATCATCATAGCAAACACAAGGACTGTTTTTTTCTGAAGATCTCTCCAAACAGCTGAATGGACAGAACTTTACACAAGCTTCTGCTATCACACAGTTCCTCTTCCATCAGGAGAGCACATTTTAATAATCAGTTTTATTTCAGAGATATGCACAGCAGAATCTCTTCCCCAAGATGTGGTGAGAGAAACAAAGACTTTACAGCAGTCCCTTAAAACACAAATAAATGATACTGTTCTTTTTACAAATTAATACATAATATAGAAAACCTGGAAACTGATGAAGCAGCCCATCCTAATAATGAGATATATCTCATTAAACAACTCAGCTGTATCCCTCACGCTTGTGAGAAAAATGAACTATCAATATGGTTTGCTAAGCTTTGGAATATCTGTAATGCTATTAAAGATCCACCCCTCTCCCATGTGCTGCCTTTCACACTCAGCACTTAACCCAGAAGAGGAACACTTTCCTCCCTCAAAACCTTGTCAAACAGGTTAAGAAGCAAGACTGACGTCTATTTAAACCTAAGAGGATTTGCAAGTAGAAAGTGTTCTCAAGCCATTAGACAGGATTATTCTATCTGTCAAACAACATAGCATGTTCTTCATCTTCAGGGAAAAACTATATAATTTATTTTACTGGTATTTGCAAAAGGAAGCCAAACATTTGATTTGAGAAAGAGAGACATATTGACTTATAAATATATATATATATATATATATATATATATATATATATATATATATATATATATATATATATATATATATATATATATATACATAAAATGTACATATAGCCTTAAGAAAACATAATATATCTTGAAAAATTCAAATACATGAAAAGGAATAACTAAAGAATTAAATTTCAAGTTTATATAAAAACATTTTTATCCAACACAACATAAGTTACACATTTACACCTTACAAACCAATCTTCATACTGTACTAGCCAGCCTTTAGTATCTGGGTTTATTAACCAAAACATATTCAAATACAATGGAGCAGAGTAGATGGCTGGTTTAACAGATTAGCACTATCTAACTTCACTTCAAGTAAGGGAGTCTAATATTAGTGGCAATCAGGGTCTGTGAAACCAATCATAATGTTCCTAATAAAGACATTCCTGATCTAGCAATATGCACCTAAAAGGTTTAGAAATAGAAAGAGGCAATATAGGTGCTTTTGGTTTATGCAAAACCCAGACCTGAGTTGCTGTTACATTTAAATTGAAGCCTGCTCTTCAAAATGAATGACCGTCTTTAAAACATAACCAACGTGTTTAATTGCTGTGTGTGCTATTTTACAAGCAGTAGTCTGAAATTCTAGACCACCATGTTTTTTTTAATTGTTTTGTGTGCTATTTTACCAGCAGTAGTCTGAAATTCCAGAACACCATGCTTTTTTAAATTGCTGTGTGTGCTATTTTACCAGCAGTAGTCTGAAATCTATCTAACTAAATTTGTCATTTAGTAAAGGATCTCTAACCCTGAGGTGCCATTTCAAAAAGAGGAAAAAGAAAAGAAAAAAAAACACAAGTTAAACATTCTATCTTTGAGACACTGAAAATTTCTTCTTCTGGGAGTTAAATCGCAGAAAGGGATTTCAGACAACTGAAGATAAATGCCTTAAAATATGTGCTTCAAATGCTTGATCCCGTAAGTTTTGAAAAACACAAGGATAATTAATGTCCACAGCCCAAGGATAAATCCATCTGGAGGGTGCCAGTCCTTCTGTTTTGGTTTCTGTAAAACACAATCAAAAAGGGTGACATCTGGTAGCACCATTCAAGTACAGTATTATTCCTTAACTAAATACTTAAGAACAAACTGCAGGACATTTTAGTTTTACAGGTTTCTTTTATTAGTTCAAACAATGGTTACTGAAAAAATAAATAAAAACAACATCTAGAGGGAATCCAGCATAGTTGGTGGTACTGGACTTTTAAAACAATGCCTTAAAATAACAACATCAGAGCAATTACGTGATATGTCCAAATGTTATGGATTTAATCAATCAATCTGTCTCCAAGTAGGTAGCGCATAACAAATGGCATTTCTAGGTCTGATGTTTAAGCCTTTTACTGAAGACATTGATAACTCAAGATGACACATCATTGATGGATGGCTTCAAATTGATTAGGAAATAAATGTAAAACATTTTAAAATTAATTTACAATGCTCTTCTTTAATAAGCCATGTCAAACATTACAAGATAGCCAGCTTACCTATTGTACTCCACTCTGGTGGAGTTTCTCAAACATGAATCTGTTTCTTTGAGCGTTTACATTCACATCACACTAATTAACATGCAGGTTTAGCCTTATTTTACTGCACCTTTCACCAGCTTCTTTCTGCAATCAGTCACAAAGTTCTTAACCATGGTCAGACATCTCCTGTGAAGTGGCATCTCGTATTCCTGACTAAATACTCTTGCTCAAAAACCTACTGACCTCCCGAGAGTCCTCTTCTGTAGCTGCTCTTATACACGGACTAAAGCAGCACATAAGTAACCACAAGCTAGTCTAACAGCCCTGGCCTGAACGAGACTTAATCAACATTTTGGCGGGATTAATGACTTCGCCTCTTAGCTCTGAATGGCATGTCTTTGAAATTGATGGAATTGACATGTAAAAAACAAAAAAAGAAATAACGACAGCAGTAATCAAAATACCAAACAATTTGGCACAAAGATTGGAGTCTGACCAGGCTTACTGTATGGACTTCAGGAGAAACATGGCTTACTCCATGGAATTTGCCAATCCATTATCTTTCAAAAGCATCAAAGTGTATCCGTTACAAGCCAAAGAGTCTTAAAAACACAGGCAGGTGTACACCTGATACTGCCCATCAGTGGAATGCACAAGGAAAAAAAAAAGCACTGCATTTTTATATAAAAACTGCAGTCAAAGCAAAGCTTTCAGCGTTTCATGTTTTCAATGACAAAACAAACCCCAATTCTAAAAGTACTGCTGATAAATCCATTAGAAATAAAGTTTTAGAGTATTAAATATGTATAACAAAGACTTTCATGTAAATGAAAGTTATGACTTTTTTTTTTTTTCAGAAATGAAAGCTTTGACCTTTTAAGAATCCGTCCCACCTCTCCCACTGTTTCTTCCCAAGCGCAGAATTAATTTCTAACCACTCTAACTCAGCAAAAATGTAAAGACTTACAGATTTTAAAAGGGACCTTTGAATTTTGCAAGGTGTATGCACTGCAGTAAAGCTTCTCAGTGCTTCTTTAACACTATCTGGATTTAGCAGAACAGGATGATAACATGCATCACCAAACAAGTCACAACACTATTGAAGTAATGTGTGCAATGATCACGCGTTAGGCTACAAATGAAAACATTCCGAAAGATAACCATCTGCTCCAAATATCCACCCCCAAGTAACCTACAACCAGGTGAGAGCTAAAAATTGTTTCTACCTTAAAATATTAATGTTCTGAAATGCACCGTACTCAGAAATATTTGTCTGATAAAAACCTTGAAGAGCTGTTGTGGTGTTGCAAGAACAGTATCATTTTTAATACAGAAAGTATGATTTTGAGTTATCGGCTTACAGAAAAAGTCACAGAAATGGTGCTATTGTCTGAATCTAAAGTAGCAACTGCACATGTCAAGAGTATATCCCTTTGATCATTTTAATGTTTTGAGACAACTTGCTGCTAACTGCTTCACAGATCTGTAAATGCACAGGATGGGGTCTTGCTTGAGGTACTGTACCAGGTTACTTGTTCAGTCCAATTAACTGCATTGTGAGATGCAACACATCTGCAGAGCACAGCACAGCGTGCTCTAGTGAGTAAAGCACAGCATAGCAAACCTCAGTGCCATTCTGCCTCTAAACAACCACCTCTTCTGTAGTTACTGAACATCATTAACAACAGGACTGGCAATCAGTCAGCCACAAAATGGGCAGAAAGAGGTTCAGGTAAAATAACAAACAAAACAAAAGATCATCTTACTTGCATGTGTCAGAAATGGAAATAAGACTCCTATTGCATAGTAGTTTCACCCATTCTAGGTTTTCTTACGAGGTTGATTAGCCAGAGTATAGGTAACACGTTCAGGTGTGTCTTATTAAAATGCATAGTAAAACCAAGAATGGATCAAACTGCTATGTAATGGGATGTTTATTTCCTTCCGTGAGGGATTGTATAGATTGCAGAAAAAAAAAATTAATGCAGTTGCAGATATTGTTCCAGTAAAGACTATAAAACAGGCTATGAAATGATTTTTGTTGCTTACATGTCCTGTTAGGTGGTATTTCTACCTATTACCATAGAGCTATTTAAAATTCATAGAAAATACTGTTTTGTGCTATTCTACACACTTCAGTCACTTTCAAAGGAAATGAGAAATGTTTAATCAAAATTCAACTCAGGTGTATTATTTAAGAAAATGATTGGCGCTCATAGGTTGGAAGGTGATCTGCCAATATTGCTTTCTTTTCTCATTCATCATCCCTGCTCTGGTGGATAGTCTTAGCATTTTATATTCATATTTTTACTTTCAACTGATGGTGACGTGTCACTTGATACACCCTTAAAAGGCCAGACTCTTTGTGATATTCAATTTGCATTACTCTTTGTATGTAGTCTGTTAAGAGAGATACATTTAATCAGTACAGCAATGAACGTCCTGGGGTTTGGTGGCCTATTTCTTCATAGCATTTTGTAGCTGCAGAGGTCTACTGCATTCTTAAGATCACTATTTTAAAAGACCACAGACCACATTCATCTAGTACAGAACTTCTAGAGCATTATGTTTCATAGCGAGTGTGAAATCGTTATGAGAGAATTTTTTTGATAATGGCGTATTATACCAAGCAGCTATGAAAGCCTGGACAGTAATGTAATGAGATAGAAAAATCCTGGATTAACATTAAGAAATGCATTAGATTTCATCAGTTTCATATCTGCCAGCTGACCCTGGTGGCTTGCTCTCATTCAAACGTACCAAAGTGTTTTCTTTTGACTCTTTGGAGGATTGTTGATTCAGAACGTAACCCCCTGTGCATGCTGGGACACATCAGATCAGCCCAATTTAGCTCTACAAAATTATTCCAATGATTTGGGTGGTGTATTATTAAATGAAAACATCTTTGTGGGTCTTGATACACCTTGGCCTTTACAGAATGAGAAATTTGTATTAAAAGAATTTAAAAGCTCTAATCTGTCTGTACAGTGAAAGACCCTAGTAAAAAAAAAAAAAAAAAAGTGAATAACTGGACCTCCATCTTTTTGTATATTGCTACAATCTTGTCTTGAAATTGATGTCACATTTTCTAATTACTCTGCCCTTCAGCTTGGTTCACTTCCTAATGTTAAATACTTGAACGCCTTAGTTCTCTGCTTCATAAAGGAGATTTTACTTTTATTGTTGCTTGCCAATATCCCTAATCGTAACTTTTTCACTTACTGAACCATATTTTCCTACAGCTATCCTGGACTGTCATTTCACTGTTCAAAATAAAAATGCACTTCCTATCACACTATGAAAATAGATTGCTGTCAGGACACCCTAACCCACTTAAATCTGTGCTTTACCTTTCTAAAAGGGCAGATTTGATCCTGTGTCCTGCAATCTACGCTACTCATCATGAAAGGCTTAGAATTGTGAACCATTCGATCAGTCCCTCTATAAACAGTCTATATTATTTTCAAAAGACTTTCAGCTGCAATACCTTACACTCAGACTACAAGACTGCTGCATGCCTTTTTCAGAGCCTCTTCTGTTTAAACAAATAGAACACAAAATAACTGAAAAAAAAAGATTCTCGTCTCAGTCTCACTGCTTCTACAGTCTTAATTATACCAAAAGATTTGCATAAAAATTAAAAAACCACACACACCGCTGGAGGCACACAAATATTTGCTCTTATAGGGGTTTTCCTGCAGTGTCTAGAAAAATGGTTCAAGCTTGTGTCTCTTTTCGCTAACCAAGTCACTTAACTCTTACTTATCACATGAGCAGAGTGCCCTGTAAAATTAAATGTTAAATTAAATTATGTAAAATTTTTTTCTTAATATCTTTAATAGAATTATTTTAATTAAATTAATATATATATATATATATATATATATATATATATATATATATAACCGTGGCACCATTTCTGGCAGTGCCAGTTAGTACTATAATGCTGTGTCCAGCACATTCGAAAGCTCTGCAATACAATGCACGAGAAACCTTCAAACAAAACTCTAAGTTCTTAGAATCTGAGTGAACGGATCAAACCGATTGGCCAGGGATGTTCAGAGAATGAATAATAGTGAAGTGGATAGCATGGTACCTGTTTTACTATTCCATGCAGCTGTTAGTCTGTTTCCCACTGCTCCTGCTGTTGAAAGCGTATTGACTTACTGGCTGCTCCACTATTCGTTTCATTTATGGTGAAAGCCAGGCATGAAGACTGAATTGTAAACACATGACATTTACAACCTGTTCGGCTATTTGAAGCACCGACAACTCCAGGGAATTCCTGCCACACATACCGCTTCTCATTTTTAATCTTCCATGTGTTGGCCACATCAATTATTTTCCCTCAGGTGAATATTTCAGGAAAAAGATTGAGAATGTGAAAGTTTTAAATGAGGTTCATGTTCTTTTCATGATTTGAAATGGAGTTGCCCGCCGTAAACTAATGCAGTAAGGGAGAACAATTTAAGAGGTTTTGTTTGGTAATAAAATATGGATAATTGATTAAAACACTGAATGAACGCAATAGGACAGATCTACAGTATATTTACATATGGTTTGATCTTATCAGTGTTCAGCTTGCAGGATACAATAAAAGGAATGGGAGGTGAAATCTCACAGGGGTCATACCATTTTCATATAAGTGTTCCAATAAAGCAAAATGTAGTTTCAGGGTCACCACGGAGACTGATAGAAAATGGATTACCAGCTCTATTTATTCCAACCTGACCGTGTGATGAAACACAGTTTGAAGAGGCTCAGGTTATTAATAATTGCTTGCTACTTCACATCACGGTGCCTGTTTCAATTCAAAAGTGCTCGATATTGATAAAAGACCTACTTACCACAAGGTGCTCAGGTATTGTGTTCTCTCTGCTTACCAGCATTTTCTTTTTAACATTCTCACTCCCCCACTATACTGGCTGAACACAATACATGGGAAGTCCTCATCAATAACCCAATAGGTTATAGTTTGTACAGCACAACAAATCTGCACATAAACACACATTATCAACATACTGGGGCTGCTGTTGCAGCTGAAAGCCTGTGTGTATTACATCAATTCGTCTAGTAAGGGACTTTCCAATCAATGTAATAAAGCAGACTAAATATTTATATTGTGATGTTTTACCTGATGAATTATTTCAGCCACAGGCATTTGTTCAATATACTTCTGTCTGAAAAACAGAAACCATGGACAGCAACATTATATCTGGAAAGAGCAGATTAGGCAGCATGAAAGTTAAAAAGCACTTACTAACAGAGGTCAATAATTTAATTATCTGAAAGAGTGTGTGTGTGCGTGTGTGTGTGTGTGTAGAAAGGGCACTCTTAATGCCTCTACACACCGGACTCCATGTGACAAAATGAACAGAACCTATAATTTTGATAAATATATTTCACACCACAGGCAGAACTGGAGCAACTCCAGGGCGACGCAGAATAAATAGGACTGAACCCTATGTTTTGAAATTTAAAAGACATTAAATGGGAATCCATTTCGAAGGAACAGGATAAGCCTGGTATATATGATTTAATATGCACCAGTCTTGATCATAGTTTTGTCAATAGCAATTTTTAATAGTTGTATAGACCTGGCAGTTTTCAAACCTGTCGCATCGTCTCTATGTCACTTCTGGCGTTTAGGGTTGATGCGAAAGTATCTTGTCGCCCAAAAAAAAAAAAAAAACGTATCGCGCCTGGTGTGTGGAGGCCTTTAGGCCTTTAGTCTTTTGAAACTTCACCCACAATTAAATGCAGCAAGTGCATAACCATTAACATCACTGTTACTGAATATACAAAAGATATACCTCACCAGTGTGCTCAACTGCAAGGTATACAGATATATTTTGCACAGCAGTAACGTCATGCTTCAATAAGTTTTTTTTTTTTTTTAAATTAGAAATCAGGATGATTTCTGTCAGTTTACAGTCAATAGCAATATCACTTTGACTTGCGCATCACCACTACATTTACTTTAGTGTTTTCATTATTCAGGATGCTTTGCAAAAAACAAAACCATTTTACACACACATATACATTCTGATCCGCCATGCATGTTTGTGCCACCGCTGAGCCATGATTGAATTCACATGCAGCTTTACTACAGTAACCTTGAGCTAAACACATCTGGATGAAAGAATAAAACTGGTTTATGAATTCTGCTTTCACTTTTTTTTAGTATTAGGACACATATGAAAAGTATACACCTTACAGGTGAACAATTTACCAAAAAACTAAGCAACATGTAGAGTAATTCTAAGACTTTTTTTTTTTTTTTTTGGTCTTATGAGGTACATGAAGTTGCCCTGCAAAACACAAACATGCATTATAAATAAATACCTAAATTGTACAGACTTATTTACATTAAAAAAGGTGTCTACTGTATTGTTTATTCTTTAGCACATTATATCAATGGAATTTCAACTGGAACTTCAATATCTGGAAACAGCTATCATTACTAAACCTGGGTCACTCTTGTATTTCAGCATTGCATGACTGTGAAGACAGGAAATTTACTGCCGGCGATTCACAAGACCAGCCAGGTAGGCAACTCATTTTGTTCCACGCAATAAATTAGACTGACAATCATTCCCTAGACAGCCATAGAACAAATAAACTTTCTATTGCATCAAGTGTTGATATTCCACAGTTGTTCTGTGTATGATTAAAGAAAGCCAAGCTTTAATACTAAACGAATAATTCCAAGGACTTACTGTACATGCCCACACAGAATGGTTAAACAACCCCACGGGCCATAACATTTGCACTGTGGTCACAATCGCGATTTGCTGAAAATACCAAATGCAGATTTCCATTTCTCAGGGCAAAACAAATGTATTACACTGCCAAAATGTGGTCATAATCATAATACTGTATTGAAAATACCCGAAAAAATCAAATATAAATTAGACTCCCAGGCAAGGTATTTATACAATATTTTCAATTCATTCATGTCCAAATACTTCATTTAGTTTAATTAAAACCAAACTCTGATTAATCAAAATCACATTTCACAGTTCAGGTTATTAATTACTTCTAGTACACATTTATTTACAGAACGTGAATAAGCTATTACAGTAGTGAACCCTTCCTCTCCTAAATATAGCTGTAAACATGTCCAAATAGATCTAGTACAGTATTAGATCACTAAAGAAGGGGTTGAGTAAACATTACTGTAAGTATACCCAAGTTATGGTACATCAAGAACAGAGAAATACAAAAATAAATATAAAAAAGGCGTTCAGACCCTCAATTGTTGGATGTGTAATGCGTTATGGTTTTGTTCTTCATCAGATAAACAAATCCACGTGTTTTGAGCACATAAACAATTTAAAATTCAAAATCTATCAATGTAAAGCTTTTATAAAAAGAGAAATAATATAAATAGGATTCTTAAAGTCAATATTTGTGGGAGTTGAGAGATAGAGAGACACGCACAGCATGGGGACTCATGTACTGTCGTTTGAGAGTGGGGGAGAGGCATGTGTGTGTAAACCAAATCTGTGCATTTATAATTCACATACTAAGTCAGTTAACATATGAGCATTACCATTTTTGCAACATTTAAAAACTTAGTAAGACTTAAGATTTTTTATTATTTTTGTTTTTTATTGTTTTTTTTTAAACAAATATACTCAGAATGTATGGTTTAATTCACAAGATATGAAGGGGGGCTGGGGGAGGGGGATTCAACAACTCCTGCTGCTGTCCCTTGCATACAGGGTGAACTTCACAATACTTGCAATAAGGGAGGAAGGAACGCCAGAACAAAGCAAAACAGGAAAAACGGTTCAAGGCAGAAATTGAGGTTGTGTCCTCTATAGCTGTGATTGACAGCCCTTTCCAGATAGCAGCGCATCTGCTGAAGCACTCGAGATCAAATGCAGACCTACAGTAGACAAGTTTCATTTTTATTCCCTGCTCGTGCAATGGGCTCATGGTTACAAGATCTTCAGTAACTGATTTAAACAACAACAAAAAACAAAACTCTGCAGCTTCAATGTGATCTTAACGTGGTCGTCTCAAGCAGCTTTTCGTGATCCTAACCATAGAAGCTTTTACAATTTGGGTGCACAAAACAAGTTTTGTTCACATTTGATTAATGAAGTTTCTTAACATTTTGAAAGCTTTCATAAACAGTGTATTTAAAATGCAGTAATATCCACTAGCAGGTCTTAAATAAGTATGACAGCAGTGTGTGTGTGTATGTGTGTGTGTGTGTGTGTGTGTGTGTGTGTGTGTGTGTGTGTGTGTGTGTAATCACTTCTGTAGTTTATTTTAAAAAAATTGTATTCATTACAAGCACCAAGGTGATACCTGAAGTCTAACTATACTGTGGTATCAAAATAGTGCATTTCTGTTCCTCCACATGAAGAAGTGTAGCTCGAAGCCTCTCAATTGGTAAAGCTTCATATTTTACTGAGGAATGTAATTATAATCACTCAGCAGGAAAGCTGTGTAGACCCTTTGAAAAATCTGAACATGCTATGAAAAGATATGAAAAGTCATATCTGTCAGTTAACAGATATGACTTTTCTCTTTCAATAACACAACAATGCACTTTTCAATGGCACGTGTGTTTTGTTTGGTTTACAGTCAATTCAACTACTTTTTAAATAAAAGTATTAGCATTGCTTTGCAAAAAAATAAAAAATAAACACCGTGTATGTTTATTTAAACTGAATGAGACTGCTGTACATCCAATTGAGACCATCATGGGGACAAGAACTACAGCTAATATGCCTCTACTGCCACCTTGTGCTGTAAACTACAAATTGTAAAATTGGTTATCTTTAAAAAAGGCAAAGCCAGCTTGTATTTCTTATAACTGAATAAACTCATTTGTAAAATAACTTTGATAATTGTACTTTTTGGCAAGCTCAAAATGATCCTCAAGAGAAAGTATGTGAAGGGATCTATAAAGACCTTTGTAACAGAAACCTCTCTCATGTTACCAGTGTGTTTACTACCATGTGAGGCACAACAAGCTGTAAAGACATTCTTGTGATGACATTTTTCCAAATGCTGCTTTCTCTCACACACACACTTACTTTTATTATAACATGCTCCAGAATATGGTTTCTGACTCCTGGGATCCAGGAAACAACATTAAAAAAAAAAGAAATGTGTGTTGCTTTAAAAGAGCATTGGTAGATGTAGGATCTTCGTTGTAAATCAGATAAAATAAAATGACACAAAATCTGGTGAGTAAAGACAGTACTGGTTTCCATTATAAATGGCACTGCTGTGAATGACCCTTATGTCGTGCATTTTGTTATACTCACTTTTCATCGTTCTCTGCAATGTTTGGGATGAGCTTGACAGTCTCTGTTGTAATCTCCACTTTTTGGACACTTCCAAAGAAGTCAGTGATCAGAACGTTCCTGGGGTCCCTCTGGAAGAGGTCAGTCCTGTGCTCTGGTGTGGAAACACACAAGCTTTTGGGGCACACTTTGAACTGCAAAAGAAAAGTTGAATTTTGTTATGATTGTACTGCAAGTCCATCCGAATCCATCACATAATGTTAAACAAAATTCTATTGAGTATTGATCATAAATTACATGGTTGCCAAGTCTATTAATGGGGTCATTAGCACCATGCCCCAGATAGTACATCAAGCTGTACAGTGTTATCAAGCTCTACAGTGTTATCAAGCTCTACAGTGTTATCTTAGATCTTCTGTGTGACTTTTTCCCTCTCCTACACCTCCCACTTATTTGAGTCACCCTCTACTCATATCCTACACTTAACATCATTTATGTCTCTTCCTCACCACCTCCACTGTTCTCAAACATACGTATACACCAATTGCACTTTTGGGTGTTAACTGAAGAAAAAAATCACAGTTATTTTCATGTTGTCTCTATGCCGTCTTGCTACCAATGTATCCTATATTTATGCTGAACTGGTACAATAAATGGTTGATTCATGCAATAGGACAGAATTCCCCCCCATTTAACGGTAGTGTCAATTATAGGATAGTATCAGAACTACTGAACAGTCATTTCTTTTTTAAAAGCATGACAAACACTGATTTAATTTAACCCTTCCATTCTTGAACTATTGAAAATAGCTGGAAAAAGGAACATGGAATCCTCATACTGTATGAGGTCATCGTGCATTTGCTTCTTCCATTTGTTCCCATGTAAAGACTCGAACATGGTAAAGAACAAAATAAGGGTTACAATCTACATTTTAAAAAAAACAGCCACTAGAACCACCACATTTATCTTCCAACCCCAGTAGGGTTAAATGTTAAATAAGAAACTATGGTAGTGGCAAAGGTCTCTTTAAAAATTCCCTTACCTTTCAAGCAAACTGTTCCAAAAGACTTTAACCTACAAGCCTCTTACCAATTCTTTTTCCAGAACATTACTGAAAATTGCAAAGAGCTTCTGCCCGATAACCCTTGTAACCTTGCAATTTTGTTTGAGTTTATATATTTCTACTGTGCTCTGTGCATGCTTGTGTGCTCGGTGCATTTAAAAAAATAACAGCAGGGACGCTGACCTCAGGACTTTTGCAAAATTGACACACACTGACAGAAGCAATTTCTTCAAGTAAAATTGCTCTGCCATCTTCAAAATACCGGCCTTTAACACTTTCAGTACCAAGCCTGAATTTTATATTTCCAGTCAGACAGACACCAGCCATATCCACAGATTCTGACTCTTAATAGCCGGTGCTTAAGAATGACTTGGCCAAGTTTCATAATAGATATGCAAATGGAAGTGTGAGGCGTGTACAGATGTGCGTCCAGACGCCTCCACATTACCCCTTTACTGGGGGAACACGTCATAGTAAAATGTCACATAACCACAGGTTGGCTCCATCAAATGCAGCTTGTGGAGTCATATCAGACACGTCAAATGCCAGTCATCATTAGACACAGCGTCCTAGGAAAGAAGCACCAAAGTAAAGACTGAAGAATATATATTATTTATGCATGAAGTAGAGGTGAGTCGGTACAGGTCCATTAGGCTATTGACAGTGCTCCTGTTATTCTACACCTCAAATCTGGTAATTACTGTATACAACAGATAACACTGTTTTGCTATGGGCAAAGTAAAGGAAAAGGACATTTTATTCAACACCCTGTACAACACAAGTCTACTTATTCTCAAAGTTGTTTTGTTCAGGCGAGTGATTTACAGTATTCAAACTGGTATTTTACGACAGTTATCATACTGTGCACATTTTACACTGGCCCATTAGTATGAAGAACACTAGTCCCTAACCCTGTCAACCAGCGCAGACATTTCAAACATCTAACAAGATAAGCAAAAGGAAAAATTATACAGTACTATAGCAACCAAACAAATGAGGTACATAAACTTTCCAATTTGAAAACAAATGACCACGACACATTTATTGTACTTTGCTAGATTTATTACCAAACGTACTATAAATTCATTGTGGGTCCCAGAGTACTGCATTTATCTACCTTTTGACTAAGGACTGATTCCTTTTGGAAAATAAGATTTTTGTTGTTGTTGTTGTTGTTGGACAAATCAATAGCTCCACCGACATCAGTAAGTGTTCACCAAGACCCTGAATCATTGTAGGAGATACAAAGTAAAGAAAGATCGCACATGCAGATTCTAACAACTTGCTTTTTTCTGTAGTGTTGTTCTTGTATCTGTGATAAAAGATACTGCAGCTTCCAGGAACAGGTTGACATAATGACTAATGCGAAGTGCCCACATGCCCCATTAAAGCTGTTAGTCTGCTTTCACAACTAAAACAAACTGCTAGTGAAATTTTACATTCTTGAAGCTCTCATTTGAATTGCTTTCTGTGCTGAAATACATTTAGGATACACTCAAATACATGATATTCCTTACACAAAAACATTCACAGTACAATGTGGCAAAGGACTGGCACATTTACTAGCATGAACTAAATACAAGTTGAACATACATTTGGTTTTAATTACATACCGGAAATAATACTAATAATTAGTATTATTATCTGCAAACAAATATTAAATGGTGAATTTCACTATAAAACTCATTATTTCACAAAACAGTACTGTCTACTGTACAGGACGCAAGTTATGACATGACAGGCTGTACTATTGAAAGCTTCATCTTAAGACCACTTCCTGAGTTTTGATAATAAATGCTATTCTGCATGCTGGAACCCCCTTTACTGCTGTTAAATAGCTTCTTATAATCATGATTCTACTGTATCTAACACAGTCCAATTCATCAAAATGAGGCATAATCTTTATTCATTTTAAAATGGCACCAAACGATTAGTCAAGATTAAAAGCAAGGCGAGTACAACAGACTACTGTTCTTTTTCATCTCTCCATTCAAAGCTGAAAAATGAAGCTTCTAATCAACTTTTAATTCACTTACTCAGCTTTATGCAGGAAAACAAAAAAGACTTTCCTTGCAGTACTGCACCAAGGTCATTTTTACACTGGAGGAAATAAATTCATTTTGATCAATATATATTTGGTTAATAAAATGAAAACAGTTTGAATTATTAAAACATTGCAGGGCAATAGCATTTTTAAACACTGATAATATAGAAATAATATATATATATATATATATATATATATATATATATATATATATATATATATATATATATATAATATATATATATATATATATATAAAACCATATTTATTTTTTATTTCTAGACTTTCACTGTGTAACTGAAATTGAAATTAAATGTACTGTATTACTTGAATTTGGCGCCGCGGCATTTACTTTAAATTGATCAAAATGACTGCGGCGCTTAAAAGAGGGTGGCCTTTATATGCTTTAAAGACGCTCTGCTTGGAGTGCAGGATGTGCCCTATAGCCTGGAGATCGCAAGTTAGAATCCAGGCTATGTCACAGCCGACCGTGTCCGGGAGTTCCAAGGGGGCGGCGCATAATTGGTCGAGTGCTGCCCGGGTAGGGAAGGCTTAGGTTGGCAGGGGAATCCACTGTTCACCGCGCATCAGCGACCCCTGTGGGCAATAGGGCATCTGTGGGTCTACAGTGGAGCTGCCGGATCTGTACTGTCCTCCAGCACTATATGTCTGGAGGCCTTGCTGTGGATCCACGGTGCGAAAAATGATGGACTGGCAGGAGCACGTTTCGGGGGACGGGTGCTCCAGCCGCTGTTTCCCAAGTCGGGAGGGTTTGTGAACAGTGAGCCGAGGATACAGATAATAATTGGGCACACTAAATTGGGGAGAAAACTGGGGTAAAAAATTGGCGATGACTAAATAAAAAAAATTATAATTATAAACACTATAATTATCAAACGCTGTAATATTTAATTACATGGTTTATGACATTTTAAAAGAATCGCGGTTGTTTTTTTTCTGTAATACGGTAGCCTATCTGTATGTAGCAGCGTGTGTGGCTAACCTACGTTGACTACAGTACATTTATCGGTGACACTTACCGAGAGCCTATTAGGTGGGAGTTGGAAGGTCAGGGGAGTATTGTACCAGCGAATCAGGAGTGTGTGTTCGTTAAGGGGTGGGACAATGCTGCTGTGGCAGTTAAATCCAAGAGTGTGACATAGATTTTTTTCTGCACCAACAATTACCTCAGAATATCAGTTTGATTTCTGTAAAAACTACAATATCTCTTACTGGGTTATTTTTTTTTCTCACTGTAACGTGCTTGTTTGTAATTTCTCTGCAAGAGAAACAGAAACTAAATCTTCTCACAGATAATAAGCACATTGTTTTTATTTGTACGGGAATTACAATTGAACCCAAAACAAAACAACAAAACCATGTATAAGAACTTCAGAAGGACTGCTGTTCTGTACGTAGTTTATCTTGCATTTTCTTTCAGAATTGTACTAACATAAAATAAAATGTGCTTACTATGTGTGTGTACATTAGTTTGTAATTTACGTGCTAGACTGAGGCTCCCGTCTCATTGGGGGCGTTACATGTACATAGTCAGTGTTGCGCATTTTTTTGTTTACTGTGCGTGTGTCTTTTTTAGTAGGGGGGAGAAAAAAATCCCTTAATGTTCCTTTATTGATAGCGGCATTTATTCAAGGGCGGCCTCTATGATAAAGCTGATGTATGACTGCGGCGTCAATACGAGGGCGTCTTTAATTCAAGGGAGGCGCCAAATTGAAGTAATACAGTATATACCATTTTTAACAAAATAAACCACGCTAAACTAAACCACTCCGAAAACTACTCAAGATGTGTTTAGTTACTTACTAAATCATTCATATTGGCTTGACTAGCTGGAATTCCAGAAGATAAAAGGTATATCGGTCCATCAGATGAACTCCAATTGCAAGATCAGGCTGGTGCTATCAGAAAGAAAAAGAACAGTTCTAGAAAAATCAGACTCATTTTCATGCAAAACATCACTAAACAAATAGAAATCCATACTTTTCCCAGACTTCCATTTGTTTTTCCCAGACTTGTGCTCTAGTTAGTTTCTACTAGTTTTTTGATAGTTATCCACATAGGTGGGCAGCCGCAGAGCATTATAGCATTACAGCAATTACAGCATTATTGATCCAGAGCAGAAGTTGCACCTGGTTTTCTAAAAGTATTGGTCAGAATCTGGAGTTGCATATCAAGCAAGACACAATGCAGGGATGCAAGAGAAGTACGATACAATCTAAGAAATGTCCAATATATGAGAATTATGATGCATCATTTACAAAACAAACATAAAAAGTTGTATACTGCAAGTATACTTGTGCCAAAATTGCCTGGTTTTATATAATATTAGTACCATTATACTATCCTATTTTGGCACAAGTATACTTGCAGTATATTGCTTTTTTTGTAAGGAATGGTACTGGATTCTGATCCAAACTTCTTTATACCCTCTGTTAAATGTTGAACACTATGGGGGGTGAAAAATAACAAAAATTAAATAACAAATGTACACGCATTATATATTAAAATGTGCAAGTGTTGTATATTAAACATACAAGTCAAATACTAAATACAGAGCACCCTCACTATAACAACCCTGTCTGGGTCCAAAGCCTTTTGTTCGCTATAGTAAAAGGACAATCCAAAACGAACAATATAAGCTGCTGGAGAAAGTTAAGGAAGACATCTTGGATAAAGGTATTACTTTATTTATTCTTTGATTTTCTGTATTATTACAGTATTTGTCACCACTACCACTAATAATAATAATAATAATAATAATAATAATAATAATAATAATAATAATAGCAATGAGATTGTGAATAAAAGTAGAATTACAAGTACAGTACCTATTTGTGCAGAATTTCAGTTTTGTTTCAATTGCAAATGTTAATTTAAATCTTATTATTCAGAGCTGTGCAACCCAACATCAGGAGCAGTTTGATTTATTTATTTATTTTTTTAAATCTTTTGACGGTTCAGACCGGAGACTGTTGCTGCACTCGATACTGTAAGTTACAAGCAAGCACCATACATTTAAAATACAATTACTGTATATCTTATTAATCACATTAAAGAAATGAAAAAAGCAATGTTAACATGCTATGTTTATACACACCATAGCTACAGAAAGCGTTATTTATTCAAGACTTTCATAACGGAGACATGGTTTTTCAAATGTTTTCAAGACCTGGAAATCAGTTTGGCATTTTTCCATACTTTTTCCACTTTCCAGACTAGCATACGAACCCTGTGGAAAGCTATAGTATCGGTCATTTAATTGTACATTGTATTTTTTTTGTATTTCCGGGTTGGTAGAGTATGATGCTATACAGGCAGAAAGAAAGTCCAGTGGAAATCACCCTCCCCACAATCCTACAGCAGAACAGAAATGAAAATGTAAAACAAAAACAATCATTTTGTTTGAGACTTATTGACAGCGAGTCTTACCCAATCTGGCTGCTGGCTAGGGCCATTACATTTGGAGAATAGAACCTTTCATACATGGAAGCACCTTGGCATGTGTCAATGATGCAGTTCACTGTACCTGGAAAATGAGATGCTTATTACTTTTGTTCCTCATCTCTAAATTTAACACATGGAACTACAGCAGAGGCATCTTTTTCACAAGCATATAGTAGATCACTATAGCAACGGAAGCAAGCTTTTTGCAGTCTATTCTACTGGGAGAAAGGATTTAATATATAGAAGGGACATTCAATTTTACCATTTGAACAGGAAATGTAATTGACTGCACAGCCCATGACTAAGATTACATTGATCTGCAGACCTTTATCTCCAAAGTCAAATCAAAATTGCAATTTGTTTACCTTCATGTGACAAAGATTTAAGGTTTAAGATTTCACCAATGCATCACTGGGCTTAGTAACTTTTAAGTAGCCAATTGCTGCATGCTATATACTAAACTAAACAATTGTCAATTATTCACATTTATACAGTAGCAATGAAGAAATTCCAAGTGTGAATGTGTGACATTCAGGGGTTAAAAAGTAATACAGTAATTCCATGCTTCCTTTCAGTTGCTAGCTAAAGGATGATGATTCATTGTTTAATTCACATTTACTGCCACAAGTGTACTGAGATTTGTTTTTTTGTTTTTTTCCCTATCGTATTTTTCTTTTTTTTTTTAAATAAAAATTACAGTTAATCAACGTATTCAAATTTGTTATGAATAAAACCGATAGGCTTGCATCTTTCAAAAATCACCCTGACAATTTAGACTAATCAAGCACAAATAGAGAATGCATTTCAACAGACAGTAATTATTTTTTATGAAAGGGTTTACATTTCTAATAATGTCACTTAAGTTTACCAGCATTTGTTTTAAATACTGTAAAAACCTTTGTATAAGCCTATTTTCTAGGTATTTTTAGAGGGTCCTAAAAAGGGAGGACTGACTTAGACACTGGTGTGACCTATAGGCTTTTTCCTGAAATTGGTGTCTCAAAAGGGGGGTGGGCAACTTATATACTGCCACAACTTATACAAGAGTTTTTACTGTAACTAAAAAAGTGGAGAACATTTGTAAAACTACAAAGTACTACTAACAAAATAAACACAATCAAATCAATTTAAAACATTTGGTACAACCAAGCATCTGTACTTCACAGAATACACAATAATCATGATTCTCTGCCAATGAAATATGCAGGAACTATTCAACAGTAACCCATATACAGAATATGAACTTAATAAAAGTTCAAGGGAGACAATTACTTTTTATATGCAGTATACATTTCAATAAACAGGCTAAACTTACATGTTTTAAGTATGTTACTTGCTACAAACTTGAGACTTCTACAATACATTATTCACGTACACAAGTGTTTCTTTTTTTTTTAAAGCGTTTATGCAAGACTCAGAGGACACAACATTACGAAGAAGCCTTATCCCTTTGCAGTGACAACATGCTTTGTCATTTGACTTTAAGCCATGGGAGCAGTGTGGTTCAAACAGAAAGCGGTTATATTATACTGAAAGTGGTACTAAAGCCAATTACTGTTAAAACGCACTACCCAAAACCATCTCTTTCAAACTGAAACTGTAATATGCCAGCTAGCAATAGGCTTGCTACACAGATTCTCTCCAATTAGCTGTTTTAGTTTTCTCTGGTCAAATAGAAATAGAAATAGAAAAACATTTTTTTTTAGCAGGTGGAGGTGGAGTAACTGCTCATTTTTAATGAATGCAGCATAGGTACTCTATTATCAATGGATTTTAACAGTAATACACAACACCTACCTGTCATATAAATCAGAATGTTACTTCTGTCATCAGAAAGCAGTTGTTTTGATCGAGGGGTGCTTAGTGGCAAGCGGCCAGTTAAAACACCCAGGAAATTTTCAACAGTAACCTGTATACAGAACATGAACTGAATAAACATTCAAGCAAGACAATTACTTTTTATATACAGTATACATTTCAATAAACATAGGTGACTTAAATATACTTGTTACATTACCAAAGCATTTCAAAGGTATTACATGTACATCTGTAAAGGACATAACTAGTACAGGACATTCACCTTTGCATTAAAGAGCAAAAAAATGTTGGCTTCTGCACATTTAAGGTTGCAAGATACCTGCTACAGTGCCCTAAATCACAGAGTCCATCAATGGTCAAGACATACCTGGCACACACAACAACATGGTGTTACCTACATTTTTTTTTTTACTCCAATCAGTGTATTTGGGGAGAAAAACCAACAACTACGTAGCATTGAATCTCTCATACCTCATATCCTCTGTAGTCCACTTCAACATCATCCCCATACATGTTCAGATCCATGTTTTTGTGGCTGAAGACAGTAGCAGGTTTCGAGTTTCTATGGTTACAGGCCATATCATCTGCCAGCATCAGAACAATGTGACTGGGGAAAAAATCAGTAACTATGAGCAAAGTCACTCTTTAATGAGTTACAATATTGATCGTTCAGGTGAATCATTTTTACCCTTCCAAGAGGCTATACTATGCCATGCAACACTGCTATATTGGAAACTGGTATTCTAATAATACAAGCACACTAAGAAGCAGGGAGCACTATTGCATCCCACCTTTTCTACTTCAGCTACCCGTACTGCCATTTTCGGAACATTAAGTTTAGTTTTATTGTATAAGTAACCAGAAAAAAACGGTACCATACCTAATCTAGGCAACTTAGATGTATGGTACATACGGTAACTGTAACTGTTACAACATCCAGTACTGCCAGCTGGGATGGTCCTTATAATGGTGAAAAATGCACATGGGCATTTATGTTGTACACATGAAAGGGATTCCTTACTTGTCAGGGATCCCCAGTCTCTTGAAACTTCTGTAAACTGAGAGTGTATTGGCCACATGACGATAGTTAAACCAGAACCTGGATGTACACACCTGAACAGCAAATAAAACATGTAAAAAGACAGCTGTCTGAACAAACCACCTGATTCATCCTGGCTCATTTAGCTTCATGGCTCCGACTCTTTGGAACTCTCTCCCAGCTTTGGTGAGTGATGCTCCCACCGTCGCTCGCTTTTAAAATGTACTTTTTATGCTGACTTGATTACTTTTTTATAATAATTGTATTTCAAAAATGGAACGACAAATCGACAATAATGACAGCCTTGTGAAGCCTTCCTTAGTTAGAACTATCATAAACTATATATTGAATTTATTTAGGCAGCAACAGTGATTCATTCATCTAACTCGTCCACATGTAGTTTTCAACGATTTTTTTTTAACAAAGTTGAGACATGCACATCAAAAAAATCCTAAATGCGTTATCAATATACCTCAATTTCATCGGTTGCCATGGTTATCCGATTACAAAATCATCACGGGGAGCTAGAGGGCGGTAGTGAGTAGAATGCAACGGTACTGCACTGTTGAGTAGGCTTGCATTAGAAATAACAATACAGCTGCATTGTAATATATATATATATATATATATATATATATATATATATATATATATAGATAGATAGATAGATAGATAGATAGATAGATAGATAGAGATAGACAACAAATATGTTTTTTTTTTTTTTGGGGGGGGGGGGGGGGGTTGGTTTTCTGGGGTTGGTCATCTATAAGTACCAGTAGGTCCTGTATATTTTTGGTCATAGACTAGGCCAATGCATGATACTTCATTATCAATACCTAGTAATTAGTAGGACAACTGCGAGATTTAAGTGTTTTGAAAATATTGAGTTGGCAAAGTGCTAATCACACAGCTGGATGTATTAGTGTTGCCTCAAAAATGTAAAACAAACACCTCAAGGAAGGATCTATCATTATTTAATTTACTTGAGAAGATAGACATCTAATGCTTACGTCCAGGGTATGCTTTTCTATATTTTCTATACCGAAATAAGCAACATTAAGTTAATTTAATAAGAAAAAAAAAAAAAAAAAAAAGGTTTTCATCTGTCTCTTTTATTAAAACTTAAAACGTCTAAGAGCATTATCACGCATGGCGAGCATTGTCGTTAGCTCGTTAACAGTTTCAAAGATCAGAACACGCGTCCAGGTTAGCTGTATATATATATATATATATATATATATATATATATATATATATATATATATATATATATATATAATATATATATATATAAATATAAATATAAAAGATGCATTTCTATCTATATTATATATAATGATAGAAATGCATCTTTTCGTTAAACCACGCGTCTGTTTGACAAACTAACCACCCAGCGTTCAATAATATTAAAATAGTTCAATGCATTCTCTGGAATAATAATAATATTCACTGGTGAATGGTGACTGTTGAGCACGACAACCCCCTCTAGCGTCCCTCGGGTAAACAGTTAAGTACCGTGGTGCTGCGTGGGACCACCAGCGTAACTGACACTGTGGGGCAGTGCATTGAAAGTGCGTTTAGAGATGAGTTGTTTTTTTTAACTGTTTACAGTATGACCGAGAGAAGATACTGTAGTAGGTTCGGTTAACGAAGAAATCAATACATCACACAGCCAAAGAGAAAGGAGTTGCCTTTTGCGATCTGTGTTTTTTTTTTTCTTTTTCACTTTTAACACGAAAATACACATTGATTTGAAATTCTTACAGCAAGATACGCATATCGATTTGTTTCGCTTTATTATTTTCGTGAATCAAATCTAAAAACAATTTGCTAAGAAGAGAACAGAGGACAGTTTATAATATCGTTCATTACACAAATAGGAAGGATGAATACCAGCGATGCCAAGGAATACCTCACACGAAGAGAGATCCCTCAGCTGTTTGAGGTGAGCTCCATGCACCTGTGGTTTATATTGAGTTTTTGTGCATGGAGTTACTATATCGGTTAATAGCAATAATTTTCTCTCGCTGGAGCTGGTTTGCACACTTCTAAAATGGGTTAAAAGTGAAATCTGAATTCTGAGTCTAATATCGATTCGAGTTTAAGTCCACAGCGACGGTGAGTTACAAATGACAGGGCATTCTCATTTAAAACAAAAAAAAAATCAAGCTGTGATTATTATGAGATAAGTATTAAACATGCATTTATGAATTCATCAGACATGTTACTGGAAGAGTGTGGACACACAGGAAATTAAGGTGATGCATCCCATTTTGACTGCTTGGTGTCCTAGATTATGCATATTACAATTTGTAAATGCCACACTCAATCGGTGTAATATTCATATACAATATACGAGACCTGATAAAAGCAATCGTTACGGTAAAGATGTGTAGATACATAACAGTTGTTTGATGTTGTAGTGACTTACCCAACAGCTGATATGGAAATCTAAACAGTAGCCTGTAATTATTCATTATGGGTCAAAGCTTTGTATTCTTGTACTGGGTGTAGATTGAACATTGCTATTCTCATTTTTAAAAAAAAATCAAAAGTAATGATACAATCATTGTACAGTTTTAGGAGATGCATATTTTTCACACACAATTTATGATAACTACAACTAAGCTCCTGAACAACTACAATTTGTGTACCCATGAAATCGTCCAGGAATAGGGCACATATTTAATAGCAAAGACTAAGTAATTGTTAGGGCAAGTGTAATTAATGTAGTTATTAAAACCTTGTTCACTGACCTTAATAACTAATATTAAAAGACCTCTAAAACTGTTTAGAGACACATGAGCCTGTAATACCCCTTATTTCCATTACACATATAGAGTTCTAGCTGCTAAGCTCGTTTAAGGGTGTTTTAATTACGTAGAGATACTGTAATCTCGGAATCAAAATTTGTGCTAACTGAACAGACCTTTCATTTTCAAGTGGTTAATTTGCAGCACGCAGTAATTATGTTCAAACGACTGTAAATGTGCATGTTAGGAAAGTCTGATTAAGAGGAAAATATTAAAACGTTATATATATTGTAAATCGAATTTAATTGATGACTTGACATGCAATCAATGTAAAATGTAAAGAGAAAAGGAACCCATAGCCACAAATCATAAAATGCAAGATTTAAAATGCAAAAGTTATAAAATGCAAGATCAGTTTACTACTGATGAAAACTTGAAATTCTCACACAGGTTTTCATGCAGGTAGGTATATAAAATATAGAAATGACAGATCTTGAGGTGTTCTCATATATTTGCACACTACTGTATATTACAATTTTTTTTTTTTTTTTTCTGGTTTAAGTCATTATCTTCCAGCCAGTTACTAAACTTCCCAGATGGAAAATTGTGTTATTAAGCATTGAAGTGCCAAAACAATAATTTCTGCTGTGTAGAGGAGCGTTCTGCTTTACATTTACAGTTAGGTTATGGCTTTGAATATAAATTATTAACATGGTAATTGAGTTATTATTAAGGAGACAAGAGATGCAGACAGAATATTTACTGTGAGATACCTGCGCTGGCTTTCAAGTCTCTGTAAGGTGGCACATTAAAAACCGTCAAGATTTTTAGAGCACACATTTTAATGTGTAATAAAGCATGGCAAAAACACAGATGGGTGATTTAACTTGACTGTCAATACAGCGTTATACAATGTGTAACTAATCGCTATAATAAGAACATGTATATAATTTCCATCTATCACACTGTGAAGTCTTCCACAATTGTAAGTCATTGACATTAGAAAAGATTCATCATTTTATATTAGTAATGTGTTGCAGTTCTGTCTCATTAAAATTATATTGGAATCCATTGCCAATCGTTGTTAATAATAATCAGTGGTTATTTAAATGTTTTCTGTTGGATCCAAAATCTAAAGTTTAATCAAGTAAATGTTGGTGCTGTTGCAGAGTCTGCTGACTGGCTTAATGTACTACAGACCCGATGACCCAGTTGAGTATATGGAAAGCTGTCTGAAGAAGGTGAGGGACCTGGGCGGAACAGAGAAGGTGAGATGGGATACATTCGTCGGCCAGGAGAAAAAATCATTAACTCCACTCAATGGAGGACAATCCAGGAGGTCTTTCTTCCGAAATGGTAAGCATAGCACCGTTCCTTGCTAGATTCAGCATCATGGATGTGAGTTGGGATTAAGAGCAGCTCTTTGCCTCACAAACGATCTGAGAGTACCTGAGCTGTGATGTCTCATTGCCGCTGTTGCTTTGGGAAGTAGCACTCGCAGTGTGTCACCAGGGCAAGATGCAAACAAAGAAGGCTACTCATTACCACTGGCATCTGTTCAAGCGATAAGCTGTATTCACTGTTTAATTATGAAGGTTATGAAAATCATACATCTAGTGCATTTGAGTCTAATAGTACAGATTCTGCCAAGTCAACGCCCCGGTTTGAACGACCGGTCTGATTGATTTCCTGCCACGTTACAATCCATATTTTTTATTTTATTTTTTTTAGACACTGCAAGAGCTTGTAACTCAGGCATTTTTTGTATTGAACATTTTAATGCTATAGTGCTACTTTGGATGTTAATTTATTATTTTGTGTTGTTTTTTCATACTGGACACTGCCATTTCTTGCTTAGTTTATGTAAAGCCCTTTATTTTAGAGGGCCGAAAATGCCACGTGTTTATATGTTTTTAAATGCAGCGACTTTTATTGTAGCGCTTTTCACCTAAATATGTGGTTTTTAATGACATGCTTTTGCACTGCACGCTGTAGCTGTAAAGTTTAATGTTTGTTTTGTGAAAATATTTGTATTTCACCAGTCAATAAATATGTTAACTGCACTTCCTGATTCTTTAGCGTGACTGTGTGCTGTGCTGTACATTTGAATTTTAAGCGGAATATTTCTTTCTGTAAAACAAATCTTGTAAAATGCCAAGAAGGGTCCTTACTTATTGATTTAAACAGTGTTGGTGTTTATATCCGCCACAGATCAATTGAACAGACAAAGCTCGACAGTTGCAGAAACTGGTGATTTATAGACTTGATCTGGTTAATTGTGTACTATAACAAAGCTTACAATCACACTTCACATGTATAAAACAAATTCAGTGGTCTAGATGTTGAGCCTTTTGCATAAATCTAAATTGGTAAATGTCAGTTATATACAGTATCACGATAAACCAGGATCAACTATTTAATGTAAGCACTGGAAAGATATTAAATTCAAGACTGTCCATACAAGCTTTCTAGCTGCCTTAGGTCTGATGGGAAGAGGTATATTTAATCTTTTATAGAGGCAGGCTGGAGACTATGGGACTAGTGCAATATCAGTAATGATTTAGAGTCATGCACCTCACATCTTGCTGAATATGCTGTCATTATTCTAATGCATGGTTTCCTTCTAACATCTCAGTGTTGCCAGATAGCTCTAATTTTCCTTACCGGAGATATGATCGGTTGCCTCCAATCCATCAGTTCTCTATTGAGAGTGACTCGGACCTGTCTGAGACTGCTGAGCTGATTGAGGAATACGAAGTGTTTGACCCAGCAAGACCACGTCCCAAGATAATCCTTGTTATTGGTAAGATGGAGTGGGGGAGGTGAGGGGGTATACTGTTTAAAGGACCATAATTACCTTTTTTTTTAATGAGGCTGGTCAGTTGTTATCATTCCACGATTCCCCAGGCTCACTCCAAAGAGGTAAACCAGTTTCATTTATCTAAAGATGTCTCTAGCAGTTCACTGGGTGTGAACTGTTATACAAACTATAGAAAATTGCTAATGCATTTTCACCAACTTTCTGTAATGTATATAACCCCATGAATCATAGAGAGCAAGGAACTGTACCGGTTTTAAAGGCTGGTTCCACTTCTGTAAATGTCTTTTTTGTCTACTGGGATCAAGACGTAGCATCTCATCTGTAGATGTCTGGTTATTAAATCCTATATAGTATAGGGGTTGTGCTTTTTAAATTCACTCAGATTGTTTGTTGACCTATGTTGGACTTTTGCCTGGGCACATACATTTATACCCTTGCCCTTATTTGATAGAGCACCATGAGGTATTTACTGACTGCAAAGTAGCACGACTGTGGTTGAACTAATCTACTGGGGCCCTATTTGGAAGCAATGGCAAATTCCAATTTTCAGACAGGAATAACACTGTTCAAAACTTTCTCATTCTGAAACATAATTGTTTCGTGCTAATTGTGTATCGTTAAAATTGGTTTTATTCCTCTTTAAAAAACAAACAAACATTGTGATAGCTGTGAATTTGCCCCCATTGGGCAAATGTCAACAACATTCACAACTTGAAATACTTCACAGCAGTGTGGCTTCTAATAGGCAAAGGTGTTTGAAGAGCCCTGTAACAGGTATTGATATAAAGCAGAGACAAATGGATCATAAATACTAAATATTTAATGAAGCCAACATGTAACATTTCACAGACATTTCCACTTTAGTGTCAAAGAACTGAAGGCAAACTATTTAGACCCGGTGACCTTCACATGCACGTTATTGATTCCCCGGCCTTTCTGATTGAGGTCTTACAGTTGACTAGGAAATAACAAGGATCAATGCGTTAACCTTTCTGTTTATAAAAATATGTCCTTTAATCTTTGGGTAACATAGCAACACTCTGTTTTATTAACACAACAGGTGGGCCAGGCAGTGGCAAAGGGACCCAGAGCCTAAAGATTGCAGAGCGCTATGGGTTTGAATATATTTCTGTTGGGGAGCTTCTGAGAAACAAGATGATCCACAATGCCACCAGCAACAGGAAATGGAGCTTAATTGCAAAAATAATTACAAATGGAGAATTGGCACCACAGGTATAGAGCATCATCACTGTAGTGTTTAAAAACCCCCATTAGCAGTAACTTAACACTTACTGTAACAATGTGTGAAAGCCCCAGGCAGTCTTATAAAGTGGGTTGTTAACGACTAGATTCAATTAATCCTTGCAGTAGACTTGATTGGAAAGTAATAATACATAATTCGTGGAAGAAGTTAGGTTTGCATCTCTTGGTTATTTAATGGCCTAATCATTTATGTTCCAGATCTGGTGTCAACCATACATTGTAAGATCAGTCTACAGTGACCATTCAATCCTTGTGTATACAGTGTATGTGTTCTATGTTAAGGGGATAATAACCACAGCTTTATAAAACTCATTTTCAGTTAATAAAACCCAACTTAAGCCTTAAATTCACCTTCAGAGTTGCAGATGCAAACTGTGTGAGGCTTAAATGGGGTCTAATTAAGCGAATCACAGGTAGTAATTATTTATGAAATACATTATTTCTCCTAGGAAACAACTATTACAGAGATAAAACAGAAACTGATGCAGATTCCCGATGTACCCGGGATAATTATTGATGGATTTCCTAGAGATGTTGCCCAAGCACTATCTTTTGAAGACCAGGTAGGCGATTTCTTTTTTTTTCTACAGTTGTGACTTCACTTAATAAATATATGAATCACCACAACAGTAATCAAACAGTGTAATAGGTTGTAATAGGTATATAAAACCCTTAGATTGAAACTTGCATGCCAATTGGCTAATGCAGAGTCACACGGGCCAAAAATAAAACAGACATTGACCTACTAAAATAGTGACCTCAGGGGAACAATAATGTCTACTGTCTCTCCTTTCAACCCAATTTCAAATCACAAAGTCAAAGGCAGAAATGTCTGTGGGTGTAAAAAAAAACAGCTCATGCTGTGTGCTAAATGACACTCTTTCAAGCTATTGTCACCATGTCACTCAGCCTTCAGATTTCATCAACTGCCATGAGTCTGTACTCACTGAATTATGAGCAACATTTATTTATTGGCCACTAATTTGCAGCAGGAAACACTTGATCAGTGGGCTGTATAAGGCTATGAAGATGTACCCTTCATTCAAGAGGCTTAGTACAGGAGAGAGAGGCTTGCTCGTGTAAAACATGAGCAAACATTGCAAGATTACAGCAACCAATGTCTTAAATTGTCCTTTTGACAGACAAAAAAATATATACTACAATTGAAAAAGTGTTTATTTATTTATTTTTATTTTTTACAGTTTTGTAAAACAGAACCATACAGAGATACACTAGTAAGTCCTAGTTTTTAAACAGTTCAATAAACTAGTGACCCGTAATCCAGAAAGGTCTGTGTCTTCAGTCTTCTTCTGTGTGCTGCTTGAACCCGTGCTTCCATTTGATTAGAGAGACTTCACAAAATGTAATGTACCTGTTTGATGAAAAAATCTTTGTGCAAAAGAAAAGACACTTGATTCTGCCATGTACAGATACTTTTGCTTTGCAAACTGTACTGTATCAGAACAAAATACATTTAATCTTTGGTTTCTTTTTTTCCATTTTTTTCTCCTGTTTCTGCAAAACTGGATATCTATTAATATTTTTCCTCAAGCCTTTAGCCCATAGATAAATCAGGGGATTCATTTAATTGTTGACAGAAGCTACAGTAAAAAAAAAGTGTTTTGGCTAAGAGCCTGGGTTAGCTATGGCGATAAGGTCAGAAAGAAATGTGAATGATTTTGAAAGGTCTTCACTTAAGGAGATGGACTATGTAGCAACCTTGGCACAGAAGACAGAGATTGGAGTGAGTAAGAGCTTGGCGAATACATACAGTGCAGTATATAAGCTTTGAGAGTAGCTGGGGGTAATGCAACATGAATGGATTCATAGCAGCAGCAGAGTACTCTCAATCCGTGGCCTTGGAACAGCTCTGAGGCTTGTCAAATACCAACAGTGCCCAGTAATTGTTAACACATAGAATTTTGTGGCTGATGCTTTAATTTACTCCACTGGAAATTGAAGTAACCTTTTCAGATCCAGAGCAAGTGAATACATAAGAAGCAGCAATTTGGGCTTTCCCACACATCCCTACCTGAATGGAACACCTTTTTTAGGGTGAGTGGGTAAAGTGCCCATCCCATCCCTGGTCCCTCTGAGTGACTGCCTCCAAACATGTACCAATTGTGATGGTGTTTTCTCGGGATTCACACACCCGTCCAGAAGGAATTAGACTAAACCTCATTTTAAATAGGCTTCCAATCCTTACTTTGGATCCCTACTGCCAACCTTGGCTGGATTTGAACCAATAACAAATAATCAGGGAGATGAATAGCAGGCTTCATATTCCATTGCTCACTGGCATGGCTGGGATCCTTGTCTTAAAGCTATATTAAGCTGCTTTTGAGATTCAGGTGCTGAGAAGCGCCTACTGGAATCCTGCCAGACTGAGGAGACTGTCTTTTTGATTGATGTGGATTAGAGTATGAATAGTTGAGCAGATGAATGAAACTCATTTTGTGTGAAGCGCTGAAGTAATCAATGCAAATAAGTTAACATGCCTAATGGACTTGGATACTTTCAGCTTCAGTTTAGCATAAATTAGGACACTGTTTCCATGACTGAGGTAAAAACCTAGTGCTTTATCCACAGAACATTCAGCTGCACTCTGTCAAAGGCTCCTTTATCTACAAATTATTGTCCCCAAGGATCTTCCTTCTGCTGACTGATCAGACTGTGTTATAAACTGAAAATTCATGACGGTAGTGAGAATAGAAATGGGTTTGTTCAAAAGTATTCTGTTGCAGAATTACATAATCACCAAGAACTCCAACAACCCACAGTACAGAGTTAGAAATTAATATTTAGTTATATAGATTTTTATTTTGAAAAGTATAAATAGAATAATCACAGATTGAAGCTGTCAAAGTAGCCTTCTAGATTGTATCTTGCTGGTTTTATAGCGTGCCCTCTTATTACTGTAACACAACCGTTGGGAGTCACAGTTAACAGGCCGTGCTGCATGTGTTCCACCTTATAATGAGGATCTAAGTGAAATGGAATTATTGGGAAAATGGAATCCGCAGCTATACCACATCAGGATCAGAAGCATTTTAACAAGGGATATTTATATTTTAAAAAATAGATGTGTTTGAACTCATTGTAAAATATATGCTTTATATATATAGACCCCTGACCAATTCTCTCATATTACTGAATTACGAATAGTACACTGAGATTTTGTTCTGTTCGATATTTTATGTTAAAACATTGAAACTCAGAATCAATTATTGTAAGGTGACATTGGTTTTATGTTGGGAAATATTTTTAAGAAAAATAAAAAATTGAAATATCTTGCTTGCATAAGTATTCAACCTCTGTGCTGTGGAAGCTCCCAGTTTGCACCGATGAAAGAAATTGCCCTAACGAGGACACAATTACCTTACCATTGGCCTCCACCTGTGAACCATTAAAGTTGCTGTCACATTTTCTGGATAAAACCCCCACTGTTGAAGGATCATTGGTAAGGCTGTGAATCTGAAGGAAAATGAAGACCAGAAAGCATTTTACAGAAGTTAGAGATAAAGTAATACAAATGCGTAGATTAGGGAAAGGGTACACAATAATATCCAAGTGTTTGGATATCCCATTGAGCACAGTTGGATCAATAATCAGGATGTGAAAGCTGTATCACACCACCCAGGCACTGCCAAGAAAAGGCCGTCCCTCAAAACTCAGCTCTCAGACAAGAAGGAGACTTGTGAGAGAAGCCACAGAGAGGCCAACAATCACTTTGAAGGAGCTACAGAGTTCAGTGGCTGGGAGTGGAGTAATGGTGCACCAGTCAACCATATCAAGAGCTCTGCATGACACTGGCCTGTATGGGAGGGTGGCAAGAAAGAAGCCGTTACTCAAAAAGTACCATCTGAAAGCACGTCTGGAGTTTTCCAGAAAGCATGAGTGACCCAGCTGCAATGTGGGAAAAGGTTTTGTGGTCAGATGAGACCAATATAGAGCTTTTTGGCCAAAACTCAAAGCGCTATGTGTGGCGCAAAGCTAACACTGCCCATGCCTCAAGACACACCATCCCTACAGTGAAGTATGGTGGTGGCAGCATCATGCTGTGGGGATGCTTCTCATCAGCAGGGACTGGGCATCTTGTTACTGTTGAAGAAAGAATGGATGGAGCAAAATACAGGAAAATACTGCAAGAGAATCTGCTTAGGAGGAAAAAAACTGAAGCTTGGGAGGAAATTCACCTTTTAGCAGGACAATGATCCCAAGCACAAGGCCAAAGCAACATTGGAGTGACTCAAGAACAAAAAGTTGAATGTCCTACAGTGGCCCAGTCAAAGTCCTGATCTCAATCCCATTGAGAATCTGTGGCACTATTTGAAAATTGCGGTCCACAAGTGTCGTCCAACCAACCTGAACAACCTGGAGCAAATCTGCCAAGAAGAATGGGCCAAAATCACTCCGACACTGTGTGCAAAGCTGGTACATACTTACCCCAAAAGGCTTAAAGCTGTTATTGCAGCAAAAGGTGGCTCTACCAAATATTAATGTGTGGGGGTTGAATACTTATGCAAGCAAGATATTTCAGTTTTTTATTTTTCTTGAAAATATTTCCCAACATAAAACCAATGTCACCTTACAATAATTGATTCTGAGTTTCAGTGCTTTAAAATAAAATATCGAACAGAACGAAATTTCAATGTACCATTTGTAATTCAGTAATATGAGAGAATTGGTCAGGGGTCTGAATACTTTTGCAAGGCACTGTATATATATATATATATATATTTTTTTTTAAACTACTATTATTAATGTGCATTAAAAAGCCCCAAATCCCTCTGATGTGCGATTTGATTATTGGAATTGTGGTTTGTCTTTAAGATATTTACAGATCCACCTCTTCTCCACAAACACACCCTTCCCCCTCACCCCCAGGCTTAAGAATCAGAGCTCCATCCCTTCTAATTGATTGATATGGTGTTCATATGTCTGCTGTCAGATTATTATTATTTATTTCCAGCAGACGCCCTTATCCAGGGTGACTAACAGTTCTTACAAAGTATCACATTACAAAGTATAACATTACAAAATATCACAGTACAAAATATCACATTACAGATGAGAGCAGTTATAAAATACAATAAAGCCAGTAGTAAAATAACAAATTGTAACAGCTGTTAAACTTTAAAATATTTGATTATACAAGTAAATTCCATAAAGAGCAAGTAGTAAGTAGTTAGTTACCTTTAAGAATAAAATGAAGTACAAGATACTGAAAATATAATTCTGATTGACAACAGTAGTAGAATACAGAACAGAGATGTCCTAGACTGTTGGGGTTTCCTAGTTCATAGTCAGTCGATAATGGATGTACAGCTTGAATGAGTGGAGTTAGCCCCATTTGTTTGTTTTAGAGGTATCAAAACCCCATTCACACACCCGTCCAGAAGGATTGGTGTGGGGACTTGGGAAGACAACAGACACATGCATGCGCATCAGTTTCATATCATCAAATCCACAACAAAAACCTTTGCAACATCATCTTTGTGTATGTGGTGTAATAGTACATTTGGTTACAATACATTTCCTCACCCTTTCTATTGTAAACGTTTTCCAGGCTAGAGTGTACTTGTTATTATCACAAACAAGCCTCATTCCTCATTTTAAATAAATGCAAACATATGAGTCAGTGCTGGATTCAAACAAATAAACACTGGGCTGATACACCCAGGAGCTGTAGCTTTGAAATCTTATGTAAATATACTATCAGTTTCCCTACAAAGCACAGAAACGCATGCTGCCATTTACCCATTGACTTTTTTGTCATGTAATCAGATCAGCATTATGCATAGTGTTTGACATGAAAGTGGGAATTATTGTGTCTTTGTATAATTAACAGCCAATAACTAACAGGTGGTGATGTATGCTTTTTGATAAGATTGTTTAAAATGTAAAATATACATACAATGAAAATAGAATTCCCCTGAATTTGACATACGCTCCCAATGATTACATTTCCAATATGATGCCACTGTCCAAAACAATATACAAAACAAACAGCAATTCTGAGAAAAGATTATGTATACAAAAAAGAGTGCAGCAAATGTGAGATCCTGCACTATATTCATTAGAGTGCATTAGAGTGCCAGGGTTTCAGAGCAGGGTAGTTCTATGCATCGACCGGCATGTAATATTTATAATAAACAGTCATCCATGTTTAACCTGCAGTATATAGTTTGAAAAATGACTTCAGCATCAATTCTTTTTCCATAATGCAATATGATAAATTGTTCCAGATAACCTAACAGCAGTTTAAATGTCCTGTCAAGATTGATTTATCTGATACATACACTGTGGAAAATGTGCCATAGAAACACATGAATTAATAGCGCTATAGAATATGCAATATAGTAACGATCTGGATTGATGAGTGGATTTGCATATTCATTGCAATTAATCAGCTGAAGGGAGCAAGATAGCTTTTGTATGTTTGTATTTACTGTCACAATGCATCGTATTGTCTTATGGAATTTTATTTCAATGAAAATATATAACTGGCCATTTTGAAATATGGAAAGCCAAAGTATATTTAAGATTGAGATAAATGCAGTTCACTTTGTAATACTTTAGGCAAATCCCAACTGCCAGATGGTGTATGTGACACTGGCAGTGTCTGTAGTGTGTACTAGGGCTGTGTGCAATATTGGTGTATTTTTCAGCTTGGCGGCTGTGTGTAGTGACACAGCTGCAAGACCTCATATTATTCTCAGGGGAATATTGCAGCCTGCAACTACATTTTCTTCATAGTAAAACATAAACATTTAAATAAATGTCTGTAACCTGTATATAAATATACATTTAGTATCATCTTGTGTTCTTTAACACTGTAGGGTCGGTTATATGATACAATATTATATTTTTTATCTTGGCTTATTTTTATAGAATAAAGTTCACTGTAAATGTAGCGCTCATTAACAGAAGGTATAAGCTGATAATCATAAGTGAATTGCATTCAATCTGAAGCCCAAGCCAGTTGAAAGTCTGAAATGTGTGTAACATGGTGTTAGAACACTGGCCTAAGTATAAAAGTGTCTTTGTTAGATGTTCTCTGAGTTAAGTAGCATGTTACCTAATTTACCCTTTGTCACCAAATATTGTTAACAAGTGAGGGTCCATGACTACTATAAATATAGGTAGCGTAGGTACAAGTTTGTCATTCCTGAATGTAAGGGAGCAGAAAATGGCAAAATATGCTCAGTTAAGCAAAGAAAAAAGACTGTAATTACTTTAAGAAATGAAGGTCAATCTTTAAGACAAATCACAAGAACTTTGCAACTGTCTGTAACTGCTGTGGCCAAGACCGTCAAACGATTTGAAGAAACTGGCACTCATGAGGACCGAACAAGGTCAGGCAGGCCAAGGGTGACCTCAGAATCAGAGAACAAGTTCATTCGAGTCTGCAAAACCGGCAATCAACTGCCCTTGAAATACAAGCTCAGCTAAATGTTACTAGAAGTACAGATGTTTCAACATAAACTGTTCAGAGGAGAGTGAATGAAGCTGGCCTAACTGGAAGAGTTGCTGCAAAAAAATCATTGTTAAGAGTGCAGAATAGGAGGAAGAGACTTGCCTGGGCCAAAAAACACAGAAACTGGACGTTTGAGGAGTGGAAGTCAGTCTTATGGACCAATGAGACAAAATTTGAAATATTTGGGTCCAACTACCGAGTATTTGTAAGACGCAGAGAGGGTGAGCGCATGAGTTCTGCATGTGTGGTTCCCACTGTCAAGCATGGAGGAGGCAGTGTCATGGTCTGGGGTTGCTTTGCTGGTGACCGAGTTGGTGATCAGTCTGTGGCAAGCTCAACCAGCATGTCTATCATAGCATACTTCAAAGGCATGCCATTCCATCAGGATTATGGCTAGTTGGGCAGTCCTTCATTCTTCAGCAAGATAATGACCTGAAACACACCTCAAAGTTGTGCAAGAACTATCTGGCGAAGAAGGACAGTGAAGGACAACTCAGTATAATGACCTGGTCTGCCCAGTCTCCAGACCTCAATCCCATAGAACTTGTATGGGATGAACTGGACAGAATAGTCAAAGCAAAGCTACCCACAAGTGCCCTACATCTCTGGGAAATGCTGCAGAAGAGCTGGGAAGACATGCTGGGTGATTTCCTGCTTTCCTGTTGTTAACCGGATGCCTCGTATTTGTGAGGCTGTTATTAAGGCAAAGGGTGGCTATTTTGAGGAATCCAAGATTTAGAGACAATTTTCAGTTTTCTTGAACATTGCTTTGATATGCCTTATGTTTTGTTTTGTATATTGTAACAATGTGTTTTCATTTTCAAGTAATTATAGAAACGTATACGACATAAAACATTGTCAATTATGAAAAAAGCTAGTTTCCAGCAAATGTACTCAAACTTTTGACTGGTACTATATATATATATATATATATATATATATATATATATATATATATATATATATATATATATATATATATATATATATATATATATATAATAACTATACTGCGGATTCAGATATATCGCGGTCCTGGAGTTGGCTCTCCATTTTTACTGTCTAACTGTGTATGTATTAGCTACAATATACATAAGCACCTACAATTACAAATATTTCCTACTGCACATCACAAACTAAAACACACAAAACAATTAAAAACAAAGCATTACTATCGTACTGTTATCATATACACACGTATTGCACAATAACACAAAGCAAAGTAAATATCTACTTACTGAAGTGGTTTCTATTTTAGCCAACGAGGTGTTTACGTGTGGCAGCAATGCACTAGAAAAAGTCACAAGGCAATGACATCAGCTCCCTAGCAACAAACCTCCAATGTTGTTGTTGGGAATTGATTATTTCAATGCAGCGGGTTGAATGGTTGCAGACTCATGAAATTAATTGGAGACTGAAGTTGATGAGAAGCAATTACCCACCGCTGTACGAATTACAACAGTGTGCTGCTTTTTATATGAAAAATGAGAAAAAGCAGGCTGCGTAGAGGATTTATACTGGACCCTGACGCACCTGATAAAATGAGAGAGTGGTTGTACAGTATTTATTTGTTAGCCTATTTGTTTTTCTATGGGTCTCTCGCTATATCACAGCCCTTGATATATAGCAGATTTCTTTTGGACCCCAACACCCGCGATATATCGAGTGGGTGATATATATATATATATATACACACACATACATACATATATATATATATATATATATATATATATATATATACACATACATACATACATATATATATATATATATATAGAGAGAGAGAGAGAGAGAGAGAGAGAGAGAGATAGATAGATAGATAGATAGATAGATAGATAGATAGATAGATAGATAGATAGATAGATAGATAGAAATGGTGGCAGACCATATAGTGCTACTTATATAATTAAAATAGGGGCCCAAAGATGATACAAACATACAGTATGACTAGTGTCTGTGAGTTTATTTTATTTGAAACTTTTTTTCCAAATTGTTATCTGTAAAGGAATGTAATAGGAGGGTTTAATTTTCAAAGAAGTCCTATAAATAAGATTATCCACAGTCAAATAAATATTATTTAGGTACAATAAACTCCCTTATAATTTTATCCAAGCAGATTCATGGAAGTGGGGTGTCTTGTCCTTGCATGCAGTGTCTGATAAGAGCTCATCTCGCTGACCGTTCCCACAGATCTGCACCCCGGACCTGGTGGTGTTCCTGGCCTGTGTCAATAACCGGCTGAAGGAGCGACTGGAGAGGAGGGCGGAGCAGCAGGGGAGGCCTGACGACAACCCCAAAGCCACTGAGCGCCGCCTGGCCAACTTCAAGCAGAATGCCATCCCTCTGGTGAAGTACTTCCAGGAAAAGGGCCTGATTGTCACGGTAAGCCTTCCTGTCAGCCGGCAACAGGCAGCGAGCAGTAACAATAACATTGCATTACTGAGAGTCATTCCATTATTATACTAACACACTAAATATCGGTAGGAAAGTGGCTCTTCCGACTACATCACCTCATCCACATTCTCTTAGTATAAAAGTCTAATCTGGCACGTGATTTGTGAATGCAATTATTGTTAACCAGCACTGTCTTCCTGAATAGGTGAATAGATTTTGTGAGCATGCCGCTGTCAAAAGAACAATGGCAATCTGAAGTGACGTATGTGTCTCTTTCCCTGTTCTTTAAAACTGAACAGTTGTCATCTGTTCTTAAAGCTGTCTGTTCCCATCAGTATCATTTATTCCCAGTGGATGTTGTCCATCACATGCGAATGTTCTGGCAGTTTTCTATTGTATAACAGCCATTCAGAACAGAAACACAGAAATGTCTGGTCGTATTACTCATATAATTGAATACATAAAAAGGGGATTAAAGACGTCATATTATACTATTGTATTATACACATTTTCCCCCCACAACTGACAACTGCTAATTGCAGCTGATTTTGGCCCTTTAACTCATAGTGTCCCTTTTACTGTTCATTGGTGTGTCTAAAAAACACTTCGACACTTTGTGTTAATCCGTACTTCTTTACGTTCCTATAAGACAACGGTCTTCTGGACGATCGTCATGTATATATACTTACATATACTCACATATCTACTCAACGCGTATATTATTATGCGAATATATATATATATATATATATATATATATATATATATATATATATGATATATATATATATATATATATATATATATATATAGTAGGTCATAGCACATAGTATTTGTACAGTACTATATACAGTAGTCTCTGGCTAAGAGAACACCCCTTGGGAAACAAAGTGTTCTTTTAGCCAAAGTGTTCTCTAAGGCAGAGTTGACCACCGGATACAATATGCCAAGGCCAATCATGATCTAAATCAATAAATACAAACGCATGTATTACGTATGTCATGATGCTCGTGAATCAACATATGAAATGAACAGAATACGTAAGAAAAAAGCAATAGGCAAGCGTATGCTAATAAACTAGAATAATAGCTAACTGACAAACTAACATTAATAAGCTAACTGACACACTCAATTAACAAAGCACCCCTACACACAGTAAACATACTGCAGCGTCTCTAACAGTAATTATGAATATGAGCATGAAATTTAACATCACAGTTACAATACAATGCTGTATCAGGTTTTAATCGGTTAGCAGCAATCAGTGCCAAAAAGGTGATCGAGTTGTGGCCCCAGTGTGCTTGGGAGTCTTGGCCAATCGGGTTGTGTTTTGTGCCTCGTTCCACTTGTGAGATCCAATAATGTGTCTTGTTGTGTCTACATTGTATGTCTGGTTCCCTTTCAATTTGAATGACAACCATTACCGAATGGGAAAGAGCCTCTCTGACCGTCAATCTCTGAGCAAATATACAAAAGCTGCCCTATGAGGGCTCTGCTGTGAGGGGGAAGTCCCGCCCAACTCTTGCCGAAGGGGGATGTCCTCACAGTAGCCCATCTCCATTTTCTCTCTCATATCTCTGAGACAGGTCGTGAATTGCTTTGGCGTTTGCGTCCGAATTTGGCTGGTTTATTTGTTGCTCCAAATAAATTCTAAACCACGGTATCATGCTTTCGAGCGTTAGTAACACTGCTCTCACTATAGTCTCCCGTCAGTTTATTGGCTAGAGCTGGTTTTGACCCCTCTTCACAGATTAGCGATCGGCCACTACTCTCACTACATGAAGCTTTGTGTAGCTGATACACCGTATGAGAGCTGTTGTAGTGCTGTAGGAGACCCTGCGGGCTCACGATGGCGTCCTGTGCGCGAATTAATCGGTCAGCGAACCAAGAAAAAAAAAAAAAACAGTTCGGGCCTAGCACCCCTCTCAAGCCTCGGGCTATCCTAGCGCGGCTGCGCTTGCCCTCGACGACCACGCCGATTGAATCGGCTGCTTACCTCGGCACCGACTGTGCTTTCCCGCCTTCTTGCGAGGCTGAGAAGAACAGCACCCACCCGGCCCCGGTTGACCCAGAGTCGGCATGAACATCTTCGGCGCCGCCTACAGCTTGGCCCCGACCTTGCCTACCATCGGCACCGGCCTTGGAACAGGTCCACTCGGCACCGACTGTTTGGCACCGACATCGTGTTCTCTCGATTGATTCAGCATTGGGGAGTAGTTTCGAGGCCGTCGACAGCCTGGCACAGACCACGCTACACGTTGGCATTGACCTCGGCGCCGATCGACTTGGCTCTGCCCACTCGGCACCGACAGCGCTTTTCTCGGCGCCGATCCCGGCACTGATTGATTCGGCTCCGGGGAATAGCTTCGAGGCTGTCTACAGCCCCACTCCGACCGCGCTACATGTCGGCATCAACCTCGGAGCCGGTCGACTCGGCACCGACCACGCGGCACCGACTGCGCGCATCTCGACACCAACCTCGGCACTGACAGCGCTCGCCTCGACGCCGATCCCGGCACCGACTGATTAGGTACCAGTGAATTGTTAAAAAAAACAAACAAAAAAAACACGTCTGCAGGCTGCTCGTTGAGCATAGCAGTTTGAAACAACAACAACAACTGCAAATATGTCGGTGCGGTCAACTGGATCAGCGGGCTTCCACCAGTGTGACCGGTGCTCAGCCAAGCTACCCAGCAGGATGAACACAGATCCTGCGCCAGGTGCCTCGGGCCAGAACATGCGGCCAAGGCACTGGCAGGTGAGCTGGACTGCTCTCCCTGTAGGAAGTTCTCAAGGAGAAAAAAAAGATGGAGAGCAGCCCTATCCCCAGCAGAATCTCTCTCCTCAAGCCAGGGGAGAATGAGATCGGTGGTCCAAGGGCCTCCACAGAGGTCTTCCAGGACCCCCCCCTGCTACAGTGATCAGGGAAATCTCCTGCACAACCGGGTCACCCTCCCCTTCCCCACCACTGGTACAGAGGTGCAGGCACCTCTCAGGGAGGCGAGATGGTCACCGTTGAGGCGGTACCACTCAAGGGGACGCTCACCAGGGGACAGTCGGTCGCCGTGCAGGTACCGCTTCCCTTCCCCAGGGGACAGGAGGTTGCCACGGAAGCGCCGCTCCCCTTTACCACGCAGGCGCAGACGTTCTCCATCGCTGTCGTCTCGAAGGCACTCAAATTCGGCCGAGCAGCGCTTCAGCTCAAGAAGCGGGCTTAGGCGCATTCCCCACGGACCATACACATGTTATGCCCAGTTCGGGCTCTGTGCTGTTATTTGGATAGGATGACATCCTGGAGACAGTCCAACCAGCTGTTTGTCTGCTACAGGTCCCTCTCTAGAGGTCAGGCCCTATCGAAGCAACATCTAGTGCATTGGGTGACAGATGCGATACGCTTGACGTATGAACAGACGGACTCCCTGTTACCAGGGGACAATACAGCCCATTCTACCAGGGGCCAGGCAACTTTGTGGGCTTTCCTTCATGGTGCTTCCTTAGATGAGTTATGCTACATCGACAGGTAGTCAGACATTTGTGCGTTTTTACCACCTTGATGTGACAAACCGAACGAGACCCTCTTTGGGATCTAGAGTTTTGCAGGCGGCATGCCCTTAGGCGTTATGTGGGCTCTGCTGCTGTGGGGTTGTACCGTCGGTAATCTGGAGCCACAACGGCTTTGGTACAGCTTCTGTGAGGGGGAAGTCCCGCCCACCTCTTGCTGAAGAGGGACATCCTCACAGTAGCCCATCGCCATTTTCTTTCGAAATCAGAGGTCAGCTGGGGACACGACCTCGAAGGGTAATGGTTGTCATTCTCTTTCAGGGAACCATGGTTATGGTAATAATCTAACGTTCCCTTTCAATTCGAATGACAACCATAACCATGGTTCCCTGAAAGAGAATGACAACCATTACCCTTCGAGGTCGTGTCCCCAGCTGACCTCTGATTTCGAAAGAAAATGGCGCTGGGCTACTGTGAGGACGTCCCTCTTCAGCAAGTAGTGGGCGGGACTTCCCCCTCACAGCAGGTCCCTCATAGGGCAGCTTTTGTATATTTGCTCAGAGATATCCAGTGTCCAATCAATTGTCTCACTAATTAGGTGATTAAGTGCCTATGCTTCATTCATAGTCACTCAGGCGTGTCATGGTCAAGGATGAATTAATGAGTGATTAAAAAGAAACCAAAAACATTTTGTGAATGTCCATCATTTATATACCTTATTTTTTTTCGAAAATAAATGTGTTATAATAGTGATAAGTTTATTTTGATACTTGGTATATATAAGGTAAAGAAAAAAATGAATGTCAGCATACTGAGGCTACAAACAGTGCTGACTGAGGCATCTCAAACATCTCAGCAACACCTATATAGACAACATGGGAATTAATTTCAATAAATATGCTTTCAGTCACCTTCAGTCATATAGAATCATTTACAATTACTATATCTGTGGGCTTCTATACAAGCCATAAGGAAATTAAAAGCCCCATCATACCTGCAGGAGGTGGCGAGGTGACGTTGATAACAAACCCCTTCCCGGCCTAAAGTGGTTGTTCTCAATAAGGGATCTTCAACAGGGCTCTGTTTCAGAGAGGACTGTAAACCAAATTAATGGCAAATAAGGATGGAAACTGGAGCTTCACAGCAAGAGCACAGTTCACAGCACTGGTGCAGCATCGCTCCTTTCTCATTATCAAGAAAGGCTTTCTTGGTAAAATTAACATTGTTCAAGTTGTTCTGATTTTTTTTTTTCAATTTATTTCTTAAGACCGAAAGACAATTGAAGGCATTGTTGGTAATGCTTTTGTTTGTCGTCTCCAAATAGTACATTGACACAGTTTAGCGCTGTTCTTGAGAGGCCCAGCACTGAATGGAAGGGGTTGTTTGGGTCTGAATTAGGTGGCTCTGTTAGGAATCTCACATTGTGCCCGGCTGTAGACAGTCCCATTGCCCCTCACGTTTTGTGAGTTATGAAAAAGAAACAGTTGTGTCAGACACTTCCTCTCTACTCTAATAGCCCTGGTCTTTTGTACAAGCCAAAGGGACATTTCTGTATCTGCCTATTAGAGAGAGTGAGGCTTGAATTGTCCACAGGCTCTTTCTCCTTAGTGTTTCCAGACAACTAATGCATTTAACCAGTGAATGAGAAGCCAGATGATTGACCACTGCATGTAGTTCAGGTACCCGGCAGTGAGATGCATTTTTAAATCTATCTCGCGCACTATGAACCAAGTTTCAGGTGTAGGCACAAATGGGAACACAGATTGTAATGTTTAAATCCTCTTGAACCAAGTGAAGATTTTTAAGGGAGATGTTCCAACTTCATCTGCCGTGAAAAATAGATTTATTATAGTTTTGTTTTTTTAAGACAGTATGTTAATGACAGGTTAGAAAGCTGCGCTTTCCTATTGTGATTGCTAGAATTTGTGTGAGTGTCCAGATGATTGAAAACTTCACAAGAAAAAATTTAATTTTCTTTTCTTTGATATTTAAGATTTCCGGTGATTTTCTTGGCTCTGTGACTTCTTTGTTCATTCTAATAGATCAGCAAGAACCATAGACAGCAGTCCTAAGAGTCACATACAAGGCCCTCCAGACAGCATGACTGGGCTCTAGGCATTCGATGTTGGCTTATTGAATTCTGTTAATAAACTACCTAACGTATTTATAATATTAAGACTGCCTGCTTTATTTAAATCACCTCAGGGCTTGAAAGAGGTTTAACCCTCCTACTTTTGTTTATTAGAGTCATTCCAACCTCAGGTAATTTTAAATGACAATGCCTGTTTTTTTTGTTTTTTTTTAAACCAATTCAGAAGATATTCTTATTTTTTATATGGGATGTAATTTAATAGATAGTCAGTAGCTGACAGTTACGCATTCTCACAAGGTAATTCTAAAATATAAAACAATAACCTGGTGGACGGTGTCTCGCTCATCCTTGCTAAACAATATACAACACAAATAATAATATAAACAGCGCACTTATATATTTAAATACCTAGTGGTGGGGCACTAGGTATTTAAATATATTTTTAGAATGTCAGTAGTGAAATGGGAAACCACATTGTAAAATAAAATTGCTGGCAATAAGGGCATAAAGAATCGAATGAAAGGAAATTAGGTTATGTGTATGTTGTGCTGCCCCTATCAGTGCATTTGCTCTTCTGTGCAAACATTGACTGTTCAATACAATCTTATTTTCTGGTTCAGGGCATTAATACCTTATAGTAGATTTAGTTTTTCTTGATGTTCTGTTTCCACTGACCTGTTTTCATGTGTGTCGTTTAGATGGTTTCACTGTGTACCATCTCTATGATCAGCTCTCAGTCCATTAACATGGGTGTCTACCATTTCACAACAACAGTAACATATATCTTTCTGGATTTTATGATGATTGAATCACTTCTAAATAATATGTAATTGTATACCTGTTCTAGGAGTTAGCATAGGAAAAGTATAGCCAACTGTAGTAATGCATAGTGAAACCATGGTAAAGCATAGTTAAGAACTGTATTATAAGACCAGAGAGGTATGGTAAAGAACTTAAAATAATTAAATAATTAAATAAATAAATAAATAAATAAATAAAACATGGTAAACAATTCTAAATGGTTAGTATAATTATGGGGAAAGTATTTGACAACTGTAAAATTACCATGCAAACTTTTTTTATTATTTATTTATTTATTTTTTTGTTATTTCAAGGATAGCTTTAAAAACTCAAAGGCAGCATTTATCCATTCTTCAAAACACTGGAGGTTTTTTTTTTTTTTTTTAATAGAACTGTTATTGAATGCATTTCAATCGAATAATACCATTGCAAAAATGGTACATTGAATGCCAGATGAAATAGTGATACAGAAGCTGTGCACGTTGCCTTTAAATCTCTTCAAAGAAAATATAAAATATCATTAGAGATGAATCCCAAATTAGAATTACTTTCCTTGAAGTAAACCATTTCTGTGCCTTCAAATGCCAAGTTAAAGCTAATTGTGAGTCATCAAAAAATACATTTAAAATGTTATTTTACAAGTGACGATCTTGGCTGCATTGTATTTCTGTTAATTGCAATGAATGCTTTAATCAGTTAGCCAGGTATACTTTAATGAGTAGAGATGCTTGAGGGCTCAGTAGCTGTACCCTAAATAAATCAAGTTATTGATCTCCTTAATATGACATAGCTGCAGCATCGACCATGCATGTTTCTTTAATTAGTCTGACAAATTGTATCTTCTGGCATTCAAAGTGCAAGCCTGCCTCGAAGGAGAAAGGGCTGCTTCTCTCAGCAAGTACATCAGATTGCAAAGTAGCTGTTTGTAATTGTTGGTTGTCAAGGAAACCCCAGCAATTCTCCTGACCTTACTTAGTTCCTGTTTTAGATCCATTATCCAGCATTGCGCCATAATGATGTCCCCTCACAATTATCAGTACTTTCACAATTATGGGTTTTACAATCCTATTAAAAGAGAACAAATATGGTATTGTTATATAAATTAGTACATTGTGGGTAAGGTGTCTTTTATGGGATAAGAGATTTATCTTGTGCAGTTTGGGGATTCAAGATATTACTGGTTCTGGATGCTCAAACTGTGCAAAAGCCACACTACACACAAACTTTTAACTTATTATTAATCACAAAAAACAAAGCTTGTACCTAGGAAATGCTACAGAATATTTTAATTATTCTAGTATTCTGTGCAGAGGATGACATCTGTACACAGGATAACATTGACAAATTCGTGATTTATGCTACCTGCTCCACAAAATGTAAGGACTGTCTTTTAAGGAGCGATGACCATCTAAACATTCTCTTAGGTTAAACAGTGCTTTGAAAATTGACAGTAAAAGAATAAACCTCCTCTAAAACCTTGCGAGTTTGATTTAATTTTCCTTGAAAAGGTCCTTAAAGTTTTGCATTGTTCATATAGAAAAGATAGGTTGGCGGGTCAGACTTATCATCACATACCATAATATGAATGCTTTATTAATTATGATTATATTTATTGGAAAGGATGTAAAATACAAAAGGAAGATTATTGCCTGTCTGGGATGAATAGGGTAAAGGGTGTAATCTTGGCCAGTATGGAATGCCTATGTTTTAATAGTGAAATAAATACATTGTGTTTTATTTTTTGATGCAGTACTGTAAAAACATTAAAATGTTATTTAGCAATATTCTTTTAATTTCTTGTGAAAAACACATACTTGATTATGATCATGTTATCCTGTTAACCTATATAGTACCACTCTTATCAAGATCAGTGATCTGTAATGATGGGTTTTGTCAACCTATAATTGGCATCAACCTGAAATTCTATTCTGATAAACAAACCACAGGGTTTGCCTGTAACTGCTATTTCCTGCTGTACTGCATACCAAATATTGTGTAGTAATAATAATAATAATAATAATAATAATAATAATAATAATATAAAAATGATATAATATAATAGATGATCATAAAAACAGTTTTTTATATGCTGCTAGTAGTTCATAAAAGTGCTTTTTATTTTCATTTCAGCAATCACCAGCTGTTGAAAGTCCAGCAACTTTCTTAAAGTAAAGCAAATGTTTTCCATTCATTCAACACATAACATTGTAATATGTTCTTATTAATGAATTAAATAAGTCACAGCTGTGGACCCAACAATAACCATGCATTAGGGGTATTCTCACAGCCCATTACATGGAAAACTGTCAAAATGATTCGCAGTGGCTAAATTCCTTTTGTTTTTATCACAGCTCACTACCAGGTCACGTAAGAATAGTTCAGTGTTATTTTAATTCAGATGTGTCTATTAAATCTACTTCAGTAAAGAAAGGGCTGTTTGTACATACGTTTCTGTAATCCTTCCTTGCCATTTAACATTCTTAATGTCCTACTGTAGCTGAATTTGCAGTGTGACAGTTAACTCTCCACTGACTGAACACAGATTATTCAGAATATTTATTTCTGTGTCTAATTGTCCCAGATTAAACCATCTGGAAAACAGTAAGTGCTTGATTCTGAAATCTTAGAGCTGTGGGTTTTTTTGTGTTTTGTTTTTTAAATGTTCTTGAAAAATGTGTTTGTTAAACATCAGAAAGCTGTTTTGTTGGACCATTTTACGATAAGGTTTACAAAAACAGCTTGCATCTTCACATTTTGATTTGCAGATACCTTACAGTATTTGATAAAGATATTAAGAGTTAGTCCCAGAGAAAACGAGGCAGATGGGTGTACAATGTGAACCAGCTGGGGGGACCCTGGGGGACAACACAGTGCACACAAAATGACTGTTTTCATGAATGCAACTTTATACCAATGCATTTGAAAAGTTTTAGAACTCTAATTCTGTAGTAAATTCAATTCTAAAAGTAAACAAAAGATCTGCATTGAAAAGACGTAACTCATTTTTTTCATAGCTGGACGCTGACAGAGACGAAGAAGAAGTATTCTATGATATAAGCGTAACCGTTGACAACAAGCTGTTTCCCACCAAAGAACCTGTGGCAGGTAGGCATGAGTAACATGAATTTGTCTGTCTTTAGGTTGATGTAAAAGCCTTGTCGAAAGGCAAGTCGATTCAGGAAGTAGCTGAATAATTAGGCATGGCTTGATGAGCATTAGGCATGGCTTCTTAATGAGCATGGGGATTTCTTGATGTACAGTGTAGTTCAAATCTTTTATTGTGAAGTAAAAGGTTTGAATAGCATGCTGTAAACCAGAAGATGTGCATGTAATTAAAACAAATTTCATCTCCTACTGTGCAGAAGAAGGTTTGAATCACATCAGATATGTCAAGTGGCATCTTAATTTGCATTAATGAGCCTGGTGCAATCAGAGATTCAGTGTACTGTCGGAGTTGTATCCTAGTTAGTTCTCTCAAAGACAGCCCTGTGGGAATCAGAGTCATGCTTGACTTGTCTTTTACTTTGAGTTCTGTCTTTATGATTTCGTAATGTGATAGCAGGAAATGTACCTCATTTAGTTATGTGTTGTCTTTTTCAAAATACTGTACTGTTTGGTAAAATCATGCAATCCTTTAAATACTTCACTTTTCAGTATATGAATGTGGGAGATGAAACAGTTTGTGTAATAAGACAACGGCGTCAGAGGAGTGTGAAAGAGGAGTCAGAGGGTGAAAACAGTCAATTTAAATCAAAGTCCTGAGGCCAGGCTAAATCTCTGAATCAAACATCTATTCATATCAGTCAACAGGAGGGATGTTACTGTATATCGTTATATCGTTATATATTACAGCATTAATGTAGTCCACATATTCCGTTTGTTGTCTCAGTATGATTTATTATATAGTTGCCTGTTTGTATTGTATTTTAATTAAATTGCTGTGTTGTTAAAGGTGTCATTTATATACCCTTCTTCTTACATACTCTCCTGTTATGATATTTGTATTTACAAGTACAGGGTCATTATACCACTGAGTCGAACTTCCCAAACAAATATCCCTGCTTTGTATTTGCAATCGCTGAACATTGTGGAAAGTGTTGTAGGTTAAACATCAGCCTACTGCACACCTACTGGTAATTCTTAATAAATGCTCCCCTGCTGTTGTTTGAGTCCCACAATAGCAGTGGTTGTAATTGCTTCATTTGCATCAAGACCCATAATGTTCACCAATGAACAGAAATTGAAATTGAGCAAGTCACTTCTCTGTGACTATAATTACATTTAACAAGGATAGACTCACTGATTTTTAGTTAACCGTTTATTGTAAAAGTTGTCATATATATGACAAAACTGTTTTTTAAAGGGTTGAGCCAAATAATTTCCCATTAAACCACATAATTAAAATTTAAATAATTTACCAGAATATATATATATATATATATATATATATATATATATATATATATATATATATATATATATATATATATATATACAGTGCCTTGCAAAAGTATTCAGACCCCTGACCAATTCTCTCATATTACTGAATTACAAATGGTACATTGAAATTTCGTTCTGTTCGATATTTTATTTTAAAACACTGAAACTCAAAATCAATTATTGTAAGGTGACATTGGTTTTATGTTGGGAAATATTTTTAAGAAAAATAAAAAACTGAAATATCTTGCTTGCATAAGTATTCAACCCCCACACATTAATATTTGGTAGAGCCACCTTTCGCTGCAATAACAGCTTTAAGTCTTTTGGGGTAAGTATGTACCAGCTTTGCACACAGTGTCGGAGTGATTTTGGCCCATTCTTCTTGGCAGATTTGCTCCAGGTTGTTCAGGTTGGTTGGACGACGCTTGTGGACCGCAATTTTCAAATAGTGCCACAGATTCTCAATGGGATTGAGATCAGGACTTTGACTGGGCCACTGCAGGACATTCACCTTTTTGTTCTTGAGCCACTCCAGTGTTGCTTTGGCCTTGTGCTTGGGATCATTGTCCTGCTGAAAGGTGAATTTCCTCCCAAGCTTCAGTTTTTTAGCGGACTGAAGCAGATTCTCTTGCAGTATTTTCCTGTATTTTGCTCCATCCATTCTTCCTTCAATTGTAACAAGATGCCCAGTCCCTGCTGATGAGAAGCATCCCCACAGCAGGATGCTGCCACCACCATACTTCACTGTAGGGATTGTGTGTCTTGAGGCATGGGCAGTGTTAGGTTTGCGCCACACATAGCGCTTTGAGTTTTGGCCAAAAAGCTCTATCTTGGTCTCATCTGACCACGAAACCTTTTCCCACATCGCAGCTGGGTCACTCTCATGCTTTCTGGCAAACTCCAGACGTGCTTTCAGATGGTACTTTTTGAGTAACGGCTTCTTTCTTGCCACCCTCCCATACAGGCCAGTATTATGCAGAGCTCTTGATATGGTTGACTGGTGCACCATTACTCCACTCCCAGCCACTGAACTCTGTAGCTCCTTCAAAGTGATTGTTGGCCTCTCTGTGGCTTCTCTCACAAGTCTTCTTGTTTGAGCGCTGAGTTTTGAGGGACGGCCTTTTCTTGGCAGTGCCTGGGTGGTGTGATGCAACTTCCACTTCCTGATTATTGATCCAACTGTGCTCACTGGGATATCCAAACACTTGGATATTATTTTGTACCCTTTCCCTAATCTATGCATTTGTATTACTTTATCTCTAACTTCTGTAGAATGCTATTTGGTCTACATTTTCCTTCAGATCCTTCAACAGTGGGGTTTTTATCCAGAAAATGTGACAGCAACTTTAATGGTTCACAGGTAGAGGCCAATGGTAAGGTAATTGCGTCCTCGTTGGGGCAATTTCTTTCATCGGTGCAAACTGGGAGCTTCCACAGCACAGAGGTTGAATACTTATGCAAGCAAGATATTTCAGTTTTATATTTTTCTTATAATTTTTCTTAAATATTTCCCCACATAAAACCTTACAATAATTGATTCAGAGTTTCAGTGTTTTAAAATAAAATATCAAACAGAACGAAATTTCAATGTACCATTTGTAATTCGGTAATATGAGAGAATTGGTCAGGGGTCTGAATATTTTTGCAAGCCACTGTATATGTGTGTGTGTGTGTGTGTGTGTGTGTGTGTGTATGTGTGTGTGTGTGTGTATATATATATATATATATATATATATATATATATGTATGTGTGTGTGTGTGTGTGTGTGTGTGTGTGTGTGTGTGTGTGTGTATATGTATGTGTATATATATATATATATATATATATATATATATATATATATATATATATATATATATATATATATATACACTGTATGCAACTACTTGTTCAATTTCTTGTTAGTTCAAAAAAGACTTTCTAGTGATATATTTCATATTTAACATGTCAGGTAAAAGCCCACTCAGTGTGACATGTCATGACATAAGTTTCCTGACACAATGTCAGTGCTGTAAATAGAGGATCATAGATGGCAGGGAGTGTATTAGAAATCTGTAAACAGACTCAAAGTTCAAGTGGTTGTGTGAATAAACACTTCCTGTCATTTATTATTTCTGATATCCTATCCTGTTTACCTTTTAGAACTTCGACTCTGTGTGTTTCTAAAGACTTTGGTGTGTAGGTGAGAGAGTAATATCAATACATAATAGAGATACAGGGATCCATGTGAATATCATAGAAGCTAAATATAAGGATGCTTGTTTGTAAAGTTTATACAGTGATGATGAGGCTTTAGAGTAATTCCATTAATTGCGTATTGTGCCTTCACACTTTTAACAAACACAATAGTGCCATAATTGGCAGCATAATAACAAGCGGTTTGCATTTTTAGCACATTTAAAAAATGTACAACAGACAAAAACCGAATGAAATCTGGAAGGAGAAAATACATGATTTAAAGTGCCAGTGTGCATTCATTAGGTATGAAGTGTATGATAGGGTTTACACACTGCTGCTGACCCCATGATGTTCGCCTGACACCTCTTGACTCTGTGTCAAAAATGTATCAAAATGAAACGGCATTTTTTGTGCTTCTACAAGATTTGGTGAGATCGGCCAGTTCAGGGAGCTAGGAAAGGCTATTTTTAACTGGTTTTGCTTTGCCTGCACAACATTTATCCAGTTCATTGATGCGCGGTTTGAGTCATTCTACAGTACATAATTTTGGTCATTCTGTACTTGGCTCAGAAAAGTGTTAAGAAATGAGCGGGGAATGAGTTTCATAACCTGAAGAGTAATGTATTTTTTTAAAAAGGGTATGTAGGATTGTGGTGATGTTTTTCTTTATCAGTTTTCCAATCAGTAGTGGTTAATGGTGGTTGCCATTAGCAACACAGACATGTAGGTGGGAGTGCAGCCTTTAGTGACGTTCCATATTGGTGATGAAACTCTATTGCTTTAGAACTGCTTCGCTGATGTGAATCATTCAGCACCATTAATATACCCTTTTCTAAAGCTGAATTGTGTCCCACATTTGTAATAACGGGTTTAGAGTCTTGTGGGTGCAGTTGATAAATACAGAACCACTTATTATTTCCAAGCTTTATGACAATCTGTCACCCCCCCCCCCCCCCCCCCCCCCCCCCCCCCAACATTTGCGTTACAAAAATACTGTCCTGCGCTAATTGATTAATTGACCATAATTGATTACAGATACAAATACACTTTGTAGTGGAATAGATATTTTAAAGTTACTATACCTTGATTCTGTCAATTTGGGCTGATGTAGAAAAGGAGTGTCTGGTGACTGAACTGAACTCATTGTGATTTCTGCTGCAGTGCCATTTAAGTGGGATTGATTTCATGCTCACTATTTTGGTAACCTTGTCGTTCTTTGATGGAAGTTCCAGGATCTATTATTGAAAAGACTAACGTCCATGTATGAATGAGCACACTATAGTACTTCAGTATTACATTAGCACAGTTCCATCATGAAGTGAAATATATGCAGAAAACTATACCTTCAACAACGGTCATGATAATATTCATTCCTTGTGACCAGGCAGAGATTTCACATGGTTTTAGTTGGTCATTTATAGTCTAGACTTCAGTGGTAGCCATGGAGTATGGAAAATAGCCTTGCAAGAGAGAGTGACGGCTGTCTAAACCCAGAGAAGGGCAGAGAAATGGTAAAAAAAACTAGAACTGTTTTTGTTTTCCTAAAAAATTGTATGAATGCATTCTGATTTTATGAATCACCACATTTAAAATGTGAAGAAGCTTACTCTTGTGTGCATTCGTTCTTCGCATCTTTGCCTTGCTGTGCTTGCTAAGCGTGGTCCTTGCAACAAAAATGTTTGAGCATTTGGAATTTGAAGTTCAATCTCAGACACAGGGCAGATGGACGTTGTTTAAACACACTTAAAGTGTGTTTGTTCACGGATATTACTGTGTTTTATTGTCATGTTGTTAATGCAGTAACTCAACGTTTAATGATATAAAAAATAACCCAGTGGTGGGGATAACTATTACAGTTACTATTACAGATTTATTTGTTAAAATGTAAAATATAGTGAAGTCCTTTTTTAACTTTTTGAAATATGACCATTGATGAACCCCAGTAAGGGCAGTAAAAGGTTACAGCTTTTTTTGTCGTGGGTTTTGTAATGACCCTGTGGACTGCAGGATCTGCCCGACTTCATGTTACAAAATTGGATCTGACTAGAGCAAACTGAGAGATGTTATTTGTCAGCGTATTAAAGAACAATGACCATTGTGAACAAAAAAAGTGAGTCATATATGGAGGGTGTATAGTGGGGCACAGTAATATTCTCCACCACAGGGATGGAGAGCCTGATGTTAACAATGGAGTGGCAGAGCCCCGAGCATACAGGCCTTTGTTCACGAGTGGTGGAAAGTCTGGTCTGCCCATTGTGTATTCTCCTTATAAACCAAACCTCTTTTTAATATCTCAATGGTTTGATGGATTGTGTTTCATTATTGATTGAAAATGCTTGAAGAGAGGCAGTTGAAATGTGATTCAAGTTCTAATCCTTGAGTGGATTGGGATGTCATACTGTTGAAACTGCTCTGTAACACTCTGCTGTGAAGGACCAGAACTTTAGCAAGCCATCAAATGTTTTTCTTTTTTTTTTCTCTGAGCTTAGAGTGGATCAATTACTTCAAACACTACTGCTTTATAAGCCACTTCATATCAATTCCACTGTAGAGTTATGCATTTAAATTTGCCGTTGATTTAAATGCCAGAATGTTGTTTTTGCACCCTGTCAATAATGGCTATTTGTCATTGTGTTCCCTAGTATGGGAATCAGCGATGTAGAGATTGCTAGATTTGTCTCTCTGCTTAAACCCAAATTACTGCTAAACAAGGTGTGCACTTTTCTTCAAAGCCTGTTGAATCCTTAATAGAATATGTGGTATGTCATGGTTAAAGCATAGATAAGTATATAAAAGCACAGTGAAAGCATATATATTGAACATGATAAATAATAGGTAAGCATGCTAAGCTGCTAGGGCAGCAGGTATTGTAAACTATTGTTAAAATCAATTTTAAAAAAGGTGAAATGCATAGTACAGTATAAGGATAAGAAAAAGTATAATGAAGGGCAAACACACCATGGGAATAAGACTCAACCCAGCTATAAAATAATGCAATGATGCACGTGACTTGAAAGAGTGTAAATGAAAAACACTCTTCGTGCTTTAAATACATTCTCAGCAAAGAGCTTTCCTCAGGTGCTCTCTAGGTGATATGAAGCCTTTTTTTATATTATTAAATAGTTATTTTTTTTAATTAATCTGAATTATTCTGGGTTTTATCTGTGTACCATCAAGGGATTTTATTTCTTTGAAAACAATGAGGGAAGATATCTGGGGGCTGCTTTAACAACAGAGGCTTTGGGATACATTATTTAGATGCTTGCTGTGAAATCTGAGCTAATTTTAACCAAGATTCACCAGTAAGAGATAACACAGAAATGAAGGGTACGAATACGGGCTGCTACTACGGTACTAGAAATACTTTACAGTCTCCAAAATCTGGAGACTTCAATTCTAATCCTAAACTTGAAGACAGTGCTGAAGTGAACTGACCTAGGAAGTGAAACAGTAACAGCCTTTAGCACGTTCGTGCATGACATATTGAAAACATTGAAACATACAGCTATGGCCAAAAGTTTTGCATCACCCTATAGAACTAACTAATTTTGCTTCATAAAGTGGTCTGACACATACCGCTCTGTAGTTTTCCAGATACTCAATGAACAATGTGACATTTCATACCCTAGCATGCAGTACAATACTAGTATTATGGCTTCCGGTAGACTTTTGCTGCTTTCCTCGTCTTTTTTTTTTACTGCAGGCCCCAGTGAGCTTGACCTGAGTCTGCTTGTAGATTCTGCAGACACGGGCTCAGACTTTGAAGAACAGGTAATGACATTCTCCTTTGTTATTTGATTTCCCTACAGCTCCCTCTCTGTCTCGGATACAGTTTTTGTAAGATACTGCCGTTTTATTCTCACTGCGTATAGCTAATTTGTGAGACTCAGTTGAAGACACACAAAGCTGCAGACATCAGCACTGCAACTAATATGTATTTACGTTATGCATAAATATTGAATGTAATCCTGTTTAAGTGTGTGGCATATCTCTCTGGGAATTTTATGCTCCAGTTCCTGTGTTCCACGCTGGTAAAATAGATGATTGAAATACCAGTAAATGTATAGTTCCTCTGTTAAATTCATCAATCATTTGTTGACTATAGTGGAAAACATTCGGTTTTCACTAGCACAGCAATGGGTTCTATGCCCCATTGAGCTCCACAGCTGGTAATAAGCAAAAACAAGCTGAAAAAAGTAGGCATCTTAGAGTAGATAGACTTGACCTCTTCCTAAAACTGCTGCAGTCAACAGTGAACGCTTCTGTGATGAATGGAACTCATGAGAAATTCTCTGTCACTGAAAGGTCGTAGATGCTAGTGGGATATATCTCTTGGTTTAGTCTACCTCAATTTAATAAAACTCCCTCAGCGCTGAGCTTAAAATGGAAACCTCTTCAGAACGAGAAAATGGGAATATTTTCACTTAATGACAAAATTGACAAAAGATTCAGCATTAGAATATAGAATAGGGTAATGGAACTAGAAAATATAAATACTGTTGATATATCAATTATCTATCTCTGTGTTTGTCCTACAGTATGTACTCTTTGAATATCTGTGTCTGTCTATCCTACAGCATTGCACATTGAATTGTGCTATACTGCATATGGAATCAACATTTCTTAAAACCTTTTAAGCTACATAGAAATATGCCTTTTGTTGAAAGCGCAAAAAACACTTTGCATCACTGTCAATTTAAATATACATTAACAGGCCTTACATGGATAACTGATATTGATTTGAAAAAACAAAACAAACTAGTAAAGAAATATTTCCATCACATATATCTTTTGAATATGCCCTAATATACTAATAATGTATCAACCAACCAATCAATCAATCAATCTTTATTTTATATAGCTCCTTTCTTAGGGCACCACCATCACAAAGTACTTTACAAGATAGTGAGGAACAATGAATAATACATTAAATACAGTGAAATACAGGGCATTGTACATTAAATACAAACAGTGAAAAACAATGCAAAGGCATATTACAATGCAAATACATTAAATACAGGCATAGTACATTACATACAGGGCTAGGATGTGAATTCTGAATATTGTGGATGCGTGTGTCATACAGAATCATATGAATAAACTGGAGTGAAAAACCTGAAATAGCAATTTAGACAGCAGCTAATAACAGATATCAGGCTTAAAGGGTAATGTGATCATGTTTTTTACATCTGGTAAGGATCCTAGCAGCAGCATTTTGAGCCAGCTGCATTCGGTTTACCACCATAGAGAGAGTTGCATTAGTCGAGTCGAGAGGAGATGAATGCATGATGGAGTAAAATGATCTGAGCTGCCCGGGTTATGATCAAGCCTGCTAGCAGTGTTATATAGAGCGCAGTCAGCTAGAATTTATATAAGAGTAGTAGCAATAACACTAAAAAATGTGGTTTAAATCACACAGTAATGTAACAGCGTTCACTCAAATCAGTTATTGTTTTTCTAATGGTCTTTTTATTTTCCAAACTTCATCCTCACCAATTTTCCAGCCACAATACTAAAACTTCCTGACAGCAAATAGTCTTCTTTAGGCAGAGTAAGTGTGCGACTCGGGAGGGGTCCTGTAAGACAGGGAGTGTTGGCACTGCTTTTTAACCCTTTACAGCCCTGGGTATGTTCCCCTACCTACTGTATTTAATGCCTATTTTTCTCAATGTCAAATATATTGGACACTGGGCAGCAAAGGGTTACAGTTCAAATACACTTTGTAAAAAATAAATAAACATGTAAAATTATATGGCAAATGTTATGGAAAACAAAAATATTAAAACAACATTTTTATTTGATTTGGTGTTTGGCAGGCTGAAGACCAGACAACAATATATGGAGATTTTAACCTGGAAGGTGAGTTCACGGTTTTATATGAGGATTTCCAAGAATAAATGAAAAAAGAATACAATTAAACTACTTGATTTATTTGGTTTCAGGTTGTTTAAAAAGTATATTAAGCACAGTTGGTTTCATCATATCGTATGGACTAGGGGAAGTGTATAGTTTGTGTATCGTTAAATTATAGAACTTTTTTTTTTCTTCAAGAAAACTATGCATACTCATTTCAGGAAGCATACAAATATATCATGCACCAATATACCACAATATGCTTTCTGTTTTTACAGAGGAACTGAAGAAATTAAAGATAATCTTTGTGCTTGGTAAGTACAATGTATATAAACAAATTAACAGTGGAAACTTAAAGTATGTTCTGGGGATTTAAAAAACTTTATGAAACACATTAAAAGAGTACAGTACTATTATATGTTCTTGATGTTGATATTTTTCACATGGTAAATTAAACTAATGTAAATTGAGGTTAGTCCTCCTGTGTCTGGAAGTTTGATTGGATAGCGCTATAGAACAGACCTAACACAGATCTTCATGCATTGATTGAATCCACCCTTGAGACATTTTTAAATTGAAACCAGCAGATATGTGCCTGCCTGTCACCTTGCTGAGGGAAGCAATACAATTCCTTTTGGGAAAGGGAGTTGAGGCAAGCAGAGATTGCATGCAGATCTCTCTGTGTGCAAAAGGCTAAGTTTACATCAACCAGGCTGTATTAGTTTGTCAGCTTTACAAAAGGACAATATCGATCATAAACACGTCAGATAATACCCCATGTTCTAGCAGTGGTTTAACCATTAGGTCTACCACTCCTACATGTGCAACAATATTAAAATCTCTAGAATTGCTTGTGTGCATAGATACTTGCTGGTAGGTATCAAGACCTGAAATCCATTAACAACTTTGAAGATTATTAAATGGGAATCTAACCAATTTCATGATTTTCTGTCCTTATTTTTTTTTTATCCTTGGTTTGCTGCAGCGAGCTGGTCTCCTGCCATGCTGAGGTGGCCCTTGTTCAATATGAAACACTCCTATTGTTTCACTTGACTTTTCCCAGCTCTTGCAGGAGGGAGTCCTAAACATTTTTAGTTTATGATGCTTGAGTCAAGCAGCTCACTGCCTTCAGAATTTTGTCAATATAGAGATTTTTTTTTTTCCACAACAGCCTAATTAACTCCTGCAACTGCGTTCCCCAGTATTATGAAGTTATGTTGCTGACTGGCTGATTGAAATGAATACAATACTGGTATTTCATTATTTCATTTGGGAATGATTTCTCCAAAATAGCTGAGAAGCATCATCTAATTTTCATTTCAGTCTACCTTTAACCTATATTTATTCATAGTGGGATCGCTTTAAAGGGGTTTATATCCCATGTCCAATCCACTCAACCTGCCTCATTTAAAAACTATACTCTATGGTTAATGGAAAACAGATAGGAAGTGACTCAGGCATAATCCACTTACATTTAGCCAGGGTTCTTAGGCTGGGATAATCTTAGCATTTTAATGCATGCCTTACCCCTTATTGCTTTAAAACATTATATAGCCTTGAGCTTTTTGAACTCTGGTGATGCCTCTGAAAATATTAAAACAATGCTGCAATGAGACTGAAGTTAAATCCTGCCCATTAAAATATAAAAATATGGAAACAGTGCTCTCAGGTGACTATTCAGTTGTCTCCTGAGTTGGCAGATCAGTGTTTCCTCTTCTCTAACAACAAGGTGGGCCAGGCTCTGGGAAAGGAACGCAGTGTGAAAAGATAGAGGAGAAGTATGGTTTCACTCGCCTGTCCACTGGAGATCTCCTCCGCAGTGAGCTGCTCTCCGACACAGAGAGGAGCAGGTTCATCAAGGACGTCCTGGAGCACGGGGAGCTTGTACCCATGGTAAACAAACGTGCAAACATTCATCCATTCATTCACCATTTAGCCAAGATGCAAACGGTCAAGCCACACAGAGAATCAGCGTCTCAACTGGGATTTGAGCCCTCCATCAGTCAGGTCTTTGATTCTCAATCTCAGCACTCTTAAGATATTTTAGGTTTCAAGTGACGTGAATGTACTGTTGTTTAAAAGACTGCTGTTTCCTCTGAAGCTCAATTCTTGACAGTTTGTACACTGTAAGTAACTGTTAAATGTTACATTATTTTAAAAAAAAGCTCTTACTAAACATTTCTTGCAGTGTACTACAGTAAATGTCTCTTATCAATAAAGAAATTCAGTTAGCTTCCAAAAAACGTTTGAAATATAGTTCACATATCTTATTAGTACATGTTTGTGATGTGGAATATGCTTTGCTGCATTAGAACCTGTGTGTGTGTGTACCTGTCTGATAATTATTAGCTTAAATGTGAATTATTTATAGTTGATACATTAGCCCTATATTTCTGTTATTGTACAAGCCTGCTTCCCTGCTGCTTGACAGTTCCCAGTCGCTGAGTAAGTGATATAATTGAACAGACCAGATTGGTAGATTGCCTACCGTTGCATTGCATCATAGATTATTATTTCTTTAAGGCATGTCTGGTGTGTCATTTAGCCTCCTTGCTGAGAGTTACCAGCTCCTCTCTGACAATAAATTGTTCAGACTATGTGGAGTGTATCAGTGTTGAAATGACAGGATGATGTGCTGGGGCTATCAAAGTCCCTGGTTAAAATCTAACAATCACCAGCTTTTGTAGGTTAATTACTTTATGCCCCAGCTTTGTAACACATTACACTGGAAGGCATTAAAGAGAAAAAGAGCAATTATAATTGATGCAGACAACCACAGCGGGGACAAAAAAATAACCACACAGAGAGTAAGAAAAACCAGGCGAGTATAAGAAAGCAATTTAAAATGTATTTGTATACACCTAAACCATTTTGAATATTGTTTTAATTGAGCCTGAAATATCACATCATGTCATGGTGTTTGTGTCTTTATGCTAGAACAAACTCTATTCACCAGGTGGTAACGGGGGAATTCAAATATCAAAATCAGAAAAAAAAGCACTTCTGTTCTTTGTCAGCATTTCGAAAGCTTCCCAAAGTGGAAATCGTATAGATGTTGCTTTGTCGTTCCCTTGTCACAGGAGATAGTGCTGGAGCTGGTGAAAGAAGCCATGGCTGCCAGTTTGGATGGCACAAAGGGGTTTCTGATTGATGGTTTCCCACGAGATGTGAGACAGGGAGAAGAATTCGAAATGAAGGTGTGCACTGAAGAAATTTAGAAAACGCACAACTCGGTAGCTTAAGAGGGCAGCTGGGCACAGCTTTTACGTCTAGCACGATGGCAGATTGAATAAAAATAATGTAATTATACAGTTCCTGTTTCCAAATCTTTAGGTGTTGGGCATTATTTCAAAGGCAATGTCTGCAACCATACATACTAGAGTGGTTTGTGATCCTGTACTAGATCTCAAAAGATAAACTGCATCTGGGCCTGGGCAATAGTTAAATGGGAACCCTCTCAGCCTTACAAAGCATTGGTTGGCTGTAATGCTAATACCCCTGTATTCTTTCAACAGCCATAAGTTTACCGCTGCATTAGATACAGGTTTGCAGCAATGCACGAGTACCACAGTGACACCGTCTGCCGAGTATTATAGCAACTCATCCTTGTGCCTTATCTGATTAAACATGACAAGGATTAGAAGGCTGGAGCAGACTATGTCTGGCTTATATTAAAATTTGAAGTCATGTAACTCTTCCTCAATTTCTAATGCTGTGGGGAAAGAAGCCCTTGCCCTCCCAACCAAATGAACTCTCAGAGATGCATGAATGTAATAAATAAGCTGGAATCATTACAGCAGCAGGGCCCCTGTGTCTCACAATGTGAACAGGCAGCCTTCATTACCAAGGACTGGAATAGAAAAGTGGATCCCATGACCCCGTAGATGAAAAGAAAGCATTAGCAATCAGAAATAGGTCAATATATTTTGCCCCGGATAGACTCCTAACACTGGCTGGCTTGCTCCTTTGCTTTCCTATTAACCCCCTGCAGATAGGAGAGCCAAGCCTGGTGCTCTTCATGGACTGTTCCACAGAGACGATGACTAAGCGTCTGCAGCAGAAGTACCAAGCCAGCCCAAGCAGTGACAGCTGCAGGTACACCATCCGCAAGAGGGTGGACACCTTCCGCCAAACTACAGGGACCGTCGTGACTCACTATGAGACTAGGAGACTGTCACACACAGTGAGTTCACTTTCTATAGCCTCTCCTTTATGCATAGCAAGCTCCGCGGTGTTCATTGCTTAAGGCTGTATGAGGGACTTCTCTACTGTGCAACATGTTGCAAAGTTTAAAGCTCCTTCTGAGATTAAACTGACGATAAATCACAACCTCCCAATTATGTGTGCCTGTGCAAGTAGATCTAAATAGATGTTCTGTAAAATTATACCAAAATATACACTGCAGTTGTAATGCGGCACTTGCACTGGCTAACATAATGCCACATAACAATGTCCTGATCACATAAGCATAAAAGTGCACTTTTTCTCCATGCAGTTTAAGAAACAACTTGCCAATGGAAAACTTGTTTTTTTTCCCTGCGATACTCCATTTCTTTATGAGTTGAAGGCTTTTGGTTACCAGTTTGAATAAGCAATTCACAGAGAATGTATAACTTGTTTTTGTGTTATTCCATTTAAATTAATTTGAATGTGTATTTTTACAGATAAATGCAGAAAAAACTCCTGCTGAAGTCTTCCTGCAGGTGTGCACAGCGATAAATTCAGTTTTCTGAGATCACGCCATCCCTTCAATGAACTGTGTTTTCAAACCTGTCTGGGTACAAATGCACCCATGTCACAGCAGCGCTTAACATTGTATCAGCAGAAGCCTGGGCCAACTTTTTGCAGTAACGCATGTTGAGTTCACATCTTGGAAACTTCATAAATGTTCTTACAAAAAATGTGTTACACCCTTGTGTTGGAAAATTCAGAACTGTACACTGGTCATAGCTTGCACATGTATTCACCATTCACCTCAAGCCTACTAAAAAATAAATAAATGTCTTATTGTAATTATACAATGTAAATGGTGTTATGTAGTATTTCCCATTGGCAGGAAACATAATTGCCAGGGAAAGGAGTGTGACAGTGATAGTAGAGACCCAAGCAAGTGATTTTAACAAATATGTTCAGAAAGATCTCTAAACAAGCTCCCTCAGTATAGTCCTTATACAGTATAAACTTACAACTCGTACTCGTCATTGTGACAAGCAGATATAAACAGAGAGAAATCAAATCTCCAAACCAATGGCCATGTGTCTTGATCCACATTATGTAATTCTGCAGGGTCATTATATACCTAGTTAAACTTTTCTAGAAAACATACACCTTTTGTTTGCATGCAGTACTTTGCAGATGCACCGCTTCTCAGCCTGAATGGTAACTAGTAAGCATTTCATATTTATTGTTGCAGATTTAAAAATAAGTCTACTCTTGAAGCACTCTATTTGTTATATCCAACCCTACCAGTAGACTGGAATTTTCTTCCACAATTGTCAAGAACATCAACACAGATAGCAAGTATCTCCCCCACCCCACGTGTAGCAGAGGCACTTTCTTTTTTAATACCGACCCCTCTCGTATAACAGGATCAGGTGAGGGAGCCATTCCAGCCTCCTAATATAACCAAATCCTAGAGAACCCGTTTCTCGTTCCTGTCTGAAGATCTTCCCCTCCTTGCCAGTCCGCCAAAACAGTAGCCCCAACACAAATAGAATTTTTTTTTTTTTAAACAGCGCCCTTAACCTTTGCCATATTTATAATTTAAATGTCTTAATATTGATTTCACATTATTCTGTTTTAATTTGTATTAGGTTTTGCTTTTTAGAAAACCTGAACAAAATGTTCGGACAAATATAAGCAGTAATACCATTTATGGCAACTTTAAAAAAAAAAAAAAAAAAAAAAAAAAAAAAAAAAAAGTAAACTAGCTTTTGAATCACATCCCAATAGTAGGTGGCATTTTTGTCTGAGGAGATGACCAAAAGTCTGGTACACAATCCCCTGTGGAGTCTGCTTGTTAAGTCAGACTTCCTTTACTGGTGTAGAACTTGGACATGTCAGGCACCTCTCCTTCACTGCACTCAGATATGGGAATTGAAAACCCAAATATTTGCAAGCCATGTGGAAAGCTGTTTAAATTAGCAGCAGCTGTGGGTGCCTCTAAAGTACTCCATTAGCGACCTTTACCTTCCAACTAGTTTAACATCTCTCTCCACTGTGTAAAACTGGCACATTTAGTACAACAAAGTGAAGTAAGGTCTGCTTTGACAAGCTTTGTTTTAATCTTGGAATTTTATAGAAACACCAAATCTACATAAAATCTGTAAGAAAAAGTTACAAAAACAGTTGGTCAAAATACACACATTAAAAAAAAAAAAAATACGGAAAAACACAAAAAAAAAAAAAAAACACACAAAGGAACAAATTCCTACTGCCCTGTGAGTTACTGTCCTGTATGCGTTCATCCAGAAGAGATGAAGAAATCTAACAAATTAAATATTAACCGTTTGGCGCTTCTCTATTTAAAACCGGACACATTAGCTCTTATAATAAATGCAGCGATCTGAGGAGTTGTGCAGTGTGCATTTGTTTTCTAGGTTTTGCACACACCTTACAGTGACAAAGGATTCAAACATGTTTTAAATGAAAGTGTTAGTGGTTAATAACAGCACAGGAATGCAGTTCTCACTATTAGAAGTGCAAACCCTACTGCTCTGGCTTACATCATTTGTGTTCTAAGTAGCAGGGGAAAAAAGCTGTGGTTAAATTAGAGGGGTTATTTTAAACTTTACTAGTTAGCCTAAAACTGGTTAAAAATAACCACTACCAGTGCCTATAGTTAACAGCACTAACTTGGGTTCATTCCCTATGACTTAAGCAACTTTTTTGGGGGGGATTTTAAACGTTCATATTGCTGAAGTATCATGCACAGTACATGACAACCTGTTCTGCTGAACGCGTGCAATTAGTAAGAGGCAGATAGTCAACCTTGCCCTGCGTCTAGCAAAACGGAGAGGGAAAAAACCCAGCAGACTCATGCTTTATAGAAAGACTATTTCCACAGTTTTATTTCCACAGTTCTCCTGACAATTGTACATTATTTAAGAACATACTGTACACACAGATACTGAAGCAGAAAAAAAATTCAAAACCATACAAAATGGTCTAATTGAAGCACAACAAAATCTACTTGTATAAAAGAACGCATGTGAACCACTGCTCACTGCTGTGACGAATTACCTTGTTTTTCTTTAAATAGATAATAAAAATACAATCTTTTATGGACCTTGTGCAGACTGCAAAATTAGGGAATTTATTTTAAATGCAGGACAATTAGACAGTTTTGCGACCAAGTTGCCGTGACAACTCCTACTGTGTAGGCACAGGCTGCGTAATTTAGTTTAGAGGTGGAATTACGTCAAGAAACATTACAGTTACTATCACAGACTACTTTTTTCACCATATTTTGTACACGTCACATGATTACAACATTACACGTACAAAAATGAATAATAAAAAAAGAAACTTGAGTGATGACTGGCTTTTCTGTGTGTTCTCAGAAGCAATGAGACGCAGGGTTTCTTGCTTGTTTCCTGGTGTAGTGCGTCTGTGTTGGTAGGTAAATTGTTTAGTGAACAAAAAAACATTTAAAAAAAAAATGTAAAAAGGGATTAAGCAGCTTTTAGTGAAGACAGGTCCACAGTGAGATCTCTGCAGGGTCCACTGACATATCTTAAGAACAGATCTGTATTAGCAAACACTGACTGGTTAAAAATCTAGTATGAATCAAAATGCCTGTCCCTGTGCCAAAACCTCTACTTCACAACATAATGGCAAGATATCTCACTGGTTCAAAAATACTTATCTACAGACACCTATCTATATCATGTTACTTTATGATAATAGACCAACTCTTGTCACAGAAGCATTTTCAGTGAAGTAGGTCTACCAGATTCTGAGCTTAACTGAACCCTCACACCTGTCAGCTGATCATCTCCAGGCTCACCAGTATTGTAAAAGGTTCAAGACAACACTTTTTTTCTTTCTTTCATTTTCACTGTGTAAGGAATGTTGGTTTGCCTCTGTATTTTGTTATTTGGAGACCTGTAACTCCTACGACGGTCACAGGTGAGGTTTGGCTTGGACACCCGTGAAAGCTGCAGCGCTGTGGTGGACACACATCCACACCGAGCAGCACCAGCTTTTCTTTCTTCCAATACAAGCACTGAACTTCTACAACGGAGCTCCATTGTAAATTCCCAGAAGAGGATGGTAAGCCCGCTGGTCTTCGTGTCCGCTTTGCCCCTGTCATCTATTCGCAGGGAAGTAGTTAGGATCAAGGTAACTGTAGCCGGTGTTTTGGGCCATGCAGTAGTCTCTGTCAAGAAAGGTATCTGCTCGATAGATGGGATCCAGCTGGTGATCTGGCTTGTGGGTTTCTGTTTTATGTAAGCTGTCAACACAACCCAAAAAAAAATGCATTGTGCTGCAAGTTACTGAAGTTTAAATAATTTTGCAATTATAAACAACCTTTGCTTGTTGACCTGGGCACTGACCAATAAAAACAGTTAACCCTATTACGCCATAGGCTTCAGATTGATTCTACAGTCACTTTGGCATAAACAAAACCAAGCCAATGTTTAAAGACTATTTAAAATAGGAGTTTTAGTGAATGCAACTACATTTTCACACAGGTTTTAAAAAAAAGATTTTGTCTAAAAGGAACGCATGCAAGAAATTCAACTCACCAGTCTGAACAGCCATCACAGAAATCGACAGAATTATCCTGCGGGCAGTCTTGACAGTGCCACCGGACTCCTTGAATAGGCTCCACTCCGCAATTGTCACACTGTCAATTAGATTTGTACGACATTTAAGTGTCAATCAATCTGCCAATGGTCATCAATGTAAAAGATGTTTACTTCGTATCAAGAAACTGTAGCTTTCAATAATGCACACATTGTCTATCAACTACCCGAATAAATAAATACACTTTCTTCAGGAGTTTGTTCTTATATAAATATATATATATATATTATATATCATATATATATAAAATATATATATATATATATATATATTATATTATGTGGTATAAAAAATGTATATAAAAAATAATATTAAATATAATAACTACTACTTAATATATTTTACATCAGTGTACACTATGTAGAGCGTCTTCAATACGGGAACACGGAATGGAAAAGGCTTCACCGGACATAAATATCTGCAATAATGCTGAGCCCACCTTAAATCCAAGGTGTTGCACCAGTGCGCTTTCAGCATGGGCTTGCTGGAGTTTCAGCTTCTTCATCTTCTTAAGCTGCAGAAGCTCTTTGTACTCCGGTAAATGCCGGTATTCAATTGGAATGCTTTCTTCATCCTGTTAAAGGGAGAGTTGGTTATACAGTCTGTAAGCCTGACAGGATCGCACCTGCTCTTCAGCCAGACGAGAATGATCATTGACTACACCTACGATACCACAGTGCTTTGAGCAAGCCAGATAGGAGATGCAGAGATAGATAATACACACACAAATAAATACATACAAATAAATAAACACATACAACACAGAGTTATAAGGAATCAGAGAAAGCTGCAAAGAAAGGGATTTTTGAACACTTTACATGGGAACAGCGTACTGCAAGTGCAGCTACCCATGTGCACTGGCATCTTGTACATAACATGTTTTTTGGTCATTCTTGGGTGTCTCGGTAAGGCCATAAGGGAGATGTGCGCATTTACTAAGGTTCCCAAGGACATGAGTGAAATCAACATTCTGGCATGCAACACAACAACTTCAAATACATAAATAAATCAAATAAAACCCAATAAGGTAGATCCGCAGTGTCCTTCTGCCTCTTCAAAAGTTCTATTAGCCTAAGATCAAAAACAGTCAAATAACTGCAGTACTGATTGCAGAACATTCAAAGCGCTCTCTTGCTACTGCTAGCTAGTACAGAGACTCCTGGTGGCTCATTCGACGGTCAGGGCCAATTTCATCAAACCTTCTGGTGCCGAGGAAATAGTACTTCTGCGGAGGCTCCATATACCAGATACACCTTGCTGTTCTCTCCAGACAGAACCATGAACTCAATTACCACTGCACCACCTGGCTTGTTAAAATACCAGCTATATCACATGACACCGCTTTTCAATACACCCACAGATCTGCCCAACAAGTACAGGCATTCACCACCATGATGAGCAGCCAAGAACCCTATTAAAAGGTGGATATCTTATAAGAACGATGCAGAAAGAAACCATGAACACAAACACAGCTGACATGATGTCAGGTGTCAGACAATAACAGTAAACTTTACTACTTTCAACCATCTGAACTCTGGATATGGGGTGAACAATTTAAAGTGTTATGTGAAGCATAGAAAAAAGTCTTGCCAAGAACAAAACCCTGACAACAGGGAGTTAGAGTTATTGTTCAAGTGCCCTCCAGTGGACTGGTAGTGCTACTACTCCAGAGTCTTCCTAACATCCACAGCGCCTTAGTAATATCCTACTGTTTCATGCGAATTGTAATACAATTTGTAAAAAGCAGATTTATAAATGTATGCCTTTATAAAAAGCAGGTTTTAGTGTAGCACAACTGCCAAATATCCCTATTTAGTAAATCCACCCATCAGTGAATGTATATACATTTATAAGTTCAGTAAACATGGTCACATGCTGTTGATTTACCAGCATTTTACTAAATTCACTTCTGGCAGAATGTATAATCTATCAAAATACATCCAAGAAATAAAATCTGTCGTATGTTAAGCTGAAGGCTTAAATCAATACTTAAGAGTCAAATTACAATGGTATTATTAATAATAGGGGGAATCTGTATCGGAACTGGTATCTGCCAATTATTGAAATGGAATATCAGTAATTGGAATCTGCCGCAAAAATCACAAACATTGCATCCGTATAAAAAACACAGTTTAGAAATCTGCGCCCCACACAGTATAGTATACTGATGCTTTAGGCAGACTTTAAGCAGTCTTAAAGGTTAGGTTAGCCAGATCACTACCTAAGCTAAAGGTCAACTATTATGTGCTTTCAATACAACTCATGGCCGATTTCTGGCAGACAAAATGAGCATAAAAAGGTTACTTTTGATCATCTTGTCCACTGCAAGTCATTTGTGTCTCCTAAAAAGCAGTCAGCAAATTATTTTAGTATGTCAGTGTTTAAAAATGAATGCATTTCTCAAAATGTTCCTGTGGGTATTCTTACATTTGACATTCAAATGATTCATAACCTACAATTGACTTGCGTATTTTTTTCTTCTGTTCTACATTTTGTTCTTGCGTGCAAACCTGACAGTCCACACTAATTATTTCTGTAATTGTCAAGATTGATTCAGCTTTTTAAATTCTTTGCAACATTAAAAGACTCCATTTGTTACGCAATGTATTAATCACTCAGTAAACCTCACGTTATTTTTAGTCTTGCAAGCATCAAAACGTCAGAGACAATAGGCAACCGAAGTTAGAACATACAAATTTGCGGGCTGTGTAAAACTAAATCAAGCATGTAAGGAAAGCCATGGGAGATTGTATGCTTGTAGACTGCACTTACTGTGCATCTTCTAAACCAATACAGTTCTGATTTGAAAAGCCTGGATTACTTACAGAGTCCTCGGTTGCAAGGTCCTGCAGGTTACTGCAATAGCTGGACCTGTCATCATCATCATCCATGTACACAGGAGGCTCATAGGAGGTCAAGAAAGTGGACGGCCGGTACAGGTGCTTGTTCAGATGGTGTTGTCTTTTGCTGGACGCCTAAAATTTGTATTGCGACATTATCATACAGTAACATTTCTTTTTCAGTGCATTAGTAATTCATGTTTTGTTTCTTTCCACAGGATTACTGGATAAATTAATTATATTCAAATGATTCTATTGAGTTTCAACTAACTTTTGTTTCAAAAGATTTCGTGCTCAGTTTTTGGAAAAGGACGTATGTATATAGTATTATTGCATGCATGTGTGGGAGTGCTCTTGACATGTCAATAGGTGCTGTTGTAACACTGCTGTGGCCTGTCAGAGCAGGAGAACAATTATAAAACCAACACATCACTGTCGATGTACTTGTTTCTTTGAGAGAACTGCTTTTGCAGTACCAGCTATAAATTTTATTTTATATACCTTTTTACTGTACATGTACAAGTTGGGAGTCCTTCCTGGTACTGGAATACCAGCTTTCGTCAGTTTAATAAAATACTTCTGCACTCGACTGGCAACCTAACAAAAAAACAAAAAACAAACACTAATGAATTACTGTAGGACGGGATTTCCCAATCCTTGTCCTGGGGGACCCCTGTGTCTGCTGGTTTTCATTCCAACTGAGTTCTCAATTACTTCATTCAAGCCTTAACTGAACTATTCATTAGCTTAATTAGACCTTTTTAATTGTTTTCAGTTTTTAAATAGATTTCGAGTTAACTATACAATTTTATAAAAGCTTGAAAATCGGCAACTTTTTAGGAGCTGACAACAATTAAAAAAAGGTCTAATTAAGCGCATTAGTTGAATTAAGGATTTGATTAAGTCATTGAGAAATCATTTGGAATGAAATCTAGCAGACACAAGGGGTCCCCAGGACCAGGATTGGGAAACCCTGCTGTAAGATGCATAAAAAGTTATTATTGCTGTTAAAAACAAAACAAATAAAAAGGGGTTTATTTGACCATCAGTCACAGCAGCAATACCCTCCTGGAGGGACCCACTGTAAATTCTTTATCTGTATTCAGGAATTTCCAACTCAAGGCAGTTCGCAGAGATCAATCACCACCTACTGTTCACTCCCAGAATGTGAGAGAACTATATGGGAAAGAACAACAATGTAGAAATAAATTACTGCCCTATTGTTTTGAATATTCACCTCTGCAGGTCACTATAAAAAAGGTATGCAGGGCAGTATATAAATTGACCTAAACAAGCCATCGTCCTGCAGACAGCAGATTAACACATGAAAAAAGTTAATGTTTTTTTTTCTGTGTTATGATGAAAAATACAATGTAGTATCAGTTCTCCTTGAACACTAAATCGCTTACAAAGCCACTGTATGTTAATTTATCTACATTATATCAGAGAATGCTATAGAGAATATAATAACGTACATTTTCCACGATTTGAAATTGAAGAGCATGCAAAATGCCAGGCGTACCTGCTTTGCTGTCCTGTTGCCCAGTTCATCAGCTATTTTCTGCCAGCGTTTGGACTCTACCTCTTCCGGGGGGAACTTCAGCAGCAGTTGCTCTAACTTTTTCTGTACAGAAATAAAAGCACAAAAAACACTATAAATGAAAAATATAATTACATAGTAAAGAATGAATAGATCCGATACAACTGTACTTTATTTATGAAGCCATTTCAGACAAAGCAAAAACAATCTTGTTTTTATGATTGCAATAGGGTCAATTAAGAATATAAAGTCATGCATGGAGGACTAGAACAGTCTTAAAATGGTAATTATGAGCATATACTTTGTTTACCTGTTCTTCTACAGTCCACAGCTGGTTAAAAGTTTCTGGTTTACTCTGATCACAGATTCTTCCTCTTATTACCTGCAAACATTGCACAAAATGTGAAACAAATGGCTTTCATTATTTTGACAGTGCTGCTAGTTACAGGTACTCATTTCAAATGGGATTCTCCATGAATTTAGTGGGTATTGGCCAATGGAATTGCAGTATCATACAGTAACACAGTTGCTGAAGTTATATTTAAACCAGCATCTCCTGGCCCCTGGTCGTCTGCTCCAACTTCCTCTACACTGTCTTTTAAGGTTTTCAGTAACAGGTAATTAGCTAGCAGTTACATTTATGTTCACCAGAAATCTAAAACCTGCCATCCTAAAAGGTAAAGGACTGTCAGTTCAGTTTCACAGGGTTGGTTCATCAGGTATATCACAGCACACACGGAATTGGCTTTCTCTTGCCAGTTCAATGAATGTTCAGCTTGACAACTCTGGAAGGTAAAACACTGCTGCCCCCAAAGCAGCCTTGTACACACTTCAGTGAACGACTCGATTGTCACGCAGGCAAAAGCAAACAGATCGGCACACACAATGTTTTTAATCTTCACATGCACTGCATTGACTGTCCTTATCAGTCTCAATCTGTTCCCAAGACTGAAGCCAAAAATACAGCCCTGTTTCCATAGATACTACCAACACTCTTCTGGAAGGAACTGAAAACAGATTTATATAAATTGTAGTAAAGTGGAAAATACATATAATAACCAATTAACATAACTAGTACATGAAAAATTACTGTGATGCAGATATTACATAGCAAGAGCCATTTTAAAAGTAGAACAAAACTAATTAGCAAATGTTTAAACAAGCCCCACGCATAAGACCCTCTGTGTCTAACATTAATTCTCTCACTACCTATTATGTACTTATGTTTGCTTTGCAAGCCTTGCAGGTGCTGTTTTGAAGAAGGCACATGTTAAAGTAAACATGTATTTTTACATTCTCTCTCTCTCTCTCTCTCTCTCTCTCTCTCTCTCTCTCTCTCTCTCTCTCTCTCTCTCTCTCTCTCTCTCTCTCTCTCTCTCTCTCTCTCTCTCTCTCTCTCTCTCTCTCTCTCTCTCTCTCTCTCTCTCTCTCTCTCTCTCTCTCTCTCTCTCTCTCTCTCTCTCTCTCTCTATCTATATATATATATCTCTACACACACACACACACACACACACACACACACAAAGACATGCAAATTGTACAGGTGTCAGTCACATTGCACGCGGGAGACCTCTATAGCGAATGGAAGTATGTGACGGGCAATATCTATGGAACTATATAACTAGCTTCAGCTCCTTTTATACATCCAACATAGACACCTGCTTTGACATGATTCCAGACAGCAAGGGTGGTATAAAACTGTACCTGTGAGCGGCTGCTTGATACTGCATGCTCAGGAGCATCACTAGAAGGCAGAGCTGAGTACGAAGAGGACTCCCCCCCTTCCTTCTTGGAATCCAGAGGACTTTTAGGTCGAACAGGTAACCCCACTGTAAGTAAACGGCACACCAAAATAATAACAGATTACCAACAGGATATGTGTTGTAGGGTTAACATCTCTCCTCCAATAACAGATTTTTTCTTCATTTCCTGTGCTACAGATAAGGGTCTGTTTATTAGTTTATTACTGTGCATCTGTGGAGAGCGCATTGTATCTCATACCTTTGTCAAATATGAGCTGTAACCTTCTAGTGTGGCGCTTCTTGTTTCTAAACTCCCTCTCGAAGTCTCCAAGGCCAGAGGTATATTGGTCCCACGCAATCTCGGGCAGCTGGACAACTCGCTGCGGACACGGAAGGCCTATGTCAACCTGCAGAAAATCGGGATACTTCACTTCATTAAACACAGAGCTACATTTTACTACTATAATAAAAACTAAAAATGAAGCACATTTCTTTTCACTGGTTAATAAATAAATAAACACACTGAAAGCTACCACTGCACGGATAAGGCCCTCACACTTGAATTCAATCAATGCGCTGACAGAATGCTCCGTACATGCACAGTAAATGAAGCTGCCTTAATATAAAATAGACTGACCTGCTCACAGAAGCATTTAATTTGAAGCAGCTTTCATTGATTTATCTGCAGTATCTGTTTCGCTTGTTTTGCCCAGTTTATTGCGTATTCCAGTATTTTTTAGCATACACGTGGTCTGCATATGAAACAGACATCTGAATACCAAGACTAATCATGAAGCCGCGGTTATCTCTACCGAGGGCTGTCAGAATCAATCCGGTAAGTCTTGCCATAACTTCGAATTTATGCTACCATATTAAAATTCTAATATGAACCATCTACCTACAGCAAAGTGTGCAATCAGCTCCCAAAAATGCTGCCAGCATAGTGCTGAAGCTGTCAACACTTTTCATTGTACATAAAATTAGGTTCGGTTTTCTCTTTTGTCGGTATCGTTCAGTTTGGAATTTTATCCAAATGTTGGTTTCGGTTTGGGAAAATCATAACCGTTGTATCCCTACTTCATCCCCTCCTCTTTCTTCACCCCCATATAGAATCAACCCACTTTGTTATTCCTCAGAAGAGCTTCACTTGAAAGCGTTCTAAAATGATGACATCTAAAACTCCAAAGAAAGTGGCCTTTAATCACAGCTACTTCGTCCTACTTGGATGTACCACCATTAGATAAACAAGGACAATGGTTCTTCTGGAGCCTGTCTTACCCTTGAGACCTCTCAATAGATAAACAAGGACAATGGTTCGTCTGGAGCCTGTCTGACCCTTGAAACCTCTCAATAGATAAACAAAGACAATGGTTCTTCTGCAGCCTGTCTCTTTCCCTTAAGACCTCTCAATAAACAAAGACAACGGTTCTTCTGGAGCCTGTCTTACCCTTGAGACCTCTCAAGGACACCCTTCAAAAGCATGCATTCCAGGATCTCCTTTACCTTTTTAAATTGCACAAGCCAAACAAAAAACAAACAAAACTAGAGATGTAAAAAGGAGGAAGGGCAGTGAGCAGAACATGTATGGTCCATCCTGTTCTGTTCCAGTGTAGTGTTTATTTTACATCCTTTTTAACCAGGAGTGCATTTAAACGCACATGGAAGATTATCAGGTTAAAGCATTAACATATATACGTACACACACAGAACCAGACTGTACTGCTAGAACCTGCAGTGCAGAGGTGAGCAGCCACATCTTAAACAATAAGGTTTTTCATGAATTGAAGTTACTGTAGCAATGCAAAAGGTGAATAAATATACAATTCAGAAATAAACAACACAGACTTGTGTGTGCACCCAGGTTGGTACAATGAACAGCTTACTTACAATTACTTTTCCTAAAGCTAATGCTAAACACAGCCCCAGAGAATCCACAAAAGAAGCACATGTACCCGTTTTTGGAGTTGCTCTACAAAGACAATTGGGTCACTGAGCGATTCCCTCTGGTGCTTTGCTAGGTTTTCCAGGTCCTGGATTGCTTGAGTGCGCTGTGCCTCCAGTACAGTAATGGTCTGCAGCAGCCTCTGATAACTACAAAAAGAAGAACACACATTATTCAATGCCCTTCAAAAAGACTCAGACAGTATCTAACCTGGCAACACCCAGAACGGCAAAAATAAAACTGAATTATTTAACTTGCAGTTTATCATTCACTCACAAAACTGTAAACAGCAGGTTTACAAACTCACTAGCTTCAATATAAGTCATTTTAAGCCAGTAGTAAAACGATTAGTGGATTTCATCACTGCTGCTGTAGGCACACTAACCCCACAGTTGTGTGATGATTTTGCAACGTTGCTTAACATGAAGTATCTTTTTGCAATTGTAAAATAGCCCATTCTGTAAGAACCTCAGCAGTGCAAGAAAACAAAATGCAAAGGTTTTTAAAAAAAGTAGTCAAATTACAGTGAATATATATATATTTTCAGTTTTAGAATCTCTAACCTTTGAAAGAATTGAAAAGGATAAACTAAAAATAATGGTAAATGTTTTTTGTTAGTTGCTGTTGCGGTTTCAGTTAAATGTATTCTTGTGTATGTTATTGTTCTCTTTGTGATGAGGCTAAGGAGATCCCAAAGCAGTGTGTTGCTGCCCAACAGCAATGCAGAGGTTGTGCTAGCTTTTCTGTTCATGCGTTCCTTCAGGGATGTGCATTTTGGTACATTTTTATGAACATTTAATCTCTATGGCATGCAGTAGTTTAAAAAAATCTTTCTGTGTAGATATACATATAAACACACACACTTTTTTTGTTATATATACACCAACAGCAGACCGTTCGCATGACAACGAGATGGGATTCTAAGCACTGTTTGTTGCCTTCATCTACATGTTTTAATATTTTTCCTCATTCCAATAACAGCATCGCAGTGTCTTTTAAGCTGAGACGTTTGATATATATATATATATTTTTTGCTCAGACTCTCTTTCACACACATCCTGATAAGCCACGGATACTTCATCTCCCATTCAAAATTATAAGAACGTATTTTTTGTTTGCGTTTTTGTGCATTACTACTGCTTCGGTCACAGTAATACTCATAGTTAGAAGTAGATGGCTGCAATTCAGGTGAGCAATCTTCTTCATGAGAATCCCCTGAAGACACTGACCGCTTAGCAAAATACTTCAGATTGACAAATGACTTGCTATCAGTGTACACTCTGCACTAGGTATTCATTTTTATGCTTCAACTCTGTAAGGGCATCCCTGTTAAACTAGTGCGGAAAACAACAAAAGCACAACATTAAATTAGGCGACTGCAAAAATGATTTGGTAATTTAAAGTAGCATCGGTGATTACAGTTCATGTAATTTGTCAGCCCTGTTTGAAATAAAATTCATAAAATTAAAGAGACCAGATTTAGGCTCAGGCAAGATATGAAGGTAATTACAAAACAATCTTTGCTTTTAACAGCCTTTTCTAAGTTTAATTATGAAACAAAATCAGATAAATGTCACCTGATTAAAAATAACACCTGAAAACTTTAAGCCCTACGTGTGTGTGTTTGCATTAACTTTTTCCAAAATACTGGTTTTATTTCTTAGCAATATGGACCTCTTCATATGGGGCATAACACATTATTTTAAAATAAAATACCTGCATGGTGGGATGCTGTCGTATTAATTTCCAGTGTTCAATGCGCTGCTAGGAACAGTAACCAAACTATTCTAATAGCATTCGTGTACGTACGCACTACGCCCGACTAAACATGAAACAGTACTTCAGTGCGGACGCTAAACTTTGAGCTGGATTAATTTAAACATTTCTGAGTACGGTTCTAGAGATTGGTTATGTAGTGTGGACAGGGCCTAAAAGTAAATATCCAAATATGAGGCCTATTGCTGCTACCTACAGGACTGGAGTGTACCTTAATTAATGCTGTTATACTGCAGAACATTTTTTTTTTTTTAAATTTAAAACAAGCAAGTATTTTACGGTCATTGCTGCAGTGCAATAGATTACTGTGAATATGCATGTCTGCGTGCCTTTAACATTCTGTGCACCCAGTAAACGCAAGCCAAAATATTTTTCCGTCCAATGGATTTATTTTGAGTCTAAGATGCACAATTTCGCATTAACGCAACCTCTAGCACTGCTTGCAATGCTGTTCGGCCAATCACAAAGCTTTGTTCACCAAGTCATTGTACAAATGATTTTGAAATGTCTACCCATGGATTAGAAGGTTTTTATACTAGCAATCATAAGACGGATTACTTACTAAAGTCCTTCTTGGGCACAATGCCCTGTTCTATTTATAGTCATAGCTAGCAGGCATACATATAGTGATAGAGTACTGACAGGATTACACATCCCAGCTTGTTCCCAGCTAAAGATAACCGAGATACACCATAAAGCAAACATTAGTACATTACTCTATACTCTCGCTCTACTGTTAAAAGGTTAGTTAAAGTAGCTGCAGCATGGCCCACTGTTTGTTCTGTATTGCCTGTGCTGAAGTACTACATTTCTGCCGTTCACGTTCATGGCCTACTGAGTTACTACATTCAGTCCTGGTACACCTCCAAGAGTAAATAAAGCAGGGGTAGAAACCCGGCACTCGATCCTGGTTTTCACAACTCCCCTGGTTTCGTTTTATTACTGGATGTTACTGGAAAGCACCTGCTTAATATGCCCTGAACTGATCACACTTTGTGTGAACAGGCCTCACTTGAGTCTGTGGGTTTACTATTAGGAGTTGATCATGGAGCTTTATGCGAGAAACAATATATTTAACTCATGGCTCTGGACCTTTAAACAATATACACAATTGAAGGTTAGTTCAGAAACATCTGACTGGGTGTTGGGCTAGCGAGAGTTTACGTTTTTTTAAATATTTGTTAAATAATGTTCTTCGATAACTTGGAAACTCCTTTGAATCAATGATATAAAAACAGTGTACTCATCCATATACTATTAAGTAAAATTCAATATCCAAATAAAATGTTGGTGTGTTTTAGTACCATCTACTGGCAAAACTAAACCAATAACAATACTGAACAGCGGTCATATAAAACAGAACTGATGAAGCTGTGAAGCATTTTCATTTGATATCGCAGTGCCAGACGGCAGCTATCACAAAGTCAGCTTGTGACTGTCTTGCTAGGAGGAGAAGCTCCCAAAGAGTGTAAAGGGGGTTCACCAAAAATTACACAAAGATTAAGTGAGCATACATACAAAGCTGCTAACACACACAGGCCCACAGCTTAATATTTTCTGTGTTTATACCCTGTGAGCCAGATATCAAAATTAGGAGTTACCTAGCAGCATATCTTACAGAAACATGTAAATATTACGAGCACTAAAACACATATTACTGTAGCAATCTTTTCTCATTCCAATCCCCATTAAATATTATAAGGAAAGCCAACAATATTTCGGAAACGTTCAACTGTAATAAAAATAGAAGTAAACCCGCCTATTCTGATAAGAAACTGAAAAACCTTGTGGTAGGAAAGTACAGATGTGTAGGCTACTGTCCTGAGATTGAAACACAGCAATCAAATTAAAAATGGGTAACCAAAGATGGAGCAAAGGTATAAATGAATGCAAACTAAATGTTAGCTGACACCGCAGATTCATAACAACAGAATAAATTACATCACCACCCTGTTACACTAAGATATGGAAGTGTTCTTGCAGGGCAATACACTAAATACTGCTATAGCAACAATCACGTAACGATTTGGGATTATTCATGATGAAAGTAAGTTACAAACTGCAGCAAATCTTCACAGCATTTTCAATCACTGTTAATAAAAAATGTGTCTGATACAACTGGTAAAAAATACATGAGTAGCAAAAAAAAAAAATATATAATAATTCCCCCTCCCATAATCTACTAATGTAGATTACACATACTCTTTGTTGTGTTTCAACGCCAAATGATCAGATTCAAAAAAATAGACATCAGGGTCCTCTTCATCCTCATCTTCCTCTGTGGCATGGCTGCTGCTGCTCACAAGCTCTTTGGCGGGTGTCTGAAGTCTGCTGTTTGACAACCCTGACTCTGCTGCCAATTTATCCATTCCTTCCCCAAAACATTCCTTAGCGGTGTCACTGGAAGTGCTTTGCCCTTCATGATAAGACTTGTGTGATTTCCCACAAGGCTCATCAGCTTTAGTTTCGGCCTGTACATTGCTACCATGTGGGCTTTCCTTCTCCTCTCTGACTGACCCATTGTCCCTGGAAGGGGAGTTTAGTTTATGAGGGCTCCCCTTGCTGCAGGCAGCCCTTCTTGGTGAAGTTCTCAGTGTGTATCTGTGTTCTTGAGGTTCCATGAAAGACGTGACTTCATCCAAACCACAGTCCAGTCCTAGAGGTGGCTCAGGTTCCCCTGAGATTGGTTTGTTGTCCAGTACAGCACTTAGGCCACCATTGTTATTCTCAACAACACACTCTCTGGATGAGCTACCGCTGTCCCCCACAACATCAACCTCTTCCTCTGGCTCCCTGAATGACGACGGGTTCTCTGATGAGGAGACTGCCGATGGCTGCTGCAAACAACCGCTAATCACAACAGACGGGCTGCTGCTGCCCGCTGCACTGCGAGAATCAAGCTCTGCTTGCTCAAAACGCAAGTTTCTACAAGGCACATCGGGATCGAGGGCAGAGTTCACTTTGTTGCCATTTAGCAGCGCCAAAGTCTTGTTGCCCGCACTGAGGGATCCAGTCCCAGTTGGGTCAGTGGACACGCAAGAACCAACTGTATTATCGCTACAGTTAACGTCATCCAAGTCTTGCTCGTCAAGTCCATTTGTCATCTGACGAGCCTCACCAGAAAACACAGGCTGATCGAATCTGTCCACAGGGCTGTCTACCTTTTTGATCTCCCCTTTGTCACAATCATCCAGTACAAGACAGCGTCTAGCTCGTTTTGGGCCAGGAGAGTCCTCATCGTTTTCCGCAGCATTCCCCTTACTGCAGGTAGACTTCTCTAGCTTGCCCGGAGAGTCTTCCTCTGAACTTGTCAGCTCCCCAGAACGCGAGCAGCGCTTGATTCGCTTCAATACCGGAGACACCCCTTCTGAATGCCGGCGTTCACAGTTCTCCGTTGCCTGCTTGTCAGGGAAGTCCTTCTCAGAACAGGAAAGGCCTCTCTTTCTGGGGCTCATCCATGACTCGCGGACGTGCTGCTGCTGCTTCAAGTCAGAGACCTTCCCAGAGTTCGTCACCTTGGGCAGCGGTTGCAGGCAGTCCTGCTTTTTTTTGGGCGACCTGGCTCTTTGAGGAGGGATGAGCGAGGAGTCTTCGGGGTGGGCGATGCTGCGATTTCTTAGGGTTCGACCACAAAAATTCTCATCCAAACCATTTATGCCCACTGATGATCTTGTAACACGTGTGGATCGAGAAGCAGCCATACTATGGCAAATCCCTAGAATCTCCTCATCATGGTCCTGTCATCAGCAGCTGTTAAAGGACACCTGAAAACAATCAGGGGAGAGGGTAAATCAAAACCTGCCATCAACACCATAAAAGCATGCAAACCTACACACCTAATCTTTACACATACATATTCTGTCATTTTAATACTATGGTACTGTATCCCCAACAATATCAATCTAGTAGAAAAAGGACAATGTACAAATGACGAACAAAGGAAAATGTACACTGGATGTTTATTTTATGCAGCAACTGAAAGAGAATTCCAATACTGAATCCTGTCTGTGGAATGAAGAAGTCACAGTATTTTCACAGACAGAGACTTCTTATTTTATTTGAATGCAACAGATTGCAATGCAGGTCTGCCAGGGAGATAAACTCTTAATTCAGCAGCACTCCAGGAAGGAAATGTCAATCCATGAGAAAGCAGGTGTGTGTTTGTGGGGGGTGGGGGTGGGGGGGGGCGGGCGTACAGCATTATCATTTGAACAATCCTGCATTACTGCTGCTTTCCTGACACAGTAAGATATGTACACATTTAATTATTTAATATTCACTGATCCATTTAATTAAACAAACATCACTGTAATGGAGGGAAAATTGAATGACAAAACCTTAAGTTAGTTACATTACAGACTATCGACTTGAGAATTTCAGAAACAAACACTATTTACAGAAAATCACAGCATGCCTAAAATGCATTTAATGACCACGTTCTTTTTGAAATTTTAACTCCAGAAATCAGGTAGCAGCCTGAGCCAGCTTGTTGAACACGACTGTAAAGAAGGAAGTACATTTAGTGAGATGTGGCAAGTTTAAGACTCCAGAGAACAGTTAACACCATCCAGTTTTGGACATATGTATTTATATATCGGATTCTGACGACTCGAGTCAACGCCCTGGTTTGAACGATCGCCCCCCCGCCCCACTGTAGCTTTAGCTGGAAGATCTTGCGCACCATTGAACTGTTTTGAGTTTGGTTAGTGTCTTGGAACTAGGGAGAGAGACCATAAAGAATACTGAACAGAGAAATAATATTATCTATTGCCAAATATTCACCATTCCTAATATTGTGATGGTACTTTTGCATATATAGACCTACATATCAATGTGCTAATCATATTCATTGTATAAATACACCTCTCTCAACTACAGTACATTACATCAATACATGAAGAAATAAAGATTTCTTTTTGTTTCACTATATTCATGCATTTATAAATAAGGGTCATATGCAGGCATAAATATAAATCAATCCCTTCCATCCTCGAACTCATAAGCCATTCATGAAAGGCATTTTACTCCTAGCGTTTTCTCAAAGATTTATTCAAAGCCATAAATTGAATATTTCCCAGAATGTGTGTCATGCTGTTGACCTCAGGTCTGGAACACAGAGGCTGCCTGCACTCTCTATGCAGTTATTGACTGTACTGTTGCTTCTCAAGGCTACTGCCATTCCTGGCACTACTCTTTCCATTATGCACAGCCCTATATGCCACCCACAGAATAACTCTAGCAAATACTAAACCCTCACAAATTGTTTTCTGAATTAGCACAGCACAGACAGTTGAAAAGTTAAAAGTAATGCTTTTTCTAATTATATAAAAAAAAAAAAGTGCTTGTGCTTAACTGAAGGGGAAACTGAAAGCTCTCCAATTAAAAAAAACAAAAAAAACAAAGTGTTTCCCTCTTCAGAAACCTTTTAGGATACTGGTATAAAGCATGCCAATGTAGAGTATCCCCCATGATGTGTTATTTGATCAAACAAATGCAGATCTCTTCCAGAATTTCAGAAGATGAAGTTTGGCTCCAGACAGGGTTGCAGGACAAACTGAAATTAACTTACAGATCCCACTGCTGTGCTAATTGGTTTCTAGCCCTTCTACGCCTGGTGTTTGTTCCAACCCTGTTCTAAATTGTTTAATTGAACCAATTAAACCTCCAGCCAGACCCTGAGGTAGCTAATGATACCATTTTGCCTGTTAAACCTGGAGTGGAATGGTCCTCCAGGACCTTGACTGAACATCCCTGATGCCTAGCCTTTTCCTCTTTACTGAAAACTAACAATGTCATCAGGGGCTAATTGGACATCTGCTGCCTATAAACAGAGAATGGCTACTGTATTATCGTCTACAACCCATCTGCGTCTCTAAGATTTTCTCTTCTTGGTTTTGTTTGTTTTACATCCAACAGGTTCACTTCCCTTTTTTTCCCCAGCTTACGCCCTGCCCTGAAGAGATGACACTTGGGCCTGGTCAACAAATACAAAACATCACACACACTGTCAAGCACACACAGGATACACCATATTTTTTCGTCATCTCTGCCCAAAAAAAGCAACAATAAAAATGACTGAATTGACCAAACCAGGCTTAGCAGATAAGTGAAAGTTTGCATGTTTTAAATACAAGTTTTAAAGTGTGCGGTACTGAAAATACACAATTCCTTAAACTGGAGGGTACAATTTAAATAACAAAGGACTGTGATGAAAACGGGTTACAACACTTTTAACTCTGTTTCAAGGTGTAATTAGTTCCCTAGAAGAATTTTAATGTCCATGTATCATGATGACATACAAGACAAAGACCTACTGCAGTGCACTGCTTGCATGCCAGTTGAACTCTTACCTGAACTGCAGACAGTGTGGAATGCTGCATGAGTTGACAAAAACTAAATCAAACTGGCACTTCTTAAATTCTGTCCTCTCTTTCATTAACTACCAGTGGTGTTGTCACTTATAACTTGTTGCTACCCTGCTATACACCTCGGGTTACTATTTGTGATTTGCTGATCAGGACAAAAGCCGCATTCACAAGGTGGTAGGCACAGTTAAATATGCCATGTTAATGGTCCATATTGAGCTAGCACACTTAAGTGGTCACAAACTCTCAAGGGTAGATTTTCTACCTACAGCTGTCACTGGCTGCCTTTGTTTTTAAAATCCTACATAAAGTACTGCTACTGGTCTCCTTTAATTAATTATAGCACTATACTTTCATCTTTCAGTTTGGTTTTTGAACAACGCACTTAATTCGAGACTGTAGACATTTTTTTGAATCAGTACAGAGCTGGATTTTAAATCATTCTTGGTACATTATTTACCTGAGGTACATTTTTTTTTTTTTTTTTTTTTTTTTTTTTTAAAAGCAGCATTAAAGATTCTTGTTTTTCTTTACACTGAAAATAAAGAACTTGTCACTCCAGTAATCTGGTTCCTACATTTCCACTGCTTGTGTAACGATCATGAAATATGATACATTTATGCATTCTGACCATGCACAGAAAGAGCTTGGAGCAAAACTGTATGAGAAATGGTATCAGATCAACCACAACAGGTTTATTAAATCAGAATAAAATTGGATGATGGAACGAAGGCACCTGCTTAAGTAGAGACTTCTTTTGTGTCACTTTGCACCTGTTAACTGCTACAAAAATATAATCTCAATTAAAGGAAGAGGATTCATTCTTTCACACGGTTTTCTGTTAAATAAATGCATTGAAAGGGATATTCACATGGTAAAAAAACTTTTGAAACATGTCGCTATTTTTTAAACTGGATGTAATACAACACAAAGGACTCTGTTATCCAAACCCGAGGATGGCCGGTGTCCGCGAGAGAATCTTGTCAAGAGTACAAGTCCACATTTTATGACATACTGTAACGGTCCCTTCATAGAAAAAGGCAGTACATGAAGAACATGGATCTGTTGTACATTGTGCTCTTATCCTTGACTTAATGCAATTCCTCTTTGTGGTGACTGAGACATGCAAGAGCACAACACATTAAGGAAGTCTGGCACAGCTCACACTACACCCGTAAATGTGAACAGGTTACAGAACCTGTTTCTCTTGTCAGCTAACGGATCATGTTTAACGTGCTCATGCCTTAGGCATTAATTTTAGTAATGAGGAGAGTGGCGTTTGATTCGAATACTTGGAAACTGTAATGCTCAAGTACTATCCCACCCCTACTATCAAAGACCGCAAACTTTGAAATAAAAGTGTGCATCAGAGATTAGTCGCAGTGCTCTTTACAATTCCAAAATATTGTGATACTTCACCACTAGTAAATTACCTTTTCCAGAAGTGAAAGTATTTCCAACTTGTTTTCAATTGTAAGCACAACTCGCTTTAACTTTCCTGCAGCCATTTATTTATTTATTTATTTTAAAACCATATCATTTTAGGCAAAAAAAAAGACTAGGTTCCTGTTTTATTGTTAAGTGAACTTTTAAGAAACACACTATTCTAAAAAATGTATACTATCCGAAAATGTGTTCAATATGTATATAATTACAACCATAAATAAACATTTCAACATACTTTGTGTACATTTTTTTTTTTTTTTTTTTTTTTTTTACTTTGTAGTCTCTGTGATGCTAAAACGTTATTTGCTTATTTAGGGTTTATTTGCTTAAATACTAACCAGGACAGGACAACACCTGCATACTTTGTCGTTCTGTCACAGCCAGTTACAGAAGAGTTTGTCAATCCATGGAATGCATCATTGGACACAACTCCCTTCTTCACAGCCTAGGATACATAAGAAACTAAACATGTAAAATCTGCACTACTTTCCAGTGCACATAAAACTACTGAGACTTATTTTTCTTGAATTGTTTTAGAGTAAAAGTCTAAAGCCTGGAGACATACCACTTCATTGTAACCAGGTCCCAGAGAGTTTAATTTGTTAAGTGTGCATCATCAGAGGACAACAAATATAACTACGTTTATATGGTCAAATGCTTTTAAAATGTATCTTATAAACTGCAAAATATATATTCAGTGCATCGTGAGCAATAACCCCCCCCCCCCCCCCCCCCCCCCCCCCCCCCAAAAAAAAAAAAAAAAAACAAAAACAAAAAAAACAAAACCTTTAGTTGTTCTCCAACTCCCGGGGTTAAATAACTATATCGGTGACAACCGTGTAAAACCAGCCTTCAAAATGAGAAAACTATAACACTGTACCGGTAAACGTGAAAATAACAGTAAAAGTTGTGATCGCTGGTTAAGTGAAGGGGAGAGCGTCACCCAACGAAAACTGTCCTGTAAAAAACACGTTTTAAAACTTGACATTTTATTAATATTTTAAAAATATGGCTACTATAAAAATGCACGTGTACGTAGCGATTCCCTGCACCAGTGCCGCTGGTGCGCGTGGTGAACGTGTGCATGTGCTCCTCTTCTGAAATGACCCTTTACAATTAAAACTGCTTTAATAACATTTGATTTGTATTCCTTAATACCCGTATCACCCAGGGCCCTTGCAGATAGATAGAAAAACGCGATGTTCTGAACTATAATTAGCTTGCACCACCGCAAAATGTAACGGAAAACAAATTATATCGATTTACCCAGATCAAAGACAGAAAACCCCGTCTTGTTATTCTTGTCCAGAGAGCGGTTTCTGAGCAGAGCTGATCTGATCTTGCCTAACCACTGTTTTTCTCATGTTATGTTGCTCGAAGAGGGCCTTAGCAGCTAAGAGAAAATCCAGGGAACTGAATGGAAATGAAGCCCGAGAAGTGCACACGCAACCCGGTCACAACACTCTGATGAACCTGCGCTCTACGGAAAGCGTGGCAGAAAACTAGCAGTAATATGTTCCAAATTGAAATAAATAAATAAAATAGACTTTTCTCCAAAAGTGTCCCCCCCGTTGCATAGCATTATTTCAATTGAAAAATTAACAGCAGTGAAAAGTGCACAGCCTAGTCGCACCCTACTGCATGATATAGTCACATTGACACAAATCAAGCATGCATATTTTCTGCCTTTAACTCTAGGAAGCGAAACTCGCTTTTTTTTTTTACAGCTAGAACTTTGACGCAAATAAACTGATTTAGCACCCTGCAGCAAAGGGGTGGGGAGAATATTGTTTCTGCAAAATCGGGTGCTCTTCTGCTAAGACAGTGCGGTGACCAGATGGCCTGATCATGATGCCTGGTGCAACGAGAAGGGAGAGACACACGCAGGGACCGAGGGGGTAGGCGATTGTTTAGCGCAACAACTTTCCTGAAGAGAAGCATACACTCGTTTAAAATGGTGGGTTCCAGTAGAACACTTTGCGCTAAACCCCGAGCCCGGTCAAAGTTCTAGTTTTAAACGGGGAGGGTTTCGAGGCGGACGACAAAGTGATTTAATTTGAAAAATGGTATTTAAAAGAGGGAGAATTACACTTACCTCACTTCCGCAATAGGTTTGCAGCAGTCTCGGCCGCCGCCATGTTTTCTATCCCCTGGCTCTGTGCTGAATCCCACAATCCCGCCCGCTCGTGCGCTTGCTTTTTTTTTTTTTTTTTTGGCTAAAAAAGGCTTGCGGCGGGTAGCATGGGCAAGGTGCTTGCAGTTATGTGCAGGCAGTAACTAGTGCGGTATATCACTTTGATTTTATTATAAATCTTGACTTACTGTGACCACTGCACTTAGACAAATATTTTATAATTTTAAATTTTAAGAGGGCATTCCGATTTCTAGACAGTTACATAATTGGGGTTTATGAAAAACTGAATATACAAATGCAAATGTTTAATTTAATCTAAATATTTATTTTTTTTTTTTTTTTTTTTTAGTCAGTAATAGCGAGGGCTAAATGTAACAAGAATACAAATTACCTGGTGAATATGTGAGGAGGATATTACCTGGTGAATGATGTTACCCCTAGGTTTTTGACTTACCCCCCCCTATGGAGTCCGTCAAAACGCCAGGGTAACCTACTCCCCCCAGGTGTGAGGGTCGATCCATTTCTCTCAGTTAAAGATGAACCCAGTACACATTGTTTATTAACTGTCTCAATAGAAATGGTTGCAGTCGTTAATAACAGTCGTAAATAACCTGTTATATCCCGTCGACCGGGAAACTCGCTACAGTACAATCACATTAATGACAATATATATATATATATATAACTATATATTATCTATATATATATCTATGATATATGTGACTATATATATATAGATATAATATATATTATTCTTCGGATCTCAGTGCTGTCTTGTAGGTACAGTAAAAATAAACGAAAGAAAAGGTACACGTGTGATTTAGCCAATCAGTTTTGAATTTCTTGGTTATAAATCTTACAGCAACCACTTTTATTAAACAAAACAACAACAAAAAAACTTGTACAATATGTATAATATTATGCTGAGAAAAAGAGGGGTGGTAATGTTTTTGTTGCCAAGTAGTGCGCGTTTATCAACCACGCATGCGCTATATATAGTGATGTAACACATGTAACTTTTTCACCCACTTTGAGGCGCCCAGTGGTCGTACCTCTTCAGCAAGATAGTGTTCATGAGAGATTTCAAAAAGGGACAACGTAAGGCGGCACCATCTCTGTTTTTAAAACAGAATGCATCCAAGACAAAGCAGATTTAAAAGTCCATTGGGAAGAGTCGGCACTGGTAAAAACCTTTGGAAGCTGGGTTTTTGAAAGCAGTGGTGTGGGTAGTAGAACTAACAAAAGCAATCCAATCTCAAATATGAATGAACCAGAAAGCGCCCCTGCATAATTTAAAAGAGAGTTCACGTCCATAAAGTGCAATTATGATGATACCTCCAGTTTTGAACATTATTCTGAGGCTGGTTTATACATGCAGAAATACGATCGGAACGTACACGTGATTTATTATAGTTGGTAGTAACACTGAAGTCAACTTTGGTATATCTCACATTTTACCAGGCGAAACTGAACGGACGAAATCAATAGGCCATAAAGTATTTCAGTAATCTACATCTGGAATATATACTAAAAAAAATGAAACTGTGGTTGATTTAGACAGAAGTGGCACTTACGTTTGCAGATAAGTTAATGTGCTGGTACCAGAACAAAGGAGTCTTACCAGAATTAACCGAATGCATACAAAGGGAGACACGGGCGATTCCGACACAGGCGATGATGTACAGAATTCAAAGAACGCTCTCACAAGAAAACTAGAAGGTAAAGTATATAAATACACACATTTATTTATTTGTTTGTTTGAGTTATAATGATGTCATTCGAGAAGTACTGTCTTAATCAGTATTGGCAATCAAACTGAGAATCTGACCGTTATAGAACGCAACCCATTTTATAATTAGGCAGGAGGTGTGAACAACCATTCCAGGGTATGTGCAGTAGTTTAGAAATGGGACAATTTACCCCCAACAATTCACACCAAAAAACAACAAGCCTGTCCCAGATTTTTAAAGGTCTGTTGTTGCTTACCTTAAACTGTAGATACACCACTTTTCACCTCAACCAGGTTGTGTTGTGTCCCTGAATTACTGTAATAGCATTCTGTCAAGAAAATAGGACCAGGCTGTCTGATGCCATGGCAGTGGTCAGTTTGTAAGTTCATAAGTTAATAAAAAAAAAAACATTCAACCATCTCCTTTGGCACCATAATGCAATTATACCTGACAGGTAGCCTATCAAAAGGGAGATGGGCAGGTAAGCCGAGCACCTTGTTGTCACAGGTGGCATTCAGTGTTTGCGTCCCTGTGCTTTACTAACTGCTAATTGGGCTATTTCAGTATTTTTTTTCACTATTTTAAATTTGTTTAGTCTACATGGTCTACAGAGAGAAGATATCCACTCATCTAGACCCCACCGAAATCTACATTCCTACATGGTAAGTTTATACTTTTACCTGTCCAGGTAGAGTCCAGTAAAGCATACTTGCCTTAGTGGAAGAAGGATTTGCATTGCAAAGCAAACATGCTAAATATGTCCCCCCACAATTGTTTGGGGCAATTGTACCCTATACTGGAACTCATCAGCCACTTAGGGTCAGGTTTATCAAAATCATTTTTTTTGTGAAAGGAGAATGTAAATGTTACTGAACCAGTAACAGACAACTTAAATTAGCAAGCTTTGATAAATAACAGTTTCATTACAAAATGATCCAAATTACACTTGAATGAAACCTTGATTATTCTGGTCATTCTCAAAGAAACGGTCCAGCTCCAATGACCCCCCCCCCCCCCCCCAAGCCTCCTATGTGTTATTGTTATATAAACAGCAAGAAATAACCCATAGGCAGTACAATTGGCAACACATGAATATATATCCACATTTTAGAGACTGAGCAGAAGTCGTTGTCGAGGAGCTTTCAAAAGTGAAAACACATTTAAAAAAAACAAAACAAATCTCGATCTCTAGTTAAACGGGTAAAGTGACAGATGACATCTGTGCGGCTAACAATAGAAGGTTTAAAATCTTTTACAACCGCCTGTATTGTTATTCCATGCCACTGTTTCGTTTAACTGTAGAGGAGTAAAAATTTTTGTTTCACTTTTATTTTAAATAGTCATGGGTTAAGTTCAACAATTTGTGTAACATAGTGCAGCTGTGCCGAAACGACGATGCAATGTGATCGAACATGTCACAGTCGACATATCTTATGTTGTACATTGAAGAAAGTTGGCTAAGTCAAATGAATTTTCTACTGATAATTATCACTGGGATGTTTCGTGTGTGTGATCCATCTAGGTTCCAGACTGTATTATAATTCCCTATGTATAAAAACATAAATCCCTTCGACCTTTTGTATAAAATATTCCTTGTGTATTTCAGTAATTACATGTACCTGCGACAACCAGTCGTGGTCATACCCAAGTTATGGCCATGCGGCCCCACCGGGTTGGACGTCGTGTGGTGAGACCCCATTTCTGGGGTAAATAAGACACTTTTTTTTTTTTTTTTTTTTTTTTGAACTACAGTTAATTTGTGAAGAGAAACTTGGACAACATGTTTTTTGGTGAAACGAGCAGCTGGAAGACACTTTCTCCAGGTACTGCTTTAAAAGGCTCTCCAGTAAGAGTAGAAGGCAAAGCATGCAGAAACCCAAACCCAACCAATCAGGGCCAACTGAGGCACTGCAATCTTATGCCATTCTTACAAACCAAGTCAGAGCACAACAAAACACTGAGCATGTCACCAGGACTACCCAACTCCAAACATCTGACTAAAATATATATGAAAGGTGCTGAAGTGTGTATATTTCAAATCTTCTGTAACACTTGAAAAAGAATTACCCCACACCAATTTAAAAGCAACTGCAATTATTTCTATCATTTAAATTTGAATATTATTATTAGTATCTAGTATGATCACGGATTTCACACAGACTATGTATTCCTATTCAATTTCAGCTATTATAGGAAGACACTATAAAAAGTTAGATTACTATACGAACAAAATGTGTTCTTGCACTATGAGAAATGTTTTGTTATAGTATTTGCTTTTTGCAGTGCTTGCTGAACCCTTAAAGTATCTGGTAAGAGACACATCTCCACAGACTGCAAAAAGCACAAAGGGTCTTGGGGAGAAGCATTGTCACTATCTACACACTCAAGAATTCTGTAATCAAAGTGATTTCTTCAGAAAGATTATTAATTAGTAAGTCATGTAGGACATTAAACAGATACATGTTTTGGTCACTCGTTTATTGAAGTAACTTTCTGAATTATTATTAGGTTATAATAGTAACAGAGTACCAGCCAAAGACAGAACATACTGTATTTTACTGTTAAGCATTCCAGTTTTTTTTTTTCAAATATACTACAGTTGTTTTTAACAGTTTTTCCCACCTCGAACTGTAACATAAGAAACATCATGCCCAGATACACAGAAGAATGCCTCATTTCAGAATGCAACAGTTGAAAATACCAGACCGGATAAATCATTACGTATTCTGTACATACCTTGGCAGTTGCAATTTGCCCAAGTGTACGTTAGGTCAGCAAGCTGCATTTACATGCAAATGAACGCAACATAAAAATGACCTGGAAGGAGGCCAGAGTTTATAGTCACTTTGTTTTTCCTTTAAGCATGCCTTCCAAAAACAGTTGCCAGACTTTTCTATTGTCACTGGTTTAAGAAATGTGAGTCTTCTGGGAAAACAATTTGAAAATGGAAGTACCAGTACATTCAAACTTATTTGGAGGCGTCAGATGTGCAAGGTGCTGCTTCTTTGTCTGCAATACAGTGCAAAAGACAGTTCTTTCTCACGACTACTAACTACTGCAATAACCTGCTTATTTTTGTTCATCGTTTCAAATACTGCACCATTTTTTTCATAAAGTTTTAACTTTTTTTTTTACTGTTCTTAGACAGTAGTTGCTTAAATATAGATTGTTAATTGAACTTTATGCAGTATATATATTAGAGAAATATTAGCAGGGATCAAATTATCTGATTTCTACTCCATCTGGTTTGCTAAGGGACACCATTACACTAGAATAGCTGTACAGTAGCTCAGTGCAACACAACATGTTAGATTATTCTCTGGGGGGTGGGGTGGGGTGGTATGTCCTCCTTCCATTGATTGTCAAATCTAACAATTCCCCTATAAATTTACAACAACAAGAAAGAGTCTTTCTGGGAATGCTCCTAGAGTAAGTTAAGTGCAAAGTGTATTTGTTTTGCCTGCTGTGTGTAAAAACTACACGGCACGGGTCTCCATCTCGATTTTCTCTTCTGCTTGGGAGGCTTCAGATTCTTGATGCGCAATATTGGGGCGCAAAGTAACCTCTGGACCCCCGCCATAGATAGAATGAAGGAAGTTCCAGGTTTCTTCAGAGATCTGTCCAGAATCCGCTCCTGTGGATTTAGAACAGTGAAATTCAATGAACAGCCCCTACTGTAACTGAACTGGGAAAATTGTTTTTGGTGTTCATGAACACTGTGTCTAAAGTATTTTTATCCACAGGGCTTGTACGAGCAGTGACAATACACCTCAAAACGTACCATGGAGGGACAAACCTTTTTAGGGCAGAAGGAGCATTTTGATTTATTTGTGACCTTATTCAGATTCGGGACAGGTATGGGCATGATCTCTAGGTGTCATGTACTAAACAGGTCTCTGGGACCACCTACAGAAATGGGGCCTCAGCACTGTGGTGTTATTAAAGCATTGAAAACACTGTACAGCTTTTATATGGATAATAGATTCAGCTTAAATATAAGGATTTAACAGATGCATTATTCACAGGTAGGCGTTACCTGCTAGATAACAGACTATAATGAGGGCATGTGAAAAAACAGGTGAATTATCCAGCAGTTGGATTGCACTTGATAAGTAAGCCATTGATGCCTTGTAAAAAATAATATTTATGTAAATTCATCTTAACCAAAGTCCTTACCTTGCTTTAATGTAATATGACCACTCTTGTTCACAGCAATCCTTGTATTATCAACCGGACCAGGAGGCTCTTAACACAGCAAGAGACAAACAGATTCTTACCATTAAATCCGTAGGAGTGGAACACTTATTGCGATGTATGAATAGTTTTATAATTCTACTACTAAACATTATGAATCCCCACGAAAAATTACTTGACGGGTGAACTAAATACTAATAGAATACATCACCACAATATAACATTCGTTACCATAATTGATGAATGCACCACAAGTGCATATGGTATCAGTGAAGGCAAAGTATCTGGCACAAGTAAGCTACATATGGTTATAATAAAAATACACATTCTTTCAGACTATTTTAATAAGCTATAAAAACAATTCTCTGTTTTAATACCTAAAGAGATGCTTTCTATGTGATACTGGATCAGGTAATTAACACAGCACTTTCAAAACATTCGATTTTAACTCTTTCAACAAAGACCCAACTAATGGAAACTACATTTGTGTATAAATACAGCGGCAGTCCAGTTTGCCACAATACATGTAACTAAGCAAGGCTGAAAGGCAAGAGCTATGCATATGGAACCAGCGAAAACACTTACGGAAAACATTATTAGTGACTAAGCTTTTGCGGTCTACAACCAACATACACCCAGGTTAAAGTTCCATCTTGGACACATCTTTGTGTCAACAGTCCCAAGATTGAGGGCACGTGCATCAGGGCCTTACCATTGTCCTTGCCTTTGACAAATCCCTCCCACTCTCTGAACCACTGCATACTGATGCAATAAATGACTGCAGGGGCTTCCTCTTCCTGAAATGCTTTGTTCAGCTGTTGACAGAAATGGATCCATTATCTTGTGCTACCTTTACAAATTAGCACAGGCTGTTTCCTTATCTGCGTGTGTGGGGCTCTGTGTGGATGGCCACACTGGCTATAAAAGCATTATATTTATTGCTGATATTTTCATGTTGGAACATTTGTTAATTTGCAAAACATAAATCAAACCCATTACATTTAACACTGTAATAAAGTAGAAAAATATCCCAGGGGTAGGAATAGGCTCAGGCAAAACAGTGCATTAAAATCAACTGAGCCTCCCAAACACCTTTATCCAGACTCCCTTGCTTTTCTAAACTTTGGTGCCACAAAGTATTAGGTTTGCTTCATTTTCAGGACAGATTTGTGATCGTTGTTTTCATCATAAAAAGAAAAGGGATAACATCTAATCCTATTTTCAGAGACTCTCCAGTACTGCCAAATTAGAATGATTTTCCCATCATTTTCGACTGAGCAAGGTTACAGCAAAGCAATTTTGAAACAGAACATCTACTGCAGTAATCCACACTACCTCCTGCCAATTTCTCTCAATGTTCACTAAACATAAATCCCTGATGTCCACATGCTAAATTCACAGCAGTCTTAGCTACAGCAGCAGAAATGTGTGCAAAAACATTTACGGCTGAAGAATAAAGAAATTCGATACTTTTACCCCCTCATTTTTTTGGGACACTAGCGTACACACAATTCTTAGATAATTCATACCCGAACAAACATATCCAGTTCTATTTTTCTTCTTTTTTCTAGTTTCTCAATCTCATTCTGGCAAGTGTGACACACATACAGATGGTTAACAGCTGGTCCTCCTCCATACCTAAGAGCACAAAGAAAAGCACTTCAGGAGGTGACTGGTCATTCTCAGAGGAATGTTTTACATCAATGCAGTATCTCCCATATAAGACTGGTAGATGCAAGCCTCACCTGCTATACAGATGGTCCCATACATTCTGTGGCAGCATTAAAACAATATCTTCAATATATGCAGATTTATGAGGTGGTACACCTATGGGGGGCAAACATAGCAAAGAAAAAGTGTAAATAGCTGTGGCTTCTACGCAAAAAAACACATCCATTATTTACTTTCTTTCTGTGTTTTTATAAATGAAAATATTAAAATCCAGAATATCTGCAGAAAGTTAAAAACTGGTTTGGGAAGAGTCAGAAGCCAACTTATGGGACAAACGAATGACTAAATGTTGCCAGTAAGCAACATTTAGCAGTACAGGGTTAATGCACACATTATCAACATAAAATATTTTCTTTTCCCCACTTACAAAACTAGCTAAAGATAGAGCCTCAGCTAGCCTCTTGCACCCATGTTCCAACCAGTAACAGTTATCTGGTGCTCTTTCAGATTAAAGCGCGGTTCTTAGAAGGGAAGGAGTTAAAAGCTGAATGGGAATAGAGCTCTACCTCCATGAGCACAGAGGAAATCATTGTTGGAAATTGGGCCGGGCTCAGCAAATGTCTTAAACTTATTCAGCCACTGGCGGGAGATGTAGAACTGCAGCAGACTTGGCTCCATCATGTTCAGAAGGTTGGAGACTTTCCGACGCTCTTTCTGGGCCTCTTCGTTGCTCTTTCTGCGCGAGTCACAGGAAGTTTATGTTATTTATGTGCAGGTGCAGTTGCAGGGTGGGGGAGCGATGAAAGCAATTCTAACACAGGGTGTCCACATGCAATCACAACCTGCCATCAAAAATATATAATGGAACAGAAGAGTTCCTAAAAATTATTTCTTTCTGGTGCTGTTCTTAAACCATTTCAAAATGTAAACCATCATTAACACCACCACAGTCACTCCTTAAAAACAGAATAACGCTGTAGACCGTTGTTAATCGATTGTTTCCAAATCTCATTACAATAAGAATGGACATGCGTAATCCAACCTTGCCAAGTCATTACTGCTGATCAGCGTAGGTCACGGCAATGGGCAGTCCCTCCTAAACAGGGGCAGCTGGTAGCTCTGGCCATTCTCATTAGATCCTCTATTTTAGAGTGCTTTCAAAAGAATTCCATTCACTATTCCCATGGTAATAACAGTCACTCTCTTATCTGTATCTTACACAAAGGTTTACCATTGAAAGCAGTGCATTCTGAACCCATTATAACACTAAAGCGTCACCTGGAATTGATTGACTCCACCTACTTAGCCAAGTGCTCTGGTAACATTTCATACTTACTTGTAAAAGAGCACGTATGCCTCCGCGTTCTGGACACTGGACTCTGACACCTCGGTGACACTCTGATCATCAAACTCGTACCACTGGCTGTTCAGATCATTTCGGCAGTAAGCTATGTAATGACCACCTACAAAAGAATTGGAAAACAGAAAGATCTAAAATCATAGTCCTTTATTGGTAGTAGGAGAGCCAATTATGGTTTGGGTGCAGTACACACATGTAAAACCGCCACCGCTGGGGATTAAAATAGAAAAGTTCCTGCTGCTGCAGGGTGTGGGAAGGATTCTGCAACAGAGGACACAGACTGCAGATGAAGTCCCAGACAGGATAGAGCACCTTCAAATTTTCTAAGTGATAAATGGATAAAACAAAGTGATTAGCCCTATTTTTATTCAACATAAACACACTTTGGTGTGCTGAACATGGAGAAAAACAAATCTAGTTTGAGAGACAATGTGACCGACTACTGCAGTGCACAGTTCAGGATGGGACTACATGAACTTCCCCTGAAGTCCTGAGTCTCAAGTGGAGCCATGCCAGACAGGGTGGAGGTTTTGAGGCCATTCAAAGATGAAAGGGTAGTTGTTTCCCCATGGTGCAACCTAGCCTTTCCTTTTTGGACTTCATACTGCTCTAAAGGTACAATGAATCCATCCCTGCAGATCTCCGTAATCCCAGTATGCACAGCTCCACCGGGACTGTCATGTTTGTTTTCCAATGTATGTGGAGCATCCATCCACCCATTCATTATCTGTAACTGCTTATTCCTATGGACGGTTGCGGTGAGCCAGATCCTAAACCGGCAGACACAGGGTGCAAGGCAGGACTACACCCTGGATGGGACGTCAGTCCATCTGTATGTAGAGCAATCATGCGTAATTACTCAGGCTTGCTAAATTATTATTATTTTTTTTTTAAAGGAATCAGTTCCACAGAGTTTCTATTAGTGATACTTACTGCTGGCTGTCCCATGGTGGCAGATGACTGACAGCAAGTCGTAGGAGGTGGTCTGAGCAGCGCAGTCCTTGGCGAGAAATGGCTGCAGGTCCAGGCCCTCCAGAGGGAAGGACACATGGGTGCCAATTTTGGTTGAGAACATGAGCTCATGTCTGAATCTCTTCAAGTGAATGCATAGAATCTGTAGACAAAAAAAAAAGGGATAAAAGAACTAAAAAGTACATTGCATACAGCCGAGAAGGAGATGCAAAAGGTTGTCCACCCATCTAGGAAGTCTAGAGACTAAATAAGTTTGTCTCCAGTAAATACAACTCACAAGACATTTGAATTGGCCAATAAGCCTCATGAAACATGTATATCTTTGCTATAGTACCTACCTCTGGAAGACTCTGTACTTTGCAGAATTTAACTCCATTTCTTAACCTATGGAGGAAAATAAAAAAGTTAAATATAAAAACATACCAACTTTAAAATTGCTGTTTTTTCCAGTCCTTTTCAACAATAAAATGATCAAAATAGTTCTTAAAAAACAACAAATCTAGGTTTACTTTTAAAAACACACTGGAAAATTCCTGACAGGCTTCTTTCATTAAAAATCTCAAATCTGAATCCAAGCGTCTCTACTTGGGGACGGTTTGCCCCTAGACAGGTTACTTTGGTTACAGTTAGCTAGCTAACAGAAGGGTATGAATCACCCTTCAAAATGGCAAAGAAAGCAGTCTTTTCATTCCTGATCCTCAGAAACCTGTCATGGTTTGTTAAACCTCTGAAATGCCAGAAATCATTGCTATTAACATTAAGGTTGTACAATTCTCACGTACTTCAACAGCTGTGTTGCAGGAACTGCACATTCCAACACATTCCAGATCACAATCATTTTATCCTGACTGGGACCATGGACCATTTACTGTATTACACACCTTTGTATTTTAAAGCTTTCTTCAAAAAATAGAATAGAAATAGTTTTAGGTGGTAGAAAATTGGACGCTAGCAATCAAAATAGAATATCTGATGTAGTACATAATGATTAACTTTACACATGGGTAAAGATTAATATCTCCTTAGACAAGAAATAAGTCAGCACAGCAAAAACCAGCTTATAGTGTTACTTCTCTAAGGAAATGCATTTGTGCTGGGTAATGCAACACATTCACACAAAAACTGTTGTTCAGTACTATCACTACTCATTCACACTGTCAAAATCTGCAGGTACACACTTACTTTTTGCATTTTTCACAGCTGTACATGTTATCCCCTACAAAGAAAGAATACATTTTATTAAACCCAATGGTGCAGTCCATATATTAGTAGTTGTTCAGCTCTACATGCTAAGGTACTTTATGCAGTAAAGGCTCAAATTCATAACTCAAATGGACAAAGGGTACCAAAAACCATTTGTGTTTTCTCTGGATTTTAAATAAAATTATGTATTGTAATGTCAAATGCATTCAATAGTATGGGAAGCTTGACAATAGGATAACCTTAATATATCTGTGTTAAACTAGTGTGCCTTTTATGTTTTTAATGCACAGTTCTTTATTATCATTGAAAAATAAGGTACATGACTGTATTAATGCACATGCCAGAAAACAACAGTGAAGTTACCAATAGTGAAGTTAATTTACTTCAGTAGTTGTCTTAAAATGAATAACAAATGATGTCCCAGACAGGACTATTTATATTATAATTGACAACTGTTCACTTTGAGAGCCACTCCGATTCACTTTCATCTGTCCAGAACTTGACCACATGTGTGTGTTTATTGTGAGGGATTGCTTAAAGAAAATGAACAAAATGTGAAAAGACAACATAAACCAACTGGATAATAAACAAATAATGTTATGGTTAAAGAATACACTTTGTAAACAACAACTGTGTTAAACAAGGGAAAGTAAAAATAACTACAGTTTAAAAGATATATTTACTATGGTGCAGAAACAATACATGTCTGTGTTTGTGAGTGTTTGGTTGAGGGTAATGGTAGAAGTTGTGGCTGGGGAGCTGGAGACAGAGAACGAAATATTGGAAAAGGTATTTGGATTACGATTTGGTTTTGGAGAACAGGTAACAGGCTTAGTCGGCCTTGTTATTAGTTAGGGAAAGCATCTATTTAGATAGGACCCGAGATCGGGTTAGGTTTTGTTTTCTTAATTTTTCTTTTGTGTTATTGTAAATAATAAACACACACTATGGCGTTTTCTCGTATCCTGGACGTAAAGTATTTATTTGAAGATGGAAAGAATGTGACAAGGCGGCAATCCGTCACAGTATATATAAACAAACAGAACAGCAACTGTAATTAGGTGCAATATTAGTACGTATTTCAGGTATTGCTACTATGTATTACTGTGTATAGAAATCTTTCTAATCATTATTATCCCTGTAATGTGTTCCCATATATTTACAACCTGTTCTGTGTAAAAAGAATATTAAACAAAGCATGCTTTAACTTACCCTTGAGCTCGTCTCTTGCAAAAAAGGCAGCCAGGCAGTCTTGCAGGGTTACCACAGGACCCCAAAACCAGCTAGGAGAGCAGGAGACAACAAATCTGGAATATTATCGACAAGAGAAGCCCCCCAAATACCCTGCCAGTGCAGCAGTAACATGTACCAACACAAGAGCAAGATACATGTAACTACATGCAGCTTGCACAGTGGACACCGTACCTTTTGATATATTCCATCACAAACGATACCCAGCCCTGAGGTGCGTACGCTTCCCCACAGGAGCCGGCCTTGGCCAGTGAAGTCTGGTGTGTGGAGGAATGGAGCTTGGCCAGGTCTTCTTTACCTGGGATTGGCAGGGAGATGTCCTGAAAGGTTTCTAATATGACAGATACCTAGAGGCAATACAAGAAACACACAAAACAGTAATATGTAATATTCAGCTTGCTACAGCCTGGGTGGGGGGGTGGGGTGCAGTATGGGGCGTGCATCTACATGTTCACTATTTTGCACGAATATTAATATCTGGTAATGGCGTATATAAAATACCCAAGGTTCTAAAAATGCTTTGTAAAGAAATGCAGCACTCATCTTTAAAAGTTCTTAAGAAATCTTCTAGGCTCTCTGCTCTGCTTACCCGATCGCAAGTCAGACACTGCACTGAACTGACGATAGTGCCGTCAAAGACATCAGAAATTACACTCCTGTACTTTTTCTGTGTCGTCTTCTTCGGAGAGGAAAATGGTGCAACTGACAAGTAAAAGAAAAACAGAATTACAATTACAAGTATAGAACAGGTTAAAATCATATGTTTTTTTCTTTCTTTCTCTCACAAACCCCATTACCTAACCCATCAAGTCCCTGTTTTTATTCTAGTGACAAACATAAAACATGACAGATGAAAACACTTAAGTAGAACACCCATCTCAATTAGGCAGTGACAGAACATGCCCCAGCTGTTTTTCTTTGGTTCCCATGATAAAGTTTCAAAGTCAGTGTAAAAACTGACACTCAAAGGAGAGAGAAATACCTTTCTTGTGCGAAGATGGCCAGACAGAAGTAGATTTCGGGGGGCTACTGGAGAGTTTAGGATGGATTCCTTCATTGGGCGAGGGGCTGTGGGGCCTTGAGGAACTGTTTACATGGAAATCGGGGAAACAGTCTTTTGAAAACAGAGAAAAAAAAAAAAAGGTCTTCAATACATTCATTCAATTAGCCTGAGATCAACTTACAAACAGTAGGTATTTGGGGACAATTATATATTGATGGTTCAGTATGTTAATCAACACTCGTAGGTAACAATCTAGTTCAACTTTTCTGCCCTTACTGCTTAGGAAGTTGGAACTTTCTATTTAAAAAGGAATTTATTTTTAAACCTACTGGACAATTCCCATCAGATAAGGACCTTCAAACCCCCCCCAAAAAAAACAAATTTGAGCAAAAACTTATATATACATATATATATGAAAATTACCTGACAGCCTGCTCTGTATCTGCACTTTGACAGTTCCCTGGTTGCCGATGAAGGGGGTGGCTTCTGCCGCTGTGTCAATGTCTTTATCCAAGTCCTCGGACGAGCTGGCTCGGTACAGCTTGTTAATGAGGTTCTTCTCTTTCTGCCAGTCTTTATTATTCATCTGGTTCTTCACCTCGTCAGAGATGAGCATCTCAGCCTCGGTGGGCCCTTCTGTGAGCAGCTTGACATTGGTCTCGCTCTCTGCCTTGTCACTGCTTCCGCACGACTCGCAGGACTGGAAGTCGTTGTCGGACTGGCTTTTGTCCTCCTCCATGTTCTCGTCCATGCTGATGTCCGGGGGGCCCTCGTCCAGCTCCAGCAGGCTCTCCTTCAGCTCCTCATGAAGCTGATCCATCAGACAGCGCAGGAATTCCTGGGAGTCCTGATAAAGGTGGACAGACCGACAGCATCGAGAAACATGTAAAAAAATTCAAGAACACAGTTGAACCAATTTAGTTATCTTTTTAACTGGACTTGGCTGGAAAATAATTAGATGTTGCTAACATTGTTGGGTATACATCACGGAGTATGGCAGGTCAGGGATAATTGTTTGCTAATAATCCACTTTTAAATCCACATTAATGAGACATGAACTCAATCAACATCTTAGACACGAATGCTACTGGAGGCTTCTCTCATCAATGCTGCAGAGCTACAACAACTGTAAAACGTAAGACTGCTCTGAGAATTTCATTCTTTCTACCATTTATTATTCCCATTTTAGAAAAACTGCACAGAACAATTCAGAGATCCACTTCCTTGACAACAATATTGCAGCTTCTAATGAATCTCTAAGAGGACCACTTAGGTTTATAGATTTAAAATTTGAAAAAGATGTTGCTTTGACCACTGTTGCCCATCAAAAATAACCACCCAAGGGTTGTACCATCATACTAACGTATTCCAGATACAGCAAAGAGACTTGTCAAATTTCAGATAACATAACTGCAGACATGCATTACCATCATTAGTGCATAAAACGGTTTTCAAAGGAGATTACTGCGAAGCACTAAAAGCAATTATGGAATAAAAGCATGAGTTAATTTCACTTGTTGTTAGGCAGCATAAGGTAATTGGTGTCTTTGCTTGCTGGAGGCCTACTTGCATTCCAAAGAATAAAAAGGCTAAAAGGTCAGAGACACCCCCTCCATTATACTGTAACCAACCTGCTGTGAATAGCCACGAAACATTGGATTAACTGCCTTTATTCCTTGGAACAAGTTAGTTGGAACAACATATCCAGGTCTGCAAGATAAAATATATATATATATACACACATTAAACTACAGTAAACAATGCTCACCTTTCAATATTATGCAGAAATTATGAACAAGATAAGCTGACAGTGTATATTTAATTTACCCAATTATAACTCACATAACATGTAGCATCATTATTATTCATGTTATCATTACAGTGTCTGAAAGGCATTAATCAATTCACACGATAACCAATTATGGGAGCAAGGAAGCAGAAAAGAGAAGAATAGTGCACAGGCTACACTTGTAAGGTCCCTTGTTAATAATGTGACCATGCCCTGTACTTGTGTGATGCGGCTCTTACCTGTTCTTGTGCCAGATGTCTGAAACCAGCTTCTGATAGCTCTTACACAGAGCTGGCTTCTTGTCAGTACGCACCAAACCACCACAGTCCACAAAAAACTGGGTCAAAGGCGGGCTGGAAGAAGGAATGTTATTGAAATAAAGTCACCACAGTAAAGAATAATGCACAGAACTCGCCAGAGGTCGGTAGGGACGTTTCCACACGATTTTTGCAACGTCACTGTGAAGGTTGATGTTGGCACTATTTTCTTTTACATATATACAGATTTTATCACAGCTGTTCTTGATTCCATGGTCATTGTAATCTAAATTAAAATAAAAAGATAACACTACTACTGTTTATCATGTGCAAGACCTAGCAATGCAGTAACCTAATTGGCCTTCAACCTGCTTTACAATTACACGCAGACAAATTCTAGTCACTTCCTGGTAACGACAACCTTTTAACATTTACTTAGCTGCATGCGTGACTGTTAGTCTGTTTTCTGCACAGTTCTCTCTCTCTCTCTCTCTCAGGAACAGGCAATCATGAAGTGTCCACTGGAATGACTGCTCAGTTGCTGGAGCAGTTTAAAAAACCTGTTTAACTACTATCTGTTAACTTGAGGTATCCCTTCTGAGCAGCAAAAGTCAATGTGTCACAAGGGGCAATGTTTTCTGGAATAATCACATTCAATAAAATGAATCAATACTTTAATATATAAAAAAGACAAACTCAGCATTTTTATCTTCTGCAAGTCATTTTTAATGTCAATACTGTTGTTTTCCAAATTGCTGACACCATATAAATTATATGGCAAAGTGGAACACCACTTCAATTTCGAATGACAAAAGGAATTTTTATCGGAGTGCAACACCAACCTACAGCTCATCCCAAATGGAAAGCATGTTAACTCCTTAAAGTACACAAGGAGTTGAGCGGTTGCCCAGGCGCTTTCTTCTTCAAATACATTGGACAGCGACTTAAGTATCACAAGGAAACTGACGATTTGGATGATCAGATCCAACCTATCATTAAACTCTGAACCCTGTTTCGTGCGCCTCGTTGCAAAAATAAGAAAGTTATCATCATTTTATTTGTGGGACACGTGTTAAAGGAATGCTTTATTTTATAATTGTGAACACCAGCACCTTCATAAGTTAACCGTACACCACTAATAAAATATTCACACATGCCGTATAATGTAACTGAGCAAAGATTCTTACCAGTTTGAAAGTGCCTGGAGAGCTGCGTTCATGTAACACGTGTTCCCAATGTTTTTCAGTCCAGTGAGACCTAAAGTAAACCAGGAAAATAAATACATAATCACAAGTAAGAGCCCGTACAATCAACACTTTTGCACAGCCATTTTCATACTTGGGAGAGAATCATCATTGTCCTTCGCTATAAGGACTTTTTTTTTTTTTTAGTTTTCTGAAGAGTTTTGTATAATAAAAAATATATTCACCAAGTGGAAATGATATGCGACTACCTCTTGTTCTGAATTTGTGTTCTTCCATCTCAGTATCTAGGTCATCAAAGACAGCTGCTTGGGGGAGCTTCAGTGCTGGACTTCCAGGGACTTTGGTATCCTGATGTAATCATAAAACACACAAACACACACTGAATGAACTAAACAAAGAACTAGACTGGTCAACATAGAGAACCTGCATGCTTCCTCAGGCAGGTGGTAATCTAAAAAAAGATATAAATAGCACCAATGTACAATAGCTAAGAATGTCAGTTTTTTTTTTTTTTTTTTTTTTTTTTTTAAATGCAACCTTTTAATGGGTAAAAAATATCAAATGTTATTACATTTTCTGTAATATAGCCAGGATGATGCCTTGAAAATATTAGTGCTTTTCCTCTATAGTTACACACAAACAGAGGTATGGGAACAACACATTATTTTAAAAGATCCATTCCCAAACTGTAACCCACAGACCACATTCCCTTACAGTACTATTAATATTATTGTGAGAGTACATTTGATTAAAATGGTTCATGTACCCAGATTTATTTTTCTATTTAAAAACATCAAGTTTACCTTAAAAAAAAAAAAAAAAAACTGTTTCTTACTGTTATTTAATCATTTCATGTGCTGTAGTTCATCTTGCCCGAGTACAACAAGCAACAGCACAGAAAATGATTCGACAACAGGAAACTTTTACTTAACAGGATTGTCTTCTTGCCGTATAGTGATTTAAAAAAAGAAACCTACAAGCCGTGTTTGCTCTCCTATGATGAAAAACATTCTGAAAATAAAACAAATAAACTAATAAAATTAATTCTAGTCTATGTAAAGATTACTTAAACACTGCAGCTTAGCCAAGCTGGAAATGCCAATGGCTCACAACTGTGTGGCTTCAGTATGTCAGAGGACGACACGAAGCACATGGTAGTTTTCTACCGAAGGCTGTACCTGCACATGGTTCTGAATCTGTGTGTGTGGTTTAGGGGATGACACCGGGGAGCGGGGTCCAAGCTTTCTCTCCAGAAACACCTCTTTTCCACAGGCGTAGCACCAGACTCGCAGAGTGGTGAGATTCACAGTCAGGTTATGTTGGGTGTCCTAGCAAGACAAAGCAAGGAAAAGTACTCATGAAGAGAACCGTACGTTTGACTCCCTGGTCAACAGCGCAGGAACTTACTTACAGCTTGTACTGCAATAAAACAAACTGCAGGCCTGATTTGTTACATGAAATTCTGGGGGTATAGGATGGTATTTTTCTTTTATTTTCACATAGGGTGCATGTAGGCCATGGTGGGAGATGCAGCTAAGATATGATATAAAATCACCTGCACAATTCTTTTCAAACAGTAAGCTATGTATTTACTTTTTTTTCTGGACTACAATGGCTTGCTCTTTATGTGTGCTCTAAATCATCTACAGTCATTCTGGAGTCTTGCTGAGTGTTTAATATTTAATGTCTATGTAGAAAGGAATTTCAACACATTCAGACAGCAGTCTATGATTATGATAAACTCCACCTCAGGTTCTTTCTACTGTTCATCTTTCAATATCTCACCATTTTGCAACAAAAACTCAATTTTATTCAAATGGAGATGGAGCAGTACTTTGAGACTACCAATACGTTCAAACATAAAAGAGCAACAAGAACATAATTTAGTTAGATATTTGTTTACTTGACTTTTTGCAGTTTTACCTCAAAACGTATGCAACTTCCTTAGATCCGTATTCCTTTTAATTATTGGTCTACAAGAGCAAATAACCTCACTTTATGTAATTCTAATGTGTGGACTCATAGCAGTCACAGCACACGCTACTGAATTACAGCACAACATGTTGAAGTGGGAAGGTGACCCTGGGCGCTGCATGCGAATACTAAGCTCTACATTTAATCCAAAGTGGCACCTTGTGAAGCGACTCACACTGTCTCTGTAGTGGCACTCTGAACACTCCATAGCAGTTTGGCAAGAGAAGAAGAGTACCCAGGGGTTTCTATAAGCTCTCCACTGTTTCTTACTTGCCATTTCATTTGGATATTATAATAGGGTCTTTTTTAAACAGTGGCCGACCTTAATACCAACACTCACAAACATGCACCAATGAAGACCATATCCAGGTATTTTAATGATGTTAAAGTTAGTGATAAAAATATCCCAAGTCACCATTGTGATTAATGGGAAACTGTTCTGTGCAGGTGAAATTTGTGTTATGATGTTTAACCCTGCTATTGATTTATATGTGCTTTAAATAAGTTATTGTATGGTAATTAATCAATGAACCTGCATGTTTCTATTCCACTGCTTTGGTATTAATCATTTAGATAAGAGAAGTACACCCTATGGCAATAAAATGTCCATAACACACAAATGCATTTCCCTTTATGATGGTCCCACTCTAGATGAGCCAGCAATGTGCACATAAAAGCTGTAACCATGTGTGAATGAGTCTAAAATTATATCCCAGTTCCTACACTTGGCCACTTAACCTGATGCATACAAGCCTAATCTGATGCATGCAAGCATCAGACAATTACTTAAAACAACTTATCACTCGAGCCCCATTACTAGGCCAGGGTACTCACCTGGGAGTGAACTGTGCTGTGATCAGCGTGAGATTCTCCACAGCCGACGTAGGCGCAGCCGTTCTGTCAAGGGCAAAATGAAAACATCATAAATACCAGCAGTATGGCTGTGAACGAGTTACAGTCTGCATCAAGCCCTGTGCGGTACAGCACAGGTACACTGTCCTGTAACTTTACAAGAACAAACCATCAGATCAATTGTTATCTCCTCGTACACTCTATGCACACTCCACTTATTTGTTAAGTAAACATACAATAAAATGATGCCACTATAAATACCACATTTTCATCATATTTACTCACCTCCAAACATGCCCAAAGGTTTGGACCGCCAACTTTACAATCCTGGCATTTCCCCTGTAATCATAGAGGGCAGGTGACATTTAGACATGCAGTATTGCAAACAGCTCAAACACAGGACAGAGCAATCAGTAAATTTAGTTAATTACTGTAGCGGCTATCAAAAAAAATACTGTTTAAAAAAATGTTTATATATATATATATATATATATATATATATATATATATATATATATATATATATATATATATCTATATCAATATATAATCTCTCTCTACACATTTACCGTAGTCTGACTTTTAGATAGGAAAATGTGAGACCTATGAAAAGATGGTAGTTCAAATTTACTGGAATTACTTTGTTTATAACAAAATACAACTTCAACCTTGAATAAAATGACAAAAATAACGTTTTGTGCTTTATGTATTACACTGTACTGTTGGATAACAAATGCAATGCAGGCTGGTTATTGACAAATAGGTTAGGTGCTCGATTTAAAGCCTAATCAAAAGAACCCAGGTAAACAATAATATTTTATTTTAGTCTAACTTACAGCACTAGACTGCACGACAACGTCAACATCGTAACGTATGACACCGCCAGTAACAGTAAAGAAAGGTCACTCACATGAGATTTCTGAATCAGTTCTTCTTTAGTGATCTCGCCCACAGATTCCAAATGCGGGCAGTCGTTGCCGATGGGTGACATTCTGCCAGCTGGGAGTTCCAGGCGCCTGCTGCTCCAGGGAACAGGGACTTCCTGTGTGTGAAAGAGAAGAACTGCGAGAGGGAAAGGCATGGCAAGGACCTCCTTCCGAGAGCTGCACCTGTCTGCCTGCCTTTGGAAACTACAGTGGGGGAAAATAAGCCTATGCTGGTACAGCATCTGACTACAGGTGCACTGTATACAGAGCCTGACATTTAACAAAGCTCTTGAATCTGCATTGGTTCCTAAAGGCTTGTTAAGACAAGCCGTGGCAATGCCACCTACCCCATATTGCCACATCTATTCATTGGCCAAATGTCTTTTGATTAAGTAATGTGTGGTCAACTGTGCCCTGAAGATAGATCTCAAGATACACAGTGGACCCTAAACACAGTACTGCCCACAGTAGAGAAAATCTAAACTATAAAACGTATACTTTTCTGAATGTTAACAAATTAACTAAACTAGAGGCTTCAAATATTCTATAGTGGACTTTGCCGATTGGATTCTTTTCTTTTAGTGTGTCATTAGAAAAGCGTCATTGATGCCTGGGAATAACGTTTCAGTAACCGTGTGCCATTCTAAAAGGCATGAAGAAGAGGTGCTGGCTCTGTACAGTACATACATGAGCTCAGCGAATGGTTCTACATTGAAATGGCTGTGCTGTGTTTCAACAGCTCTCAGCAGACCCTTCCTAAGAAGAAAACACCAGGGGTTAAAGAAAGGCCTTGTACCGGCAGAGTATTAATGGTGCCATTGTTTGTCTTCCAAACTGAGGATCCTGCATCAATGCACAATGCTTCCCTTTTTCACTGCATGCATTTTAAGGCAGTTACATTATGCCATTTCATTCTTATCTATTCTTAATTGATTTTACTGTAGCTTAAATGGAGGATTTCAGAGGAGAGTACAGTATCTAACTGAAGTTGATAATAAAGGAGAAAATGGTTTTAATATCCAAAGTCCATAATATCCATATCTCTTAAACAAATCTGCCCATGTGAGTGAGTTTGTAGCCCTGGGGTGTACAGTATGAAAAGCAACATCTCAGCGCATCAAGATTTCTAATTAAATCAATTAATATCTGTGTGTGTGTTTCAAAATTCCAGTGCCAGATTTAAAAGGCAGACACAAAAGGAGGTTTGTTTTTGCTGTGCTATAATTCTCAAACAAGTGGTGTAGATGGTTGTTCTTTTTTCTTGTAAAAAGCAGGACCAGGAGAGTGAAAAGGGGATTACAGAGACAAGTAGCAGCAGAAAGTAAACCTAATCCAAAAGGATTTTTCCAATGTTAATGCTAAAAGGAAACTGAAAGAGGAATGGAGTAGTTTATGTGACAGCAGTGGTAATTTAGTGATTAAAGACTACCAAATCGCAGGAGTACTTACAATACTTTGTACAACTACAAAGGAGGATTCATGCAATATACCAAGGTTAACAGAATGTACACAAACATCATTACCAGAGTTTGTTATAGAAGACAATGAAGTACTTAAAATAAACAAATCCTCAGGGCCCGATGGAATCTATCCAGGAGTCCTTAGGGAAACTAGGGAGAACAGATTTTTAAACCAATGTTATATATTCAATACATCTATAAATAATGGAGCCTTCCCGCTGGACTGGAGAATTGGCAATGTTTTTCCTATATTTAAATAGGGAGAGAAATTTGACTCTGGGAATTACAGACCTATAAGTTTATGTAAAATCGTGGAAACATAGTAACAACATTATTTGAGACAGCCAACAAGGCTTTAGGAAGGGTAGATCTTGTTTAACTAATTTACTTGATTTCTTTCAGGAGGTGACTATTAGAGTGGACAAGGACAGTGCATATAACATTATCTACTTAGATTTTCAAAAAGCATTTGACAAAGTATCACACGAAAGAGTATATCTAAAGATTAAATCAGTAGGAATAAATGGCAAAGTAGCTGCATGGATTCATAACTGGTTACACTATAGGCCATAGCGGGGTAACACAGGGATCAGCATTGGGACCATTGCTATTCTTAATCTATATAAATGACTTGGACCAAGACATAAATCAGTAAACTATGCAAATTTGCAGAAGACACAAAACTGGGAGCAACTTTAATAATACAAAGAGATTTAGATAAGATTCAAGCTTGGGCTGAGACATGGCAAATGAAATATAATGTGGATAAATGTAAAGTCTTGCACATAGGGTACAAAAACATTAGAGGCAAGTACAGCATGAATATTAACAAAATTGAGGAGGCTATGTATGAAAAGGACTTGGGGGTACTAGTGGATGAATCTCTTAAGCTAACTAGACGGAGAAGCTATTTAAAAAAAATAAAAAATAAAAAAGGCAAATAGAATGTTAGGTTATATAGTCAAGACAGTTGAATTCAAATCAAGAGAAGTTATATTAAAATTATACAATGCACTGGTATAACCACACCTAGAACAGTGTCCAGTTCTGGTCCCCATATCATAAGAAAGACACTGAGGCATTGGAGAGAGTACAGAGGAGAGCAATAATTCCAGGACTGAAGGGTATGTCATATGCAGCCTTCTCATTTCCAGCCGGCGGCCGGCTAAATTGTTGTCTATTTTGCCAGATGAGTCGGCTAAAACAGTTATTTAAAAAATAAAAGTTTTTTACAGTGCTCGTACATATATATATATATATATATATATATATATAATATACTATAGTATATATATATATATATATATATATATATATATATATAAAACCCATACACAATCCTGTTGTTATCTCTACTGGACCTGGCAGCCATCAGTTCCTTTGTTTTGTACAAGGAATGCACCAAGGAAAATATCAGTAGGAGAGATTTCATCTTGAAGCTAGCCACAGCGCTTCAGCAGAAACATTTCGATCAGAAAACTGCAAAGCTGCAGTCTGCAGAAGTTTTGACGTTTCGACCGAAAACGAGACACGACGTGGCTTTGTGTGTACGTTCTCGTTTGTTCAATGAAAGCAAAATGTCAATACGTACATGTTTTATGGACAAAATTTTATTTCAAAAAAAATTTTATTAAATAATTAAATGACGGAGTCATTTGCATGTCGTCACTAATTACACATATTTTGTATATATTATCCTATATCATATATTTATATATTATATATATATATATATATATATATATATATATATATATATAAAAAACAAAAAAAAAAAAAAAACAAACCAAAAAAAACACCATACACAACCAAAATTTTCTACGTCATCTTTTTTACTCCAAGTGTACAAAATACAGAGAGTACGTAATATCACTGTAAAATGTCTTATGCATTGACTTAGAAGACCGATCTGATACAGGTAATGATATTCACATTGCACAATTAATTAATATGACTGTTGATTATTTTACTTTTGTGTGCTTTATTTGGCTGATTCAGTCTTAATTATATGAAAAATATCACTATATGAGCTACAAGATGTACCGTTCAGATCTTTTAGTTGCTGTAAATCTGTGGTCTAGTAATATTATTGACTACTTGCACACAAAATGTATATCCTGATAAAAAGTACACCCACACACAAAAAAACTTCACCTAACTAGGGTTAATTTTGGGGGTTTTTCCTCTCCAGAGTGTTAACAGACCACACTTGCATTAAGTGAGTGAGCATAGGTGGGCCAAATGGCCTGTTCTTGTTCTAGAATTTATGTTCTTAAAATGTCCAGGTTTGTGGCCTATAGCTAAAACTGCTATTGCCAAATTGCTACTGCAGCACTGTCTAGATCTAGAGCCAGAGGCAAGTTGTCTAAGCTCTGAGCCACCTAATAAACTCTCTTTAACCATTTATTGTGCACAGTTATAAACGTACAACATATTTTACTCCGTTAGTAATAGTACAATACAGTTTTAAAAGAACAGATTTACCAAAAGGTACAGTAGGCCTACATTCAGTGGCATTCCAATCTGATAGAACTGATCCACCAACCCACAACAGGAGGTCGAGAGCACAGTTTTTTTCCACGACATTAGTGTCACTTTTCAAAGCGTTCAAGAATCCTCATTGTTCAGCAATATTTTCTGCAGATGTAACCTTACCATTCACCGATTTATCTACAAGGAGAACGATGCAATGTATCCACCACAAAAGCAAAACCTCTTCCGATTCACAATCACGTGTGCCACACGTTGTGTCCACCACATGAAATAACTTTCACCTTTCAGTAAACTTTAAGCAACAGTCACCTCTGCTGAGTGCAAACAGGGCATATTCTCATCACACTGCTGATCATTTTGCTGTGCGGAATTTATGCTGCAAGAGTGATGGAAACAGAAATAAGATACATTTTACCTCCACATATACACATGTTAAAATACTTTATAGTACAATGTTGTTAATAAGACATGGATTTGGAATAGCAAATAGATTTTTTCATCACTTCATTTGTAGCTGAACAGCCCACTAGCCCATGTTAATGAAGGCACAGAAATCTCATGCTCCCCAAATCAATAATTAATTTGTTGCTGGCTTTCAAAAGGCACATAAAACCAGGAATATGAATGTAGTGAAACATAATTGACATTGATAAAGTACACTGCATAATTTGAACAAAGCAGCATTTTCGTAGAATGCTAGGAATGTTATTAACAGAAAACGGTATAAAACATGAATCATTTCAGAAAAGCGCACAGTCTGTAGATTATACCCAATGCTTATAGCACCCATTATAATCTACAGCAAGACTGCTTTCACTATATTATTACTTCACTACATTGATTACTGGGCTGTGCATCTCTGGTATTTACAACCTTGACTATTAGGCTATAATCTGAATCCCTTAGAAACTCTAACTACCCATTCCCTTGGATTGTAAATCTAATACCATATTAGGATACAGAAAATATGAAAACTGAAGGATTTCTCCAAGAAAAAAGTGAAGAAAGAAAACAAGTACTGTAGAATTTTCAATAACACATAGAAAGAGAATACTTTATATATGCCTAATTACAGGCCTTAAAGTAATACTCAGAACAATGTAGTTCATGTCTTTGCTCGAGCGTTATTTCATACACCGACAGAAAGCTCATTGAATTTCCTGAACAGTGGCATGCATGAGAACTAATCCACAGTTTTGGAGAAGGCTCCTTGTTACTTAAGCACTGTGGAATTTTCCACTACATTGTGATCGGTTTACTGTATTATTAGTCTGTTTTTCTTTGTTTGTAAGTTCATCTCCCTGTAGTAAACTAAACCATATGGTTCTGCATGGATGCTAAGGCTGCTGTCACATTGAACAGTACAGTATACTGTGTGTAATATATATATATGTATAAATACAAAATTAATTAAAAATAAATAAAAAAAACCTGGCTCAAAGAAACAGACATCGTCCTTCCTCTCTGTACTAACTGTTTTGAAAGTGTATACAGTGCATGTTAACACCTGAAACAATGTAGTCTCCCAATACAGAACCCCCCTGCATTCAAGCAGTAACAGGGAAACCTTGATCAACACAGAATCTGCAAAGCCCAGAAATCATAGCCAATGAATCCCCAGTTTCACACAGCAGGTTTTCCTTCATGCAGCTCTTTCATCGATTTGTCCTGCATTTACCTGACTTTACAAAGCAAAGGGTATCACAGACTGGTAACCCTTACATCTCCATCAAAAATGTATAGGGGATTGTTTTATTATGAGGGTTCAGGGATCAGCATGGTTATACACACCCAACTATGCACACACAAAATTAAATATAAGCATGCATTTACAGTAAATATTTTTTATCAATGTTTTCATTTGACACATGCCTTGTGGTGTGTTCCGTTGAACAGTGCTGAATTACAGAAAAATACCCAGCTCTTAAGATGACCCCAAAAGGCAGGAAGAGTTTTTTTTTTTTTTATTATTATTATTATTATTATTATTATTATTATTATTATTATTATATTATTATTCCTGGACTCCAGTCCTACAGAGCAAGGAGCCGTTTCATTGCTCTTTATTGGTCAGCCATAGATATAAAACCCAAGCAGCATTTTACAACCATCAGCTGACACCAGTAGCCGTTTGCATTTTCTAAACAACAAAAGCTCATTCTGATTCAGCATGTCTTTTAAAAAAATCAAATTTAAATCAAATTTAAATAAAAGGTCAGAGACATCACCTTCCGTGTACAGTGCACCTTATCAGATAGCAATCCAGTTTGTTTCCGCTCAGAAGGGTCATTTTAGCGGCACCCTTTGATACACAATGCACTGTTACACCCTCTTCTACTGGAACCAAAGTTTTCAAAAAAATTAAAAAATAAATAAATAAAAAAGTAACAAGTGGGCTGCCCTTTTCCCAATGGTGTTAGTTTCAATATTTTAAATATATATATGTGTAACAGACTAACAAACATGTGGATTTCAGATGACCCTTCTTACACAACTGTATAGTAGCCTATTACAGAATATGCACACAGTGCTGTAGGTCATTGTATTTAATCTCAGGAAAATAAAGCTAATTGTGTTTGCTTCACTGCAAAGAAGAATTAGTAAGTGGTCGCTTGGCAACATCTAACAGCAAATAGTCTCATGAATTCTAACCCAGGAGATTTCCCTTGAACAAGAACTGGATAATACAGAGCAGTACATCAAAGGCCAGCTGAGTCTGCAATCTCAACCTCATTTCCTGTTGTTACAACCCACATTATCACATTCCCTGGAAAAACGAGACAGAGAACAAGTTCTCTACAACATGACACTGCTTGACTCGAGGCAAATAACAGCGTGCTTGAATCCTGAATGTCTGTAATACAGTAAAAATACTATTCAAATCCCATTAAGCTTTGAGTTCTTCAGCACTGCAGCTAATACAGCTCCGATATAGCTTCCAATGTTCCTTCTTTCCAAGTTTAGCCGCCTTTGTTTTTTGGCAGAAGCTTTAGCACCAACCACTATTCGACGCATGTTCCTGTTGCTACTACATGCAATAGGAGGCAATTCATGGCGTTTGAAACTCTGTATTGTCAACACCCCGCTCACCCCACAAAAATATAATACAATGCAACAGATTGGATGGATGAATGTACCCAGCTCTGGGAACCTGCCACAGTGTAGAGCTGGATATTTTCAGGATAGCAGAAATTTTGCTTTACTGGCTGATAGTTTAGGCATAGATCCATTACCTTCCAGTTGAGCTGTGATCGTTTTTGAAAAACAAACCCGCTTTATGAAGGGGAATTTCTATTAAAACACTACAAAGCCAAGTTAGAGTGCCAAACACTTCGTGCTGCTCTTTAGAAAGGATTCCAATTCCAGCACTTGCAAAGGACATTAACAGCCAACTGATCAATTACATTTCAACAAAGAGCTAGAAAGAAAATCAGCTACAAAAACAAGAATCAGTTCAAACTCATCCATGTGATTGAGAGCCATGTGCTGTCCTTAATCAAAGGAAGATGACTGAAGTCTCAGCGGTATCCTTAAAAAAAATAAAATGACCTTGCAATGTATACAAGTGTAGGTCACAGTGACACACAGCACATTTCCACATTGTTGACAACTGTAATGTGTCATTTATACAACAGGTGTGGTTATGTTCCAATGACATTTTTACAGTCAACCTTTTACAATGCCATTATAAGAAAGCTAAATGAATAAAAATCACGAGCCCTGTAATATAACCCACTTTAGCACTCAGCTTACTATACACACTATACCTGCTACTCTATGTATGGTCATAGAAAATTGAATATGTTTTTCCATATTTTATATTATGAAGTAATATTGTGTTTCTCTCACATATCTTCAGAATGCTTCTTCATCTTGCAGTTGTGTACTGTAGCTTAAAAAATGTAACCTAGTAAATAATTAATGCCATCACGGAAGGAATATATCTGACAGTCTGCTTGAAACTGAGGGGGTCTAAAAGAACAGAGGCAGACCAACTGTGTTGTGAAATGAGTCCAGTGGGACACAAACTATATCATTTTACTCAAAACGCCCCAACGAACAGCTTGTCTATCATTAGACACAGGACACCAGCTGTGTGAAGTTGGCAGTATTGGTCACAGGAAATGCAACCTAATCCCCAAATTTACAGTGTTACATAATACCAAAGAATGAACTAAAGTAAAACATGAGATTTAATGATAGATAGATAGATAGATAGATAGATAGATAGATAGATAGAGTACCTGGATCTTTTTCAGGAAATGAATTACAATTAAATTAAAAAAAATCACATAATTAATGTTTTAAGTGCATTGTACATATTTAAATAATATATACAATACACACACATTCAGTCCCTAAAAGATTGCATTAGTCTTTCCAGAGCTCTTTAGTCTCATCTCCCTGTCCAAAAAGGCAGTGAACCACACAAACACTACACACACCTGCTCTAGAGACTTCAATGCTCTTCCAATTATGTATTAGACTCTTCTGAAACAAAGTATCCACTATCAGTCTAGTACAATTGAGGGGTACTAACAGTTTAGGTAATGGTTTTTTTTTTGTTTTTGTTTTTTTTTACTTCCAGAGCTATCATAGCATGGAAAGGGGGGTTCAAGGAGGACAAAACTACCTTTGTAGAATGTAAATCAACAAGACCTGTTGTACTGAACAACCAACTGAGTAATAAAGAGACACCAAAAATGAATGTAGTATTATTATTAGTACCAGTGTAGATTGGTACTGAGGTAGGTTTAACTCCAGACAGTTGTGGATTTGTCATTCCTTATCATTCTTTTCAAACAGGAGATCCACTACAATGAAGGTAGGTCTTCATCGTAATCTGTTAAGTGGCATTGTCCACATTTCAGCACAGGCTACTTCATCATTTTTTGGAGCATTTTGTAAACTGCCTTCTACCAGTTATTTTAATTCACTTTGTTATAACTTACACTCATTTTGTAAACAGTCTAATTAGAGTAATTAGCAGGGTTTTGAAAAATACAGTGTTTTACTTCGGCACTGTTTAAATAACACCTGTAATGTCTCTTTTCATTGTTAACATCCTGACAACTTAGAACTTTAAAGCCTGTTTCAAATCTCTTTTCGAAATTACTTTTTTAGTGCACTGGGGTTTGAGGATTGTGTCCTAAATAATAGGGTCGGAGCCCCCCAGCCCCCCCCCCCCCCCCCAAAAAAAATTAAAAACCTGGCCTCTCTTTTCTGTATCACATCATGGATCATTATTGCTGTGTTACCTGTTTGACAATGTGGGCAATAATAATTACATTATCAGTACACTAGAGAGGCCATTTTCAAAAGAGCTTGAAACAGACTTTAAAGTTATACGTGTAAAAAGTTGTCAGGGTGTTAATGAAAAAATAAAATGACAGGTCCGTTATTTAAACAATAATAATAATACGTAATAATAACAATAATAATAATAATACTATTATTATTATTATTGTTATTTATTATAATAACAACAACAATAATAAACAGAACCACACGGCAATAATGAACTTTATCTAAAGAAAATCGATAAAGTAACTGGATTCCTTTTTCAAAGATATCACATAATCATCAGCCGAGATCTTTGAATTGCTTTCATTATATACCATAAACAAAGTGCAGTGGCTAAACATTACCCAAGTCGCCATTAACCATACCCACCGTGATGTACAAATGGACTGTACGGCGAGTTATTGGTTAAATCATTCGATGGGTTACAGTCCCTTCGCTCAAACAGTGGCATCTCTGCGCAAACATGCACAGCAAATAGGGAAGCGCTTGCGTGTGTCTGTGCGGTGCAGGCGAAACAAACCGCAAAACAAGCGGGGCACTGACAGCAACGCATACATGCGCAAGGAACCCTGACAAATGTCCAATTCTTAATATTTCAATCGAGTTAAACAAACCCCGATCTAAACAACCAACTTCATGCTGGTTTGATCGGAAAACATCGCTGAACAGTGTCAAAAGCTCAAGTGACAGCAGCTCATTTACGCAGAATTAATATTTTAACATACGGGCTTTTTTTTTTTTTTTTTTTTTTTTTTTTCTTTTTTTTTTTTTCCTGATTCAACAGAACGGTAATCGAAATAATCCACCCGTTTACAAATCACATGATATTTACTTGGAATAATACAATAAAAAGGCAACATAATAATGTTTTAACTTTTTTTTTTTTCCCTTCACATTTTCAAATTGTAAATTGACATTGTAAAAAAAAAATAATAATAATCCTGATTGGCTGTACTACTCTACTATTTCTACAGCAGCAGCTCAACCTTATTGTGCTTACCTTACAAAACACGGAATCGAGGTCGTTGCGTTATTGTGGTCCCGGTGTTGGTTTTAGAAATCCAGTTGCTGACGGTATTAGGGTTTACATTTTTAAGAATTTCGTTATATAAAACGTAAAACAAACACCTCCCAGATTGCTCTGCCGCTCCTCCTCTTGTGCCGAGTGACGTTCAGCGCCTTCCGCTTCTACAGAACAACTAGAAAGACGAGTGGTCTCTAGAGCGACGCCTGGCGCAGTTTCTGCAGCGAGGCAAAATAATTCATAACTGCCTACTGCGCTCCCTGGTGGAAGAAACTAAGAACTCCGCCCAGCAGAATGCTTTCTTCAATTTTCAGTTTTTTAGTATTGTAGTGCAGTACTAGATAAAAAAAAAAAAAAAAAAGTACACAATATTTACTACTTGAATTCTCAATTTCTTGCTAGTTTTGTCACATTAGCAATGTGTTATTCATTTTTACAACAATACAAAAAAATGCAAATTTAGCACAAACAAGGAATTTATGCAAATCATGAAGGTACGTGTTATATTGTTTATTCTAATTGAAGATAATTCCTGACGCAGGATTGATTAACAGGTTTGGGGTCAATTTTTTCTTTCAATTTTTTTTTTTTTTTTAATCTATTCTCAATTCCCATTTCCTTTAAATTAATTCAAGTCCAAGTCCAAGTCCTTCAAAAAACGGATCTGGAATTCGAAAAAAGGGAAGTGAAACACTGTGATTCAGTGAGGTTATAAGCACCAGCCATGAGGTGATGTCATTATTATTTATTATTATTTAAACCGGAATCTAGTTGAGGCGCCCATTTAATGGATAATATTTATCGAATTAAAATATTCAAATCACTGTGACTGGATAATTCTCAGAACAGGCAGATATGGCAAGGTGCTGTATGGCCGCTTTAAATTCCAAATATGTACACATAAGTATGTGTAATGGTATACCAAATCAGTTCTAGGTTCTGTATTTAATTTACAAAATCGTACCGTTTAAACCGTTACTGTTGACAGCACTGTATTAACACAGGAATGTTACCACTGTAAGTGCAGCCGTGTGCTTCTACTGACCCAGGAAGCAGTTCCTTCACTACTGCTGAAAATTGCTCCTAGGATCAAAACACTTTCAGTAGCTGGATCACGATGTAGAAATTGCCAGGCGTGGTCGCTGTCACGTTTAGTATCCGATCAAATGAAAATCACGTTTGAGGTAAGAGAGTTTGCAATACTTCATTAAAATCCAGTGTTTATCACAGCATTGAGAAGATCTCAATGAGTCCCTGCTACGTTATGGATGGTACAGTGATATGTATTTAGGGAGTGTGTTTCAGTGCAGCCGCAGCTTGAAAATGAAACCGCGTGTGTTACAGCAGATTGCTATTGCATTGTATTTTCTTTGTTTTGTTTTATTTTGCTTTGCAGAGTAAATGTGTAATCTGATCTCATATCGTTTTTTATGCTAGCCTTTTTTTTTCCTGTTAATAATGTGATACGGGATAAAAATGCCCGCTAACTATACACAGCGTAGCCCCACGCAGTATACAGCACTGCCGAATTGATTTTGTTGTAGACATTAGTTTTCAAATAGTAGAACATGAGCAATAGCAAAATGATTTCTATAAACGGGAATGTAACGTGTTTGTATTCTAGAACATTTAAAATCAACGACGTAATTTATTAAACTCCTTTATTTAAGCATCGATTACATGTAAACAATTTTAAATATTACTACAGTAAAAAGAAAATGGTAATGCCAAGTTTGTCACAGAATCAGGTTGCCTAGTTACATTTGAAAGAACCATGTTTTGACTAATTGATTCTAACTCTCATGTGAAATTATATTAATATTATATTAATTTATTAATTTTTTATTTTTTTAATTTATACATAATCAAGTAAGTACACCATTGCTTAGCAGACTGTCCAAATGCTGGCAGCTGATTTAGTTGGCAAGTTAGGCTTGCTGAAAGCTGCTTGAGGGGGGTATAGTCAGCTTTGAAATGTGTCAGGTTGTGTGTTAGCTTCATGAACCAGAAAGGGCTTTTTAGTCATGAGACTAAAGGCTTAGCACTATTCTTAAATCAAATAATTGGATGCAATTCACTGTCGCCCCAGACTGTAGCGAGTACTATCCATATTATATGAAGCATTTATTTATTTATTTTTATAAATGAGTTTGAACTGTGGAGCAGAACAGGGTTCAAGGACTGGATGTAGTGTATAAACTGTATTGGATGCTCAGCTACTGAAGTCAGTCTACACTAATTATGACTAGGAACCTGCTATAAATGGAGGGAATTCTACTAGCAGAATATATATATATATATATATATATATATACACACACACACACACACACACTCTCTCTGAGAGTAATATGTAGATATGTTTTCATTGGCTCGCTTCCTTTTTTTTTTTTGTCAACACTTTAAGATAATGTATCCACTATTAACTTGGTATTCTATCAATCTCTTTTGGGGTTGAGTTACAAATATCCTTCAGAGTGCTTTATTTCGTGGGGCACACTGCAGGTATTAATTAGTTCTATTTCCCCAAAGGGACATACGTCAGCAGTATGAGCAGCAGGTAGACGGCAGCTTGAAGGGATTATGGGAGAAAGGAGCCATGTCAGAAGACACGCTAAGCAACTCCCAGGCTTCCTTTCAGGCGGTGGCTCTTCGGATTTTTGATCTTCCTCTTTCATTGTACAACGCCTTTCCCCAGGTAATCGGCCAATCGGTGACAAGCAGCGTGATTGTTTTGCCAGCTGTCAGTCGTGATTCATTCTCCAGCGTTTCTGTGCAAAAGTCGCTATGTTCGCTCTGCAAAACTTAAAAAAAAAAAAACTGTTGGTCTCTTTAAAATTATGGTATTATCCAAGACCCAGCATTGTCTGTATCAATGTTAATTCTTCCCTTTTTTCACTTTGCTTTTAAGGGCTACTGGAGATCACCTAACCCTCAGCATGACTAGGGGATTATGATCAATTACATGTCACTGCTAACTTTGCAACATTAAACACTGTAACTCACAGCAGACTTAAGGGTTAATGACCACCTTTTGTAGGTTGCACATTATTCTTGATGTAGTAGTTTGTTACGATGGGCGCTTCGGTAATAAAGAGACATGCACATTATTGAGGACCTTTACTACCCAATAAGAGGGAGCACTGGAACTAGATTTGTTTTTGGTGTCAACTAGTCCTCCTTAAATGTTAAACACTCAAAGATATACTCAAAGCTATTTAATTCAAAACATCATTGGCATGATATTTTCACAAAGCAATCACACCCAATGAAGTTACTAAACCAGAAAATAACTATTCAACTCAGACATTTGGCGCTGGGGCTTGTAGGTAGTCTAGAGTTGTTTTTTTTTATTTGTTTTAGAATTGTAAATGGTGTTTTGTGTCGTCGTCCCCCATCAGACAAAAATAATGCCAATGATGATTTGGAGTAAACAGCTTTGAGAATCAAACCCTCAGCAGTGCTACATTTAAAAATACTACAAGAAACTTTCTAAGACATGATTACGTTTTTGTTTTATTATTTCCAGACAAACATTCCTCAATGGCAGGACAAAGTTGCTTTAGCAGCATGCCTGACTTTTACCACATTTTTTTTTTTTCTTCTCTTCCTTGTCTCCAGGTAAGGTTTTCCCCCAGTGTTAAGAAGCTGTTTGCAGTGACAGCTTTCAGTGCGGTGTCTCTCATTTTTCTTGCCCGTCACTTTAAAAGAAGAAAAGGGAAAACAAATAAAAATGCAACATCTCCATGGGAACAGGAGCAGTTTGTACCAGAATTCCTCAGAACTGCTCCTTTAGAAAAAGGTAAAGTGACAGCCAGCAGTGGATTTGTCTTTCTTTTAGATGTGACAATCTTCAAAGCGCCTAGATCAGACAGCCTTAATGAAGTGTAGTTAAAATAACGCAGTAGCATTCTTATATAATCTGTGCTTCTATGTTGCTTCTCAAACACTTCTGCCACAATAAATCATACTTCATGTTCATATAGCATTAACATGCTTTGAAGTAATTAGACTGCAAAGCCCAGTTAGACTGTCCTGTCCTATTACAGGTATGAATTACAACAGTGAAAATGGATACACCCTGCACCTTCTGTACATGCAAAAGCTTTTTATATCTGTGTTTTGTCTCATCGGTTTAGCAGATCCAGGTTAGGTGACTGTGGAATGAGTTCTACTTTATACACACGCTCTCCCTTCTTCCTGTAAACTTAACTGAAGTTCAATCGTCTTTAAAGTTGAACCCTTCAGATTTGCAGCCACCCTTTTCTCTCTCTTATAGATTCCAGTCACACAAGTAGTTGTCAGAACCTGAGCCTTTCCCTAAACTCCAAGGGTCAGTCGTGTAATGTGTATGCGAATGGAGAGCTGTATAGCAAGTCTTCAGGCTCCGTGCAGAGTCTGGCCTCGGTAAGTGTATTAAAAGGGTTTTATGGTACCCACAACTAGCTTGCAAGCAGACAACAATTACAATCCATTGTCGTGAAGTGCCTTTAGAGTTTCCATAGATTAAACCATTTCTTTTTTTCTGGTCCGTTGTGTGTATTTGCAGAAGGAATACTCCCTTATTAATATTAATTCCTGTCAAACCACTATTAGTAATGCATGTCTTGATTAGTTACACCGTTTGGAGAATTTTGTTCCAGAGCAATGACATGTTATAGTTCTTTGGCTCTTGAAGACAACAGTCAAAATTGGTTGGAGGTGAAATTTAAACCGTTTAGTTTGCAGGGTATTAATCTGAAAGGTAGTGCATGAATGGCATACATCACCTATACGGGAAGGAACTGGAAGGCATAAAGGATATGTGGCTACAAGGGTTCATTTTCTTAAAGATGTTCTTGATTTTACTCCTGATCCCTCCCAGGTGAAGAGTGTCAATTCTTCAAACAGCTGTGCTTGTGCCAGCCACTCCTGGGATAAAGCAGCAGATGATACTGCAATGAGTTTGGTCAATATCCCTGTAACTACTCCTGAAAACTTGTACCTGATGGGTGAGTGAGGGTAGATTTAGTATTACTCGCCTGAATGTTGTAGCATTGCATACTGGTTACAGTCCCAGTATTGCTGTTCTCTCTCTTTGATATTGGCTCTCCCATTAGCAGAGCCATTAAAGTCTAAATACAGCAGGGCTTGGGAGTTCATGAATTACATTTCTGGGTTTTAAAAAAATAAAAACAAAAAAAAACCCAACTTTTTAAGCTCTTCCCAAGTCTTTGCTGGTGTGATTGATTGACCAAGACATCAATCCAAAATGACATCATCAGAGTTCCTGGGGTAATTTCGTCCTTTATCTATGTTCTCTCTGATTTGCTTGATTATTGTTGTTTCCAGGGTTCAATAAATATACCATATGAAGTATATTTAAAACAGGGCTGTACATAACAGTAAGTATTTTTAGCATTGTTCAGAAACAACCCTTGAACGTTGGGGCTCACTTGTGTGCTTTTCAATATGCACAACCCTATACATTTATACATTAACTCTGAAAAAGGTGGTTGAAAGCCTGAAGTAGACACATTTCCCAAGGTATCTCCATGTGATACATGTGCATGTATGAACAATACAGTTAAATGCTATGCACATATATACTTTAATGTGTGAGCTGTGACAGTAAGTTATAGATTTAGGGTGAAATTTCAAATCCTTCGCAATTGGTTTACATAAAGAATGTTCTTATCCAATTTTAAGGTACAGTATCCAAATTGATTGTTGTAAATGTGTCCTTAATGCAGTTGAAGGCCCTAACCCTTAAATTGGCTCAAGAGTATTGATAGCATTAACAGTGAGCTTGACCGAACCTTGTGGAACGAGTTCAGACAGCATTTTATCTCAATGACTCCGAGCCTAATGTATGCTATTTTCTAAATGTCACTGCAGGCATGGAGTTGTTTGAGGAGGCCCTGAGACGGTGGGAACAGGCCCTGACCTTTCGCAGCCACCAGGCTGAGGATGAGGCCAGCTGCAGCTCCATCAAAGTGGGGGCTGGAGACGCCATAGCGGAGGAGAGCGTGGAGGTGAGATGCGGTTTTATCTTAATTCAAAACTAGAGTGATCCAGCCAAATAAAAGGTCAAGTAACTAAGAAAAGAGACAACGGAGGCCAGGTAAACATAATTATAGTCTTGAAAATGTTTAATAAATAACTTTGGTCAATAAAAATACGCCTTGGCTGTTTCTTGACAGTTGTGTAACTTTGTTTCCAAAAAAAAATTGTGCGACCTGGAGAAAATGGTTAGTAATATAGCCCAACTATCTGTATAGGTTTAGTGCATTACATTTTATATTTCAACTTTAGGACCAAACTCGAAGGTCAGCAGTTTTGTCCTGCCAATTCTGTACCCTGAGGTACAATCGTTCTAGTTTGTTCCACTTCAAGTTAGTCAGTGGGTGTAAAAGCCTTGAGACAACTATCACTCTCCCTGTATGCTTATGTAACCTATGAATGGATTTCAGATTGTTCTGAAAAGCCTGTGTTCCACTGTTGTTGTTTGAAAGCGTGTCTTGTGGCAATGCTGGCTGTTGATAATTTGAATTGTCAGAGAACGATTTCAGCTACAGCACGCATTTTCCAAGCTGAGACAAACCTCAAATGTAAATATTTAAAAAAGGTATTTTAATTCATTTGCGGAAGTAAAATGCTGTATAAACAAAGGCTCGATAAAAGTACTTTCCACCAATACAGAAAATAATTGTAGGCCCCACTTGTGCAACTTCATATACAGTCTGTGTTAAAAGGGTACTTTGTCTGTGGCAGTTGCCACTAAAGTCTGAAATATCAAGCATTTACTGGAATGTTGTTAGAAACAGATGAAGACTTTTGACCACTTTTAGTATTCTAGATCCAGTCCATCCTGGGTATTTCATTTATTCACTGTATGAAATATCTGACCCCTTTACAAATTGCGAGGGCTTCATTTTGCCAAGGGGTTTCTGAAATGTCCTTTCTCCTGCAGGACATCATTAGTGCTGAATTCATCCACAAACTGGAGTCTCTGCTGCAGAGAGCTTACCGCTTGCAGGAGGAGTTTCAGGTCACTCTGGGGGCTTCAGATCCCTCGTCTCTTGCTAATGACATTGGTAAGCCACTTATCACAGTGTTTGTTCATTTATTTGCAAAATAAACCAGAATGGCAATCCTGCCTAGGACTCAGGCCTCTTTTCAGTGAGGCTATACATCTCTAAACCAATGAATTTAACCTTCATGTTAAACTATTAAAAGTCAGTATTGCATTCAAACTCTTAATAAAAGGAAATCACAGATGTGCACATATTGCCCCTATCATTTACAACTGCTAAGAAACAGACTTCCCTTCAGCCCGCTCGTTCCCTGCCATACATGTGAAGCCTAGGGTGCTCATCAATGTGTAGGGTTTGACAGCTCTCAAGTTGAAGTGGTGGAATTCACTTGAAGACATGGCAGCCCTGATCTGTGTGACTCCTGGACTGTGATGTAGCAATCTGAGAAATTTGAACCCCTTCCCTCTGAGAATGTATTTCCATTGTGTCAGAAATGAATTATCAGTAGAGCATAAATAAGCAATTTGGCTGTTTCATATTTTACAAGAATACAACCTGAAACTTCAGAAAACTAAAAACAGACAGTGGTTTAATCGCTGCAATACATCACAACTGGTGCTGCGGAAATGTAAAAATAGATTTTTACAGCAACCTTTCCATTTGTGTCGTAGGTGATTTAAAATAAAGCATCTAGTTCCAGTGTGTTTTTACCCTGCATGCCCAGCTGGTGTCAGTTTCAGTAATTGGGACACTGAGCGAGACAGTTGTGTGTGTGCAAGCTCTGCTTTGTCTTTGTGGGTCTCTGAAAGGTTCAATAATATAGCTTGTTACTCTGTTGGTACAAGACTTGAGGTCCATCATTTGTCCTTTACAAATTTCTTAATCTTCCCTTCTGTTTAGCCAACCTGAGCAGCACCATTTAGCAGCTTAAGATCCAACCAAACTATATAAAGCCTTCTACTCCAAGTTGTGTAGCGGTTAATTGCAATATGCATGAAACATTGTCCATCACATGGCTAAAGCAGAGCAGCCATAATTGACAGAGAGTCACCTCTAGAAACCTGCATACAAAGCAAATCACAGCAGACCCACTCATTATATTGGGATTCTTCCACCTGTCGCTCAACAAGTGCGCAACAAATGGGTGAATGTCTTGGTATTTTAGTAGCAGGGAGGTTTGACTTTAGTTAGCCGTCACATTGTGGCTGCTACATTTTAAATATAGAACACAGTTATGATTTCTGACTTTGAGTGTGAAAATGAAGATGTAAAAAATACAATTTCCTCTATGCCCCACTGTTGTGTTGGTTGGGAGTTGTAATTAATATTTACTGGGCTGCCAGCAGCTATAAAAATACCAGGCAATGTTTACTATAGAAATTAATTATTCCTACAAATGGCTTTAGAACTTTACAGTAAAGGAATTTTGATTGGACCTTTCTAGGACCAGCTGAACCAGCACCAAGTGACTAGCATACACCAGTTCTGGTCATATGCTGGATAATTTCTCAGAGGGAGACAAATAAATGAATCTACGACACAAAATCGACAGGAGTTTACTTATTTCGAACTTTTATCGTTGGGTTGGCAGTACCTTACACTGGCACCATAACCTATGCTGGCAGTCATTGTTGTGTGCAGAACTTGCCGTTGGTGCAGTGGCTTTTCAGATGGGTTGCCATTTCACTTGTGTTTGGTTCATGGTTCTACACACCTATTTTGAAAGAAGTTTATGGTTAGTGGGGTGCTGGTTTTCTGCCATGAGTGTAGATTGTCTCTGTTAATGACTACTAGCAGTTTTACAAGCATTCAAGTATGAATTGTCACCAAAGTCATTTTGTGCATCTGGGAAGGCTTCCAGATGACTAGAAAAATCCAGCAGCCACAATACTTTTAGTACATGTGTGCTATAAATAAGAAAATAGACCATGGTCATAAAATATAATTATACCTGCATACATAATGAACATTTCTGTATTACATGTGCTGTGGCTGGCAGAGACACCAAACATAACATTTGACATTATTAGGCAGACTTTTAAAGTATCAAATTACTCTTGCTATTGACAATAATCCCCTTTCCAGTCTGGCTGCTTCATTTCTTTCAAATAGGACTCTAGGGAAACAAAAAGATGGCAAATAAGTGCATTTACCATTCTCTGCTCGCCTGCCATTGCTCACTCTGTGAAGTCTTAATGGTTTATAATAGGATGCCTGAAAAGAAGGGGTCCGTTAAATAGACCTCTTCTGAGAAAGAGGTGGAGAGTGAGACGGTCTGTTTTCAGGACCTGTTCCCTGTGGTCCACACCAGGGGGCAGCATCTTGCCCTGCCCTGGTCTTTTTAAGACCTGGTTCCTAAATGGAGCCACCTTCCCCTGGGAAAAGGTTGAGCCAAAAATAGCTCTGGACAGGCTCCCTGGCATTCTTCTCTGTCGCCTAACTCGGCAGAAAGGTCTGCAGAGTAGGCTTTGGAAGCTAACAGTGAAACGCAGTGGAAACAGCCAGCACCAGATTGGGTAGATCAGCTGTTCTTTATACACGCATGGACCTGCGGTTCTCTCTCAAATTCCATTTTCTCTAAAGATAGTGTAACTTTTTAAGGTCAGAACCCCCATGGTATGCCTAAGCCAGAGATTGCTGTTTTTGAGAATAACAGAAAGAGAAATAAACCTTGAAATCACATAGTACTGGATTCTGATGACAAGCCAGAAAGGGTGGTTGTTCTAGGTTTTATTTAGTTATGAACAACAATGTATATTTGTATGTCCACATATAAACTAGTACAGTGGTTTTGTTTTTTTTTGTATCTGCCCCATATGAGGTCCCCATGTATTTACAGGTTAAAATATGTACAGGGCTCACTCTATTTATATCTTTCCCAGGCTGAGTTTATGATGTACATTCCACTTCATCAGGAATCAGCCACGTCTGCTTGAGCACATTTTATATCTGACCTTTCCCAGCTGTCAGATCATGCTATTTCCATTTATTTGGATGAAACAGAGGGTTTTATTACAGGGCTCACAGTGCACCTATGTTCTAAAGCAATAAGACATTACTCATCATCAATATCTTCACTAGGTATTGTTGGGTGTGTGACAGACTGGACCATTCACTGAAATAAGACCTTTACATCTGCATTTAGTGGCTTCAACATTCAGAGTAAAAGTAGGTTCTGACTGCTATGACATACACAAGAGCTATGTGGAATATGATTATAATGGGAACAAAATGTGATGATGTAACTGGAGTAAGAATGTATCCTTGGTGACTGCATGTCAGATCCACTTCAGTCATAAAACTAAATTCCGGTTCCATTGTGGTTTTGCTTGTTTGTTTTTTTTTCATTGATTGTTCTTAACAGCTTAGGGCAGGCCTTAATTTTCTAGCTAGAGGGTTAACAAGGTAGCCAATCAAAAGCATCAGTCCGAAAGAGCAAGTTAAAGATATACACCATTGCAGCCCTTCAACAGGGGTCACTGTGTGCTATGAAAAAGCTGCCTATAGCAGATTAAATAAAGCAATATTAATATGGATGTATTTATTTAACTCAGTTTATTGATGTGTCTGCACACATGTAGGTGCTGCACGGATGTGTTTAGCCACAGAGTAGGTGCAAGAGACACAGCTGCAGTTGGAGCACTGCCCCTCAACCTTGTCAGAGCACCCTCTGTCTGAGAGGGCAATTCCTTATTCAAAGCCGTTCGGACAACTCTAGCAAGTTTCGTATTGTGGTCAACTGCATGGGTGTGTTTTTTTTTTGTTTTTGTTTTTTTATATGTGATTTCACATGATTTAGTCCCTCCTGTAGTCATCTGGATTTGGCAGTGAAAGGGCTTTACTACACATGTAACATATTCCAGTGACATTTAGGTCCTTATTGTTTGAACCCTCCGTGTATCACAGGTGACATGGATTTGTAATATGACTATCCTGTAAGGTGCTGCTTCACCTGCAATGTTCCCAACTTATTGGGCACTTACAACTAGCCCTTTTCTGTTGAACTGTGAGAGGAGAGCAAGCCAGCATTTCAGGATAGCCTGCTCTGTCCTTCTGTAAGTCCTTGCTAAAGTTTTAGCACAATTTAGACTTCTGCAGCTGGGTTTTCCTTTTAATAATGAAATCCAGTGATCGCGCAGATACCTTACACGGTCTGCAAATGCTTCTCGTAATGATTTGCAAACATTCCTTGTGTAGAAGAGAGTTCAAGAGTTTGACAGCATCTGGTTTTATTTGTGGGCTGTGATAAACTGCTACTTTTTTGGCTGGTGAAAGGGGTTTTCAGACTGCCTCCTGAACTGTACCATCATATACATCCATAAAATGCATGATTTAAAAGCCAGGAATTTGTTTGAACTTGCGTTTTGCCGTCGCCTTGAAACGTTTAAAAAAAATAAATAAAAAAAAAAGTTTAAAAAACCCTAGTCTGTTTTTCTTGCTGCTATTTTAGAAGTGGAGCAGCATTTTCACAGGCGTGTTATTAGTAGATCAGGACTGTTAACTTTGTTTGCTGTTTATTCTTTTATGTCTAACTTAAAAAAGGGAGTCTTTTTATCCCCAGTGACAGGGATATAGCGGAGGAATCTGTCCATGTAACACATCTACATTCCCATATGTTGGTTGTAGGTTCTTGGTTCTCTGCTTTGACATTTTGTTGATAACTCTAATTGTGTATTGATGGCTGTGGCGGGGATGGACTCTGTTACTCACATACTTTTTGCTAGCTTCCATGTTTTATCTCTGTTTTAAATTCTTTGTCATTTGTTAGCCAATGTTGGCATATAGTACTTATGCTTGCAATCACTTAAAACCATAGAGGCTTGCCATTGCCAACCAAAACAGATTTTTAAATCTTAAGAAGAAAGCCTGACATAGAAAGTATTTTGTCCATTCGCTTCATTGTTTTCATTATGATTTACACGGTTCAAGCATGGATTGTTCAAAGATAGTTCTAAAGCATGTTAATTCAGGAAGATTCTTTTGAGTTCTGTGTCTGCTAGGGTGTGACTTCACTACACACCCTGTATGTACATTCTTATAAAGGGAGAAGCTGTACTAAACACACTTAGGAAATTAGTTATTCTGTTTTATTTTTCTGAATCTCATTAACAAAAATAAGCGTAATAAGTATGAAGTTCAGCATATTAAGAAAGCAATGCAATATCACATGAGGTTTTTTTTGTGTAAGTGGACATTACACAGTTTTATACAGCATTAGATTTTTATACAGTGTTATTTACACATGTTTCTATACAGCAGTAGATACAGTGTTTATCTACACTAATGTTTAGTACATCGCGCTGTCAGGGTGTCGCACACAGCAGGCCTTCCTGGTTGCACCTCAAAGGATTCGGTGCACTGCAGAGAGTGTGAATCTGGTCCTAATAAAGATGTCTGACTTCAAGGAGTGAAAGAAAAGAGAAAATGCAGAGCTGGTTCCTCACTCCTCCTGGTCTCTCTTCTGGGGGATAGCTGACAAGTGCTACTATGTATGAGTGTCTGTGCAGAGCTCTGCTTTAATTGACCTATCCTCTACAAGATATAGCAAAGGACTTGCTTTCCCTCGCCCCCTCTCAAGTCACGAGAAGCATGTGCGTGCCAAACTAAATTTTAAAAAAAGAAAAAAATTAATTAATTTTTTACCTGTAACTATGTACAGCGCTGACGAAACAGAAAACTCCAAAAGCAATTCTGCATCTTTTTCAGCTCCTGCATCTACACTGTTTTATAGGCCTGTGACAGTGTGTGTGTGTGTTTAATTTGTTCACTTGTGGAATGTGGGGGTGTTTATTGATTAATTATCACATCACTAATATATAAAGGAGGAAGGTGCACTGTTTGAGGAGTGTGTTGGAGAGTGTTCTGAGTTTTGTTATTAATAAATAAAATAAAGCTAAAAACTTACCATTTTACCTCCGGGTCTGTCACATTTGGTGTCAGAAGCGAGAGAGTGTGAGCCCAACAGATCCGGAGGTGAGTAAATTAAAAAAAAAAAAAAAAAAAAAAAAAAAACGCGAAATATTTGGAGGCGGAAGCCACAGCAGCCATAATGGAGCCTTTGCTGCCGTCACGAGAGCCAGAGGGGGAGGAGCTATCGCTCTCGTCTCGTGAGCCAGAGGGGGAGGAGCTATCTCTGCCGTCCCGAGAGCCAGGGGGGAGGAGCCATTGCTGCCATCCTACAAGCCAGAGGGGGGAGCCATTACTGCTGCCTCCAGGGCCAAAGGGGGAGGAGTTGCAGGCTCACCCCCTGAAATTTTTTTGGGAGGGGAAGAAGGGCAGGAACCAGCAGCCTTTCCACCACCGCTTCCAGAGGTACCGGCAGCACCACCAGCCCCACCACCACCTCTGTTGCCGGGCAAGCCAGCAGTTGTGGGCCTGGGGACATTCCAAGAAGGGACAACAGACATTACCTGCCACCCGCCTGAACTTTGGATATTTAGCTGGGGAGGTGGCCATTCTGTGCATCGCTCAAGGGGGGAGGTGTGTGTGTGTGTGTGTGTGTGTGTTTAATTGTTCACATGTGGAATGTGGGGGTGTTGAGGAGAGTGTGTTCTTGTTTGTTTTGTTATAAATAAATAAATGAATAAAATACAGCTACAAACATACTATTTTGCCTCTGGGTCTGTTACAGAGCCATAGGTTGTTATAAGTGTCTCCATCTTTTGAATAAGTGGCTAAGTTTGGATTCAAACCCAGGATTTCCCCAGGAAAGAAAACTGACCACTCATTTACAAGAGTGTCCTGTGATTAATAAGCCAGTAGCTTCATGGAAAATTTGATCTGCAGTTTTAAAAGGTTGTCTCTCTGTCTAACTTATTGCGATTATTTGAAATCACTGTTAAGGTATGTGAATCTGTTGGTAAATGGGTCCAGTGAGCATGCTGGTATCAAACCACTTATCTTCTGTAAGGGCTTCTAATTTAGCACAGCCATAGTAGCTGATAGCAGTGACATTAGTTAGCTGAAAGATGATATGGAGAGAAAGCAGGCAAGAGTGAAACCAGATTGAAACAGAAACATGAGTTTCTGCTGGAAAAACATCAGCAGAGCTTTGATGTAACAACTTGGGAGAGTTTGTCAGTGAACCAGACCAGCAGCATTTGTCATATGCCTTGAATTTCATTCTTTGGGGTGGAGGGTAGGAGGGAGAACATTAAGCATTTCAAAGTGACGAGCAGCTTCACTTTTCTTGGCTTCAGAAGCACTTCATAGCACTTCTCTGTGTTAGCAAATGAATTGGACCTGACCAGACACAAAGAATTGCTTTATAGGGAATTCATTCTAATTTAATGTAGCTGCTTTGACAGTTACTTGACTGTTTTTAGGAGTTATTAACAGCAACCATTATGCAATTTTTGTATTGCATCCAGAAAAAATTTAATAGGAATAGTCTGAATGGTCAACAGATTCAGTTCACCTATAAAATATTTAATAAACTTCAGGTCCTTGAGGGGAAGTATTGATTTTAAGTACAGTATGAAGGGACATATATATTACAGTGAAGCTAAAACATACTGCTGTTTTAAGGAGAAGATACAAAAAATCGTGTGAAAACACTATTCCCATCATCCTGGAGTATTAAGCTACGTTCTCTTTGTGTTAATTTTGCACAGTAAGCAGATCAGTGAAAAAATCAGCTTTTAACATGAAAAAAAAAATGACCCACGTTTTGAACTGGACCAAAAGCTTGATAAACCTGGTTTAAATTAAATATTTGTGTCACAGAAAATAGGCAAGCAGTTCTGTTAGATTTCAGGAGTTTGAAACAATACCATTGTTTTTAGGCCCCATCCTATATTGATAAAGAATTAATTATTTTATATTTTTATATATGTATAAAAAGATAAAGACACAGACATCACCATTAAAGAGGATTCTGATGACTTCTGTCTGAGGGACACATTGAGCATCGCATCTACCGATTCATTCGTCTCCGCGGCCGAGGTAAGAAAATGCACAGGGACAATGACGATACTGGTTTCCATTGTCTTTGCATGGTAAGAGTGTGTGTGTTATAGCAATGCTTTGTGTGGTTTCTATGTGAAGCATGATGGAAGTCTGTGCAATGACCAAGTTCACCTGACTGGTTAAAGGCTTGCGAATGAAGTTTGAGCTTGGTGGAAGCAGAGCTTGCAAACCAGAGTCAGCTTGACATTTCAGTCCTGTAAGTCTTATTAATCCACACACCACTGTAAGGATCAAAACCATGGCAGTGTTAATATTTATGAGCAGTCACTGTTTCAAGCTTTTTATAACTAATGTAACCCTAGATGTCATTAATGAATCATGTCTTCTAAAGCATTAGGGTTTTATTGTGAAGCTAAAATGCACTTAGAGGTTTATGACTTGTCAGCTAGAATGTCCAGTAAAATGAACGATTTATTTAATTATTTATTTAAAATAAACCATTAAAATAAAGTTTGGGGTAAGAATGGATTCAGTCTGAACTGCCACAAAACCAGCACTGCCAGCAGACAGGAGGATAGCTGAGAAAACATTTCACATAGTAAAAAAAAAAATAGACGGACCAGCCATATGAAGATGTGAAAAGGTTGGTATATTTCAGTGTATCAGTCTTAAAAAGAAAGTGACACATCAGCAGGAGAACCTCATGTTTTTGGGATGTTTGATTGAACTTTTTAATTGTCCACTTTAGGCTGTATGTGTCTATACATGATATGGGTTTTCAGCAGGAGAGAGCCCTAGACTTAAAACAGATCTTATTTAATGGTTTGAAGATGTCTATTGTTAATGCTGCAGTTCAAATGAGAAATCACTGAATGCTTTGATTACACACTGGTTTAGATTGCTTTGTTTCCTGTTGAAACCATGTGTTCCAGTTCACGTGTTTTTGCAGAGAGTCTGAGATACACGAAAATGCATGCCTCCCTACACCTGATATCCTTTAACGGTGTGTTCCGGACAATTTCCACAATTCCGATAATTTAGCAGCAAAAATCGAGCGCTGCCGGGAGATTGTTGCCATGGTAACTGTTTTGACCGTTGCTGGAATGTTCTTTTACATCTGCAAGACGTTTTAATCCTGAAGTCTAGAGGATCTTCGTAGACCAAGATTACAGGAAACGCATATTCACAGACTTATTTGTCTTTTATGAAACCTTGACGGGTATATTAAGTAAAGCTCTCGTTTCACTGATCCAGACTAGTCTACCTATTCTTACCTACGGTACAGTCTGACCCAGTTCCAGTTCTCTTGTCACCAAATGCGTACCATTAAAAACACTGTATCATTGTAACTCAACATTATCACTTGTTTGTGTGTGGTTTGAATAGGGTACAGTAGGGAAGGGCTGTAGAGAGAGATGGCCAGACTGCGAAGTAACTCAGGATATCATAGATATTTGACATTCATACTAAGAAGGGCTTATGAAATCTTAAAAAAAAAAAATCATACAAATTTGAATTCCTTGGCAGATTTTACTGCAATTGAAACTGTTGACTATGGTCTGAAACCATGTTTGAGGACTGATTGCCGCTTTTTTATAAGGAAGAACTATCCAGGTTGGCAAATTCGTAGAACCATTGCCAGTTCTGCTCCGTTGGATTTGTATTGTAGAGCTAATAGTATTTGCGTAGCCGGAAAATAACAGAAACTCGTAATGGAGCTAAAGAAAAAGTCACAAAATATTTTCTATCTTTAAATCAGTAAACTGACATGCCCAAGCATTTGTCATTTAGGAGATCCTTTCGGTTATAAAGGAGCAGCTGATGCCAATGTTTAGCGTTTTTCTTGCGTCCAGTGGCTGATGTGTTTTCACAGCTGCTGCACTATGTAGAAACTCGCTCGCTGTACTACAGGCATGCCAGCAAAGAGACGAGTCAGGCTGAGGGAGGAGGGGCTGAAAGAATCAAACCGCTCCTCAGGGCTTCTTCCTACCTTTTTAGTCGACCGAATTGACAGATGATTGATGATTAATCCAGGTTGCTGGGGTAGGAACGGGCTTCCTTTTAACCTGCCCATAGCCTCACTGAATCCTACTAGACCTCATACACTTAACAAGGTTGGTATGAACACATGTTGTAGCCATTAAACTCGGATGGATCTCTTTCTGGTTGGCAACAGAGGACATATTCATGCTGAGATAAGAAATCTTATTTCTTTCTTTCCAGCCCTGTCCCGTTGTTGATTCTAATGTTCGATGCCGATTTACCAGTATATTAAATTTGCAATGAATTGCACTCGGGGTGTTTCTCTGTTAGATAGGTGTAACCCCCATTTACCTGTCATTTTGGTGTGCCCCTCTATTCCAGGAGTTGTTTCCAATTCCCCACTCCATAATCCAGACAAAGCTTTGTAAATAAATAACATTTTATAATTGCTGTTTTCATCTGTGTCAGAAGGGATGGAGATTAAGGTGTGTTCATGTCATTGTAAATCGAGACGTTTGTCTGTGTCCGGTTCTGAAAAGGACTGCGCTGGCAGTTAGAACCTGCTGATCATTAATTACTTTGCCAAGTGATTATATAACTGATGCTGCTAAAATCACACCATGCTTCTGTCTGCCTTCACTGAAAAGAGATAATGCTCAGTCTTGGCTGCTATCATAGCACTATTATAGCGGCTACCCAATGATAACATGCTGGAATGTGGATAAGGTGGCTTTCTTATTGACAGAGATTATATATAGCTTTCATTTAATACATGTAATGGCCTCAACATTTAACACTGTTGGTAAACTGACAAATGTTTTACGCCTCTGTTTATTGCATTGCTTCTTGGCTTTTTATATCCTATGAAAATTCCAATGACCCATTCTGACTTGCCTGCTCTTGGTGTTACTATTTTCCAACCTACAGCTTAAAGACTTAATTTGAGAGACAAAGAAATGTGCCTCAGCTGTCCTGTACTAAGAAGTCCTTGTTCTTGTTTTCACAGCTCTCGGAGCACAGAGAGCTTCGGAATGCCTTCGCTCTGGGTTCTCTGTGTCGCTGCCCACTGTACGAAGAGGCTCTGCATCAGGCAGAGGAAGGGAAAATCTCCTGCAGAGTGCTGAGGTGTGTGGGGCGAGGCAGGGCGGGGGAGATGAGAAGAAATACATCTAACCAGCAGCACCTTGATAGGAAGGGACTGCTCCGTTAGTAAACCTCTATTTTTGTTTTCTCTCTCAGGACAGAGATGCTGGAGTGTTTGGGGGACACTGATTTTCTCGCCAAGTTGCATTGTGTGCGCCAGGCATGCCAGGTAAACTTTCCGAAGCGTCCCATGTGGTATCCTCTGTAATCAGTAACCATTGGATTGCTTTGATCTACTTGATTCATGGCTTTTTTCCTTAATAATATTACATTGGTACATCTCCTTGTATTGTTATGATCTTGAAGAGTGTAAAAAAAAAAAAAAAAAAAAAAAAAAAGTCTTATTTAAAAAAAATGAAGTTTCATAAACGGTTGTAAATCCTTATGCAAAAGGTGGTAGGTTTCCCAAAACATAGATGGCCTTTACTATCGCTATACAGTATTAAAATGTCTTGTTGTGCGAGTGTTTGTGTGTGCAGTGTTTTTGTTACACCCAGAATCCACTGCAAACTGTTATTCTGTGTTTTACTGAAATTTGCACTTCTACCTCCTATTTATCAGATAGATTTATCTTTTTTCAAACAGAAGGTCCATTGTTTAGTTAAAATAAACCACTTCTGTAAATACATACATGTGAGAAGTTGGTGTCACTAAATTGTACACAGTAGAAGTGCAGGGGAGTCGAGCAGTGCAATGTCACTTGAAAAGGCTTGAGAAGGTTTGCTAATTGTTGTAAGATAAGGAATACAATGCCCTTTTTGTTTTATTAGGTCATTCTCTCTGAAGCTGGAACTCGGACATTCCTTGCCGAAACAGGAAAAAAGATTTTGTCAGCTATAATAGTGAAAGCACACAAGGTAATGTTAGTAAATACACATTTACTAAGCAATAATGGCTATATCATCACCTTTGTCAGTAGCCATGATGTGGTCTTTCCATAGCGAGAGAGGTTTGTTCAGTGTAATGGTAGAAGTGGCAACTGAAGCCAAAAGGCAGCCATGTGTAAATGGGTTCTTTTTGTTTGTTGTAGTTTATCACGCACACACCAAACAGTCAACTTGTGATTGCGATAAATAAGGCAAGAACTAATTACGTAAGAGGTGTACAGGGATGCCTGTGAAGCAGAGAACTTAAAAATAGATTGTGACTAAAGAAGTGTTTACAAGAGGAGATGTCTACAGGCTTTAAAAGCAACTACTTTAAATGAATAGTGAATCAAACAAACTTGTAAAGAATTCCCATGGAAGTACGGTGTATGTAATGTATATGAGGTAAGATATAAATATAAGATGTTTTCAGTTTCATTAGAAATGTCACCTACAATAAAGACTCATTTTAATAATCTTGATACACAAAGTGCCTTTTTTAATGATCAAAGTGGCAGCAATATTTAGATTTTTCCGCTGTTCAAGTTGAATTGAGTAATCCCTCCATTAAGTGAAATCACGCGACTCTTTAAAGCTTTGTTGTTCTCTAGAGATTTGAACCGTCTCTGATAAAACACTGATAATAAGGAGCGCTGGTGATTGCCAGTCCTGATGTGCAGTGAAAGTGCCTGTTCATTGACATGCTTGTTGGTTTGTCCTGTTACAGAACCCAAAGAGATTTGAGGAAGTCTTTGAGGAAATGATGGATTTCTTAGAGCAAACAGACCACTGGGAGAACACCAAACATGAACTTGCTACACGAGGGGTGGGTTTATTAACCACTGGTCAAGTGGAGCTCTCCCTGTTTGCGGGGAATGTTAGCAACCTCGATGTCGAGGTTGATTTATACAGCAATTTAATTTGTGCAACGCTGAGTATCAAATAATAAAACAATTTCAGTGCTTTCATCTCTAAAGTTTGATGGGGTCAAATTCTTTTAAAAAAATTATTAAAATTATTAAAACTGCATAAAATTCAGTTTTAATAAAAAAAATGATGAATTTAACATTTTGCAGATTTAGTCCAAAGACTGTCCAGAGGTGCTCGGATCTGCTGATTTTGTGATTTGGATAGTCATAGGAACCTATTGAGTTTCCAGAAAGAGATTTTCTCAGTATTGATTTCTTGTTTGTGTTCTTCACAGGTAAAGCATCTGAATTTTTATGACATAGTCCTTGACTTCATTCTGATGGATTCTTTAGAAGATTTAGAAAACCCGCCCATTTCTATCCAGAATGTTGTCAACAACCGCTGGCTCAACAGCTCTTTTAAAGAAACCGTAAGTAATCGTGGGTGTTGGTTTGTTACAATTCTACTGGAATCTCTGAGTACTCCCAGCGTATTCTTCTAAAGATCCCTGTAGGCAGCTCTAATTCTCAACTGCTGCCATGTGCTTCTTATAGGCTACCTGTAGACACGAATACATGTTTGGTTTTGCCCTATAAGCATACTTGGGCTAATTTCTTTTAAAATTGATGGCTGTGTCAAATGAAGCCTGTCTTTTTCCTGGCACAGTCAGCCCAGTGAACCTTCTGCAGTATTTTTGGATGCTGCTGTACTAGGAGAATGACCATGCATCACCCAGCACATGTTATCAACACCATTCGAGCCAATCGTCAAACGCTGGAGAAGAACAGTTTCGCATCGCAAAGGAGAACAGATGGGGAAGTGGCTGACTCAGTGATGTGAAGTCATGAAAACTCCATGTTTCTGCCTGGCTTCGCTCCCTGTAGACAAGCAGATGGAGGTGAAGATCAGTCCCAAATGCACTGGCCCCACATTAAGTCAATCAATATTTGCTCTCTGAGGTTAACCTAGGGCAGGGGTTTTCAATCCTTTTTTTAAACTGTAACCCCTCTGTCGGGAGGTTTCAGCTAAAGTACCCTTTACAATTTCTGCTCACTGAATAGTACCACAGTTGCAATAAAAGGCAGAATAATCTGGTTAACATTTCTTTTTTTCTCCCATTTATTTAATATATCATTTTACACAACAGTCTGGGACTGACAAATTGCTGAGACAGAAAACCAAACAGTAGGCTTAATTCGTAAAGCTTGGATGCAAAGAATTAAAAGGTAGCATTTAGGAATCTTTTGCTTTCTATTGGGAAGTCATTATAGTCTGCACTGTAAATGTTTATCACGTTACTGTTTACTTCCCATCTCGGCATAATTGTGTGCCATTTAAAATGTTTACAATGTCAAAACATTAACCTCAAGATAAAACTATAATTACTAACTCAAAATGATCCAAAGGGACATAACTTTATGTCGCTGTACACTATCTGAGTTTTGTGTTTTCCTTCGTTTTTCTATTGCAAGTAAGAAATGTATCAAACACCGAACATGTATTCAACCAGCCGCTAATGCTGTTAATAAAATGCAGCCGCGGTAATAAACAAAAACAGTCAAAGTACAAGTATTGTGGTGACTCTTTATGTTTACCAGAGCATTTATACTTCTAAAAAAAACGCAGCAAAGATCATGAGCAGCACAGACCGCTGTCCAGGCACAATCGCCAGACGCCTAAAAAAAAAAAAAAAAAACCCTTTCCTTTTTATTTGTGCACCGGTCATCCTGCGTACGCCCTTTGACCCTTAGAAGTACCCCCAGGGGTACGCGTACCCCCTGGTTGAAAACCCCTGACCTAGGGGTCCACTATTCTGAAGGATGAAGTCTAAATAAGGTTATGAAGTCTAAATAAGGTTATCGTCTGTGGGTTAAATAATCATGTGCCTTTAGTTGTCGAATGCAGCAACTTTAATTCAATTCAAAATAATGACAGTTTGTTTTTAAATTTTTTTATTTTAATAACATTGCTAAAATATCACGACTAATATGGTTATTTTGGAGCTATAATTTTGATTTAGTCCAGGCTATGGTTTCATGTAGGAGGTCTACATCTGTGGCAGTAAAGTTTTTAGTCCAACCATTGTTAAGAATATGATTTCTAACCACAGATTTCCTGTCTTTAAACTATTAAAGATTTTTTTTTTTCATTTTCTTAAACCTTTCAATTAATCAAATGGAGTGACCTTTTGATTTATTAATGTCAATGTCAAACACTTTATTAAAAAAAGATGTGTATACTTTTAAATAATTCATTGAAAAGTGAGATAGGCTTGCAAAAGTTAATCATACAGGAGCAGTTAATGTTGAAAGAGATCATGAATCATACAATCATTAAACAAAAGGTTTTGTACCAGTAAGAAACATTGCAACTCTATTGATCATGCAATATCAACACATGTGTTGCCAAGAAATCTCATTCCAGAAGATTTATTTCTCTCACCCAGAAGCTTGATATTTTGTCATCATAGCTGGGTTTTGATTATTTAAGACCTTATTTGGAAAACTTTGGGAAAGTGTTAGGGTGGTAGACTGTGTCTGAAAGCTAGCATCACAGTGATGTGGGTCTACATTCCTTAATGTTGTTTCTGGGTTTGAAAAAAAAATGTGAAGTATTTCTTTTTGAAAACTTGTCTGAAGAAATGACAGTTGGATTTAACTTTGGGAGTTTGGGAGTGTCAGCAGCCCCTAGTATCTTTTAACCCTGCATCACATTACTCTCATAATGTAGTCAACAGTATTATTGGTACATAAATTGTGTAGTTACTAAAGCCCTTTTTTATGAAAAATCTAACGTCTTCAAGATTTGCTCTGCAAAACTTTTAACTCCTTTTGTATGATGCTTAAGAGTTGAGATGAGATTACTACCATAGATTCCCATGATAACTAGATAGCCACTGGGTTGTAAGCAGAATACTGTAGCTAAGAGCTTTTAATCTGTTTGCAGGCAGTGGCTTCCAGCTGTTGGTCAGTGCTGAAGCAGAAGAAGCAACACATGAAGGTAAAGTTACACAGATTCTTCTCTCTACTCCCAACCCCCCCACCCCATTGCATAGCATCTATTCCAGATTTTATGATGAGGATTGTGGCAAAAATGACCGGCTGTTACCTGAAATTTTAAACTTAACCCTTTTAATGCAGGAAATATTGAAAATAGCTGGAATAAAAGGAGTTCTTCACACATAATAAATGTGTTTTTAATAAAAATGAAAAATATTTTCATTCTTTGCCGTTATATGGGGAAACACGACATCCTCATGAGGTCATCGAGCAATTGCATCTTCCATATAAGGACTACAAAGGAGTATTTTTATTTATTTATTTTTTGTTCTCTGTCCCCATATCAGGTTGCCGTGCGTGAAAGTGTTAGGAATTAACTGCAAACGGTTCTTCTGTTTTACTGAAATACACATTCATTGCATTTCCTTGTATGCAAGGGAAGTCTTGTTTCCAACCTGCAAATCAATGCTTTTTTGGGTTATGTGATAATGTGTTTTCCAGTTGATCCCAGCGGGTTGTAAATGTATTCCTCTGTTGCTGGTATAAACAGGTGCCCGATGGCTTCATTGCACACTTCTATGCTGTATGTGAACACGTCAGCCCAGTTTTGGCTTGGGGATTACTTGGGCCCAAAAGCTCCCTGCATGACTTCTGCTCCTTCTTTAAGGTACAATGACTTCTATAGAACTCATTTGTTAAAATGAACAATTGTACGAATCACTTACCCTGACAGGAAAAAGAAGGGGGGGGAGACACCTTTTGAAATATATAATTGGTCTGAATGCCATGGGGATTTACAGCAATATTAATTCAGAAGCTTGAAGGCTGACTTGTGCTGTTTTAACATCTCTCTTAATGTGTTGATGTTACCCTGGAGAAAGTATTTATTGTAGTTCTGCTCATGCCAAGTGTCTGTTATGGATGTAACAAGGCTGCATAACTCCTGTACCTCCTTCAGCTAAAATCCACAAGCGTCCACAGGCAGGCTTGGTGCAGTGGATGAAGATACTGCCTTTAAGTATGTTGGTTTAACCCAGACACATTGTTTTAAGAGCACAGATAACTGGGGTTCAAGTGATTAATTATTGCGGTGTTACTATGCCTGCTTGTTGTGCTTCTATGTCTTAACACAGTGCATTTATTTATTTGTTTCATTAGAAAGCTGGGGTCGATAAGCATGGTGTAGATAAACCCAGCAGCTGTGCACCACCACTTGATAATTTATTACAGTGAAAAAGAGAGAACCCACCAGTTCAACCCAGAACTGCTGTTCAGAACATGAGGTCTCTGTTAAAGGACTGGATGGGTCAATCTTCTAGCACCAAACTCTAAATAGCATATGGTTGCTAAACTTGTTAGACACAAAAACTTGCAGAACTATTAGCAAGTGTTAAATTCTGATTAACACATTGGGTCTATTCTATTTGGTTATAAAGAAAGTACTTTGTATTGTCAGTTTTTGACTTTCATAGACCGAAGGGGGGGAAGGGGGGTGGGAGGTTTACAATATTTCACCATTAAATCATGGGTTTTTGATTTGATTGGAGCGTTATTACCTCATGTATTACATGTAATGGTAGAAGGTCCTCATGGGATAAAGTGGTTTTAAAAAATAATAAAACAGTTCTTTTTTAAAAATAGATCTCCAAGATACAGTAAAATCTGTTCTCTCGTACAGGATCAGGTGCTGTTCTTTCTCAAAGACATTTTCGACTTGGAGAAGGTGCGGTACACCAGCACAGAGAGCCTGGCGGAGGACATGCTGCAGCTGCTGCACCGCTGCTCCGAGCTCCTCATGGCTTACCTGGGAGCAGAGGCTCTGAGGCACGTCAACGGCTGTGTGAGTGGCCAGACCCACGTGGTGACCAGCGGACTGCCAGAGTCACGTGTGCAGTGACCAGCACCTGCATGCACATCGACCGTCTTTGCTCTGTTAGCTTGAGCACCGTGGTGTCTTTTGAAAATATTAGCACCTCAAAATGCGCAACAATGCAAGTTCAAGATGGACTCAGGGAAGGTTTCCACAGAATGGTATCAGGGGTTCAAAAATTCCAATGTTTTATTATTATTTATATGTAAATGTTACTAAAATTTGTTTGGTTTAAAACCTGGTGAGATCTGTTGAACAACTTGAAAAGGATTTTATGTTTATCTTGGTGGCTGTTTTAATTTAAAATACTGTAATCCCTGCAGTAATTGTGTTGCCAAATTGTCTTGTGAATTATTTCCTCAAGAATCGGTATGTTGCCATGAAATTAGTTGTTGCTTGTCATATGGATTGTGCTGTAGATATTTAATGCTGTTTTCAGATTGTAAACCTAAAGCCACATTGCTGCTTTGTATGCCTTGTTGTAATACTTATTTCAACATTATGTAATCACTACTAGACCTTGATAGAGGTTTTCTATTGAGATTATACATGGATCTCAAACAGCTGGTACCCTACATGCTTAGCACTCTTCTATTTGAAATGCTGGAAGCTTACGTTTGCGTAATGAAATGCAGTGCTGCAGTGAATGTGTCATTCTGTTCTTTAATGTGCAAAATCCTTACTCTCTCGATCATTGTCACCTCATAGTCGGAGCACACCTGTGATTGGCGATACAGGTAAGTTAACATGCACTTAGTGTTTTGCATACTACAGTAAGATGCATAGGAGTAGGTGAAATATATACCCCACATATGATGTTTGTGGGATATGCCATTCCTGTACAATTCCCTGCAAAATTGGAGCAGTTGTGTGAATGCTACATTCTGCAAACTGCATACCACCTAGCAAAAAGCAGCATCCTCAATATTTAGAATCTGAACGATGGGATGTCGGGTATTCGGTTTGTTTGATTTTATGTTCAACTTTAGTATTTCTGCACCGAGTATGCGGAATGCTAATCTGAATTTAAAATGCATGTGAATGTGCTGATTTGAGTTTTAAAAGGTCAGCAAGAGAACTCTAATCCTTTTTTTTTTTTTTAAGAAGCACATCCCACAAAACACTAGCTGCATTACCCCATATTTGTGTGTGTATATAAATACATATTATATATATATAAAATATATTCTCAACAAATTAAGAATAAACACAATCCTTGTAAACGTGTGCCTGTTCGTATTGGTGTTTTATAGCATATGGGTGAACAGAGCAGTCCAGTTGGCTGATGCGGTTCCTTGCCCTGTGAGGTGGCTGTGCATTGGCTGGATCTCTGTAGACTCGCCCCTGAGTTTTCTTGCACGCAGTTTTTTCTTGAGCAGGGAGCCATTTTGTAATCTCAGTAAGAAATGACTACACAGCTGAGTGGTTGCAGTACAACAAACTTTACAGTGCGTTATCTTAAATCGTATTGCTTATTCTGCAGTGACAAGACTGGATTTACATGAGTAATACATGGATTAATGGGCTGCTCATAACTGTTTTGGTGCTTGAGAAAGTATTTAAACTCAGTTGGTGTAGTAGACCAGGCATTGACAAGTGGATTGATCAAACTGCGATCATACATAGTAAAAGTGCCACATGTGATTAACTTGGTTGCATGCATCATTGTAAACATGAGAAATGTGTGGCTGCTTGAGAAAGTTATTATAAACATATCACTGGGGTATATGGATTCTGAGATGAAAAGCAAACATTTTTAAGGCAACTTTTTGCCTAAACTTACTTACCAAGCTGGTTGGGGAGATTTTCTCCAAGTTATTATCATAACTGGTATACAACAAAAAGGGTTTAATAATCCATAAATATACTGTAATTTGTTTACTTGCCACCATCACATTCATTTTTGGGGCATGGTAAACATGTACATATTTTTTCCCCAAATTCTGTTGTTAATTTTCACAGCAAGCAAGACCCATAGTCTTGGGTCTAAATCTTAGCCCCTTCCCACAGCAGTGGGCCAAGAGCACAGTGGAATTGCGAAGATGTGTACCAAAGAGGGACAATTCTGGCAAGGTCATTTCTTCAAAAATAAAATGTAAAGGGTTTAAAAAAAAATTATTAAAATATTCATTTGAATAGAATGGAATAGAAACTCTAAGTAACAGGTAACCCTAGCCAAACATATTAAGAACAAATTATAGGTGTGCAGTGAAGAAAAAGATGGCAATAATTTGTTGATGAACTGCATTGTCACAAGCAAGGTTTAACATGGCAGTGGTCAGTTTTTTTGTGAATTTTGTATTTCCCTGCGAAAGGGACTGCTGGCATCTTCCTGCAATGGGGGCATTCCCAGCTACCAAGATATTCTGTATGAATTTAACTATATAATTTAATTAGTTCAAAATGCAATACTGTCATTTTCATCTGTTCTCCGAAGAACCTAAACTAGATCATTCAAAGCTTAGCTGAAGGAGGCTTACAACAATCACAAACAAACCGCATTGGAAACTAGCAGTGTCTTGAGGGGGTTTGATGCCAAAATAGTGATTCAATAATGGTATACTACACAACACAAGCAAAGCAAAAAAAAAACAAAGCTACCTTAATGGATATATTAAGGTCTGAAGAGAAGCTAGAGTATAGTAGGTCTTGCTTGGGAGTTAGCAGGGGGCAGGGGCATTGGATTGACAGGAAAGGCCGTGGGCGGGGGGGGGGTGTTGGAACAGCTGAAGTCTGGCCCTGAATCGTCTGGAATGCGGTAGATGGTGAGAGAAATGGGACTTTTATGGAAACTAGGATCCTGAAACGCAACTTCACCCAAACGACATTCAGTCTGACTACGGAGAACGAAGTACACGGGCTTCTCTGTGCTTCAAAAAGTTTGGATTATAGTTCACCGTCTTTTTTTAATTTTCTTTTTTTTTTATCAGATTAAGTCATTTCTTTACGGAGTGCAAGAAGGGTGTTGGATTAATCTTCTTGAAAGAAGTAAATCAATAAGTAAGTTATTTTAGTTTTTTTTTTCATAAAAAAATCGTAAGAATACACGTTTATTGTACATGGTAACGCGCATGCATATGATTACATTATTAGTGCAATTCGACACACGTAAAGCTGTATGCATCTTTGTCTTGCAAAAAAAAAAAAACGATTTAAGCAAGATGTACTCATTAGAATACAAAATTAACGTCACCATTTGCTGAGTTGATATAATACATTAGAAAACTTTTTAAAGAAGACAGGTCCTGCCTTTTTTTATAGTCCACCTTTTTTTAAAGTTTAGCAATTAAGGAAAATTAAACCTATACTGTTTTTTTTGTTTATTTGTTTTTATTTATTTTGGATTATTACTATTTTTATATGTAAAAGAGAGAATTTTGTAATCTCTAGTGTCGTTGCTTGTGATACTAGGATACTGTCCAGCTGCCCCAATCATCGGACACATGGAAGCTATTTGGAGTGCATTCGGCTTGGGACATCTGCTGATAGCTGAGATATCTCTCGTATTTATCCTAGACAAGGTCGAACTGAACTAATCTGTTTACTTCAGTTGTCTGTAAAAAGTAAAGTATCTATCTGTTGGTTCCCTTGAAAATCTTTGGCAGCCTTGAGATAAGTGCACCCAACATGTAGTATTCGTCGGTCCTTAAGAGCAGATCGACATTTTCATGAAAACCGTTATCGTCGTTGGGAATATTATATTTCACCTTATTATTTTTATAGAGTTTTTCAGACATTTACGAAGATAACATCCATGTAGCAGTTTAGTTCAGTATAGTATTTTATATTTAATGCAAATTGGTACATTTGGGGGTCCAGTTTTATGACAAGCAAAGGGAAAGACAATTATCAGGCAAAAAGTACGCATGGGTATTTTTGTGAAAAGAACGGAAGCAGCATTTGACTGGCAACGAGGCATGTGTGGATCCTCAGAGTGACACGGGAATTAAACTTGAGTTCCGTCCCATTAACTGTTCTGTATGTATTTTTTTCATTCCCATTCAAATACCTCCAGGGTCACGTATTTGAGATATGACTATACACTGGCCCAAAACCTAATCTTCCCCTAAATGTACTGCAAAAGAGAAGCGAGAGGAATACTAATTAAAAAAAAAAAAAAATATTGACCAGTGTAAAAATTATTATTCTGCTCTGAAAATGTGTCTTTGCTTTAAAAAATTGCCCAAGTTATAAAGAAATATAATCCTGGGTTGGTTGTCTGTGATAGTAAGAACACAGTAAATGTGTGTTGTTTCCAATTCCTAATTGTTTCTGGTCGCCAGAGGTTAATGAAAATTGAAACAGGTTATGGACTAGCACTGGTTATGTTTGGAAATGAAAATTGAAACAGGTTAAGGACTAGCACTGGTTATGTTTGGAAATGAAAATTGAAACAGGTTATGGACTAGCACTGGTTATGTTTGGAAATGAAAATTGAAACAGGTTAAGGACTAGCACTGGTTATGTTTGTAAATGAAAATTGAAACAGGTTATGGACTAGCACTGGTTATGTTTGTAAATGAAAATTGAAACAGGTTATGGACTAGCACTGGTTATGTTTGTAAATGAAAATTGAAACAGGTTAAGGACTAGCACTGGTTATGTTTGTAAATGACCCCCCTGGTTAGGGTGTTGTCCTGGATGGAATGTTGCCATGCTCGGGTTGTTGTATCTGTTTATGTTTAGGTGCCTTCTGAACAATTGCGCTCACACACTGAATCAAGTGCCCAGGCAACGTGTCAAACAGGAGCAGCCATGACTGACGTGGCACAAAAAGCAGAGGTAAGTGTGTAGTTCAAGCAGCAATGTCTAATATGATTCAGTATTTAATGTAAAGAAATTCCATGTTAGAACTGGATGGATACTCTAATGGATAATGCACATTGTACAAGGTGTTGTGGAATTATCTCATAGTAACATTTCATATATAATCATCATTGTAGCCCATTGTAGTATCCATGCACACAAACACTGTATAATATATATATATATATATATATATATCTATATATATATATATATAATTTTACGTAAGACAACAAACAATGCCTTCTGTTGTTTGTTTCTTGCAAATGTATTTCATTCACACCTTTACATTTCTCTTGTCTTTTCTTCCTACAACATCTATTAATTAGGCATTATTTTGTTCAGCCTTGTGAAGCAGACAAACTCACTTCATAAGTACATGTGGTTTGCACCATTCTGAAAGTTGGCCTCTGCTACATGTAATACACGTCTAGCCACCTTTTGTAGATGGCCACCTGCCTTAAAAAAAAAAAAAAAAAAAAAAAAAAATGGCACAAGGGCTTGTGCTACACAGTGTTGTAGGAGACCGATTTCACCCAGACCCAAGGGAGGCTACCTAGGACAGCTTTTACCTGTACAGTTGGAATATTGCTTTTTCAAGAATACGTGATATATATGCCTAATTCGGCCAGTATAATTATACTTAATACATTATACTTAACAGTCAGTTATGTCCATAAATCCATAAATAAATACTTTTTTAATGCTTCTTGGATTCTACAAAACGTTACATTGTTCTTCATGTAGTAGTTTTCAGTCTAATAGCAATAACACTGTCCTTTCCACTGCTTACATTAAATCATGCATCTGAATCACACTACCAAGTGCACAACATACAACTTCATTAAGAGTCAAATACATAATACTGAGCACAGAGGATACAACCATATAACTCAATTAAAATACCTAATATCTAGTACATTTTAAAAGTACTTTAAATGTTAATCATTTTTTAAGAATACCCCAACATATCAAACCATATCTGTTAGAAATTCACCATTTTACCCAAGTAGACCTATCTAAATTGGGTTCTGTTATCTACACAGCTCTGCTGCAGTCTCTCTAACTTCTCTTTCTGATCTTTTTCTTTCCATTTTCCATTTTTCCTGTCTGTCCATCATTTCTGAAGATCCTTCTTTCTTCTTCCAAACCTGTTGCAAAAAGCTACGTGCCCAAACTGGGCCAGGGGGATGTAAAGAATAAGTTTGAAGCCATGCAGAAAGCAAGGGCAGAGCGAAGTCATAGAAGAAGTGAGGATGAACAGCAAAGAAGGAGGGAACAGTACATCAGAGAGAAAGAGTGGAACAGGCGAAAGCAGGAGGTCAATACTTTAAAACACAGCATTCAGATAATTCGTGCAATTAACCCTGTTTTGCATGATATGGCTGCCATTCGTCAGGCTCCCTGAGATGTTGGTGTTGACATTGACACAGTATAATATCATCACTAGTCGACAGTCTCAGAGATTGTACAGCAATTTTGGACTGTCTCAAAGTATATTAATGTACAGCGTGATTGTACAGCACGTAAATGATATGGTGTGTTGATGTGGTAAACTTACTTTTTAATCACTCTGTACGTTTAACTTGGTCAGCGTCTTAAATTCAGTGGCTATTTCGTACTTAAAATATTTTGTTGAATAAATGTTAAGGGAGCAAAAATGGTCACAAGTCATGATTTTAGTGTTAAACCATAACCGAAATCCTCTAAAAACAGCACAAGCACATCATATTACAAACACTCCCTTTTTGCATTGCTTTCATTCCAGTTTTGAATCTCCTGCCTCCTGTCTTCCATCATTAAGCTGTTTTGATCACCTGAAAAAATGCAGCATAGCATTAACCATATTGACTTTATATTCAAATTGGATTCAAAACCAATAACATAAAGATTTATTGCCAGGGAAACCGATTATTAAGATTAACTTGTATGAATGTTATATTAATAAAGGTTTTCATCAACTTTCTTGAAGTTCTTGAAAAAAAAAACTCCTAAAACAGCAAAAGGAATGAATACAAAAACAGGATTCATATTTGGTTTATGTTAAATAACATAAAAAAGCTTGACCTTTGACTTGTGTGGGTTTTTTACAGATTAAAGAACTTCTTGCCTCTGATGATGAAGAAGAGGTTAAGCCGGCAAAACCAGAAAAAAGCTACGTGCCAAAGATAACAGGTAAGCATGAAGCCTGACATCAGGGTCTATAAACAGAGGTGCAGTGAGCATGGAGTCTGACACCAGGGTCTATAGATGTTGAATCAATGTCTATAAAGGTGCTCTTAATATTTTAATATCTGTTTTGCTTTCTTAGTAAATAATAATAATAATAATAATAGTGTACTTGTGTTACCTCCAGGAAGTGTAAAGGGTAAATTTGCAGAGATGGAGAAGCAAAGACAAGAGGGACAGAAAAAGAGAAATAATGAGGAAAGACAGAGGCGCCTCACACAAGATTTAGCAGAAAAGAAGAAGATTCAACGAGAGCTGGCCAAGAAAGCTGAGGAGGTGGGTCTATTATTCAAGCGCTGATCCCAGTAGGTAAAGATGTCAATATTTATTGATACCTTGAATGAGATCTCACATTCTTGAAAGCGACTGATGTGAATTTCAAGAGACCTTTACACGTGTGCCATGGTAAAGCTAAACGACACTGCTTTGTTACTGTCACCCTTACAGTAAAAGAAAGCAAGTGAATGTAAGAAATATTTATACAAGCTCATGCTAAAAACACTAGAATGAGAACAATGTTATTAAAGCCCTACTGTATCTTCATGCAGGATTAGAGTGGATATAGAATAGCTCAACTCTCTGCTAAGTCAATGGACGCTAACTGCAATAGATTAGAATGGATATTGTATTAAACTAAATGGTTTTTGCAGTCTACTTTGTTTTGTTAAAGATTTATTTTTACTGAGCTACATACTCTAAAAATGTTTATAGGTTCATACTTTCCACTCATTTGTACATGTACTGAAAATGAGGGTAAATACACTTTCGTTTTTAACCTGCCAGCCAATCAATACTTAGGCACTATCGACCCCAATTAGCACTAATCTTGAATTACCTCCTGTTACCTTAGGTAAGGTAGTCAAAAGCTAGTGCTAATCAAGGTCTGTGAAACAAGACCCGTGTGTAACAATTTGTAGATAATGATTAGCTTAAACAAATTATTAGTGACACCATTTTCAAAGAAAACCTCATCAAGTAATGGCACAAAATTCTCGTTCAATAGATTGATGACATTATATATACTGGATGTGAATCAGAAGTAAAGGTAAATTCTTATTTCTTTATCTGCCCTTCTACACTTTTCCTGAAAACAATTTCACTTTCACAAATAAGTATGTGATTGTATATACTTGGGGTATATACTGATTATTCAAAGTCAGTAAAGGGGTTTTCTAAGGCAATCTAAGTAACTGTGTACACTCATTTAATGTGACAATTAAACTTAACAATAAAAACTTTTCTATTTGAATTATACATGAATAAGTGAAGCGTTATAAGCCACCATGTTCTGTGGATCTCATTATCACTGAGAATCAGGGCATTCGAGACTGTTGAACCGTTGTAGTAACACTGAACAACGATTTATATGTACCAACAGAAAATCAGCATGTCTTATTGTTTAATGAACCAATTCCTGTTTAAGTTATGGAGAATCTTTTTTTTTTTTTTTTCATAAGTACTTACCATTGATGTGCTTTGTCTATCTGGGACAGATGTCTATAGATTTCCAGTTACAGGACTGCTATACATTACTGCCCCATCCTGTGTTGGTCTATATCTGTGTATATGTTTTTTCTTCTCAAAAACAGGAAGGCGACGATTCACTTCTCATCAAAGTAGTTCCAGTAAAACATTCAAAATCCCCTGGCAAGATTAAAGTCAACTTTGAAGATCTGGAAAAAGCGAGAGAAGAGGAAGAGAAGCAGAAAATTGAGGTGGAGAAGAAGAAAAGATATGAAGAGCACAGGCGTTCCTTCCGTGAAGCTAAACGTCGCTCCGTCTCGGTAAGGCTTGCTCCAAAAACTGCATTCGTAACCTCCCAAGTTAAACGTGGTTATTACGTGCAGGACTGACATATAATAATATCTGCCTAATAAATATTGAGTCTGCACATATGCAGCTTCATAGCTTTAACAAAATACTTTTCAAGGAGGACAGTGAAACGCAAACCAAAGAAGTGAAGGAACAGAACACTCCCGGGAAGCTGAAGCTGACGTTTGAGGAGATTGAAAGGGAAAGGCAGAAGCTGAGGAAGCAGCAGGCCGAGGAGGAAGCAAAGCGGCAGCTGGAGGAGGAAAAGCGCGCCTTTGAGGAAGCAAAACGTCACATGGTAGAGAAAGACAGACTCTCTGTACTTTCAGTGTATTGCCAATTAGTTGTATATTTCTGTGTAAAAAATCAAATCCATAACTTTCTTTGTTTTTGGGGATATAATCATTAGGGAATTTAAGGCAATACTTGTCTGTCTGTGGCTTATGTACCTTTGTCTTGTAATTCCTTCTAATTTTGTAATTGAAGCCTTCATTAATATGATTAATGCAGGTACACCTCTATTTTTAAAAAAAACATTTTCAATACATTATTAATAGTTAACAAGAATGCCGTTTGATTTATTTAGTCTCCTCATTATTTTATAAGAGATTAGGATGTGTAAGTGATTTAGACAGCCACTCCAGTTCTGAGTAGTGGTTATTATCCTACAGCAGACGCCCTCTAAAGCTAATGAGTGTTTACATATTGAGTATACCATGCTTAACAATACTTAAAAACAGTAATCGTCATACTGATTCTCTTTGTTTAAGGAAAACAATGACGAGGAAGAACAAGGAGCCCAGTCTGTGAAAGAAGAGTTCCGCCCCGGCAAACTGAAACTTAGCTTTGAGGAGCTGGAACGGCAAAGAATAGCGGAAGAAAGGAGAAAAGCAGAAGAAGAATCTAAAAGGCGTATTGAAGAAGAAAAGAAAGCGTTCGCCGAAGCCAGAAAAAGCATGGTTAGTATAGAACCTGGGCTGAGTTCAACCATTACAGCTCAAAGGGGGAAAACTGGTAAATGACAAAGGGCGGACGGGATGGGGATAATTATCCAGATGGAATGCTATTAATTCATGGGTGCAGTTATTAAACTGGTTATTAAACTTGTTCTATGTACAGGTCTTTGATGACGATGACGAAATTCTTGCTGCGATTCTTATCAAAGAAAATGTCAAACCAGGGAAACTAAGTATCAGTTTTGAAGAACTGGAAAGGCAGCGGCGTGAGGAAGAGCATCGGAAAACAGAGGAAGAATCCAGAAAAAGGCTTGAGGAAGAAAAAAGGCTGTTTGCAGAAGCCAGGAAGAGCATAGTAAGTCTCATCAACTTTACCCTAAATCTGGAACTATGGATAGTGTATATACTGTCCTAAAGATGATTTCTAAGAATAATCTATATATATATATATATATATATATATTATCCCGTAAAACGTTCAAGCAGTTATAGTATTACACATTTGCTCAGATGCCTGCCATTAAAAAGTATGTTTTTTGCATCTGGTGCAAATTGCTTTTAGTCATTGTGTATGTTTCATGTCGATTGCTTTATATGTATGTACCAGCATTATTTTAGCTTACAAATAGGGTAAGGTATTATTATAGTTGAAGATGTTTGAAATATTTTATTTATAAGAAGGACTGGTCATTTCTACACTGGACAATTGTTACAGTTTAGAAATGTTTAATGTACCTTACAGCCAGGCCAGGAATCGGATTGATTCTATAGGATTTTATGCTCATTTTAAGAATCACTTAGTTCTAAAATCCTGCTTGCACATGCTTTTCTGCATAAATGGTCGTTAAAAATGTTCCTAATTATATTTAAAGAGTCCAGGCCAGGATCAGGAAAATTCAGTCATGAAGAATTGTGGAGATGAAGTAAGACAAATGTATTTAAAACATTTAATAAACTGTCTCACTATTTTTATCAATGTTCCTGTAGAAATATTTTTAAGTGTTAATTATATCCATTGGGAAATCAACTGTGTAAGTTTGAACATGTAATGTATTTACCAAATGTGTAAGAAACTAACACCAAAAATAAGATTGTTTATTATTTTAAAGGTGTTGAGAATATTTAAGTGTTTTTACTAATGGGAGATAATTAATACACTCATAGTGCAAAAATGGAACTGTTAAATGTACTCCTGTCTATTTCTATTGCAGCAGTTTCTAAATTGTTTCTGTGCCTATACATAGGCTTAGGAAACAGTTACAAATACTTCCCAGGTATCCGTTTGTAGGCAGCTGCATGCATGTTAAGGTATGATCTGCATCTAAGGCTTCTGAGCTCTGTTTTTAAAGCAAGCTGTGTTATAAATGGACATCTTAAAATACCAGCGTGCTTCACCAAAATATACTGGGTTTGAAACAGATACTAGATGGAGACGAACAAGGACTTGTGAAAAGTGATTCTCAAGAAGCACTCGCGCGAGGGAAACTGGAAATTAATTTCGAAGAGCTGCTGAAACAAAAGGAAGAAGCAGAACGAAGACGTACAGAGGAGGAGCGCAAGCAAAAACTGAAAATGGAAAAGCAAGAGTTTGAGCAAATGCGACTAGAAATGGAAGAGGTTTGCATTTAACATTGTTTTTTGCTTTGCCGCATGACGTAAAGATGGGTTTAGACTGGGTGCTTGTGGGTTTTATACTTGACCTGTCTTACCTGGTTCAAACCAGTGAGGTCTTTAATAAAACAATTGGGGGTGTATCAAAATGCAGGTCCTGGTGTCACTTACCTCTAGGTAGTCCTTCCTTTTAACCAGTAGCAATATCAAAAAAATGAACTGTTGTGCTTCCATTGCAACATCTGCATCTGGCATGTATACAGTAATTGTATTGATTAACCAAGGAAATACCTGTTGTGGTTAATAACCCAGGTAGAAAAAACTTAAAATCGATAAAAACTTTTAAGACAGAGGAAGTAAAAATATTCAAGTAACAATAGTTCACTGTGTTTTCTGTTTGTGCTTCTAAATAGGATGAAGTAAATGACAGCATTGAAGTTTTAAGTACCGAGTATGAAGAATTGATTAAGCTAAAGAGAACTGGCTCAATTCAAGCTAAGAACTTGAAGTCCAAGTTTGAAAAGATGAAACAACTCACAGAAGAGGAAATTCAGAAGAAAATTGATGAAGAGAGGACCAGGAGAAAAGCCATCGATCTTGAAATCAAGAAGAGGGAAGCTGAAAGAGTTCAAGAGGTAACTTGAGACGCACTTGTCAACTCCTACAATCTGTGACTATGAGCAGAAATAGTGATATTATTAGGCCTACAAATAAAAAATATGAATGGATTTTGGGCCAAAAACTGGTAGGGGCAACGTTTCACTGGTATTTTCATCTCGAATAAGGGGTTAATCATTTAGCTTGTATAGGACATACATTGGTATTAATAATTGTTTCATTATACTTAATAAACTGTAGAATTATTTAACTGCATTGTTGTATTGACACATTTAAATATACTTGCGTTCATGCAGTAACATTCTATACTGAAACTACACATTACAGTTACCAATGAAGTTATTTTGAAGTCAAGTAACTATACATGAACATCCATTCTGCCTTAAACTGACTGATAAATGGCCTTGAATTTGATAAATAATGCTGTTCATAAATCAAAATATTGTAAAGCCTCTGCCGCAGAATTTATAAGACGTTCAACTAAAATATTAATGTATGTGTGATTTGTCAGTTTATCTAAAATATGCAGTTTTCTAGTGCATATTACAGTGCTTAGTTAGTGTTGTAGTTAGTGTGTTGATTATTTCTAGGTACATACAAAGAAGGCAACTGGTCAAAATAACATGTATTGAGGATCATGCAAACCAGTGCAGAGAAACACGGATTTAGTTATGTAAGTGCTAGCAAGCTTGTAAGATTTAAAAGTTCAGAAGTCATTTTTAAACTCGTTTCAATTTAATACATATAGGAAGATGAAGAGGACAGCGGAACTCAAGCTACCAGAATTGATGCTCCTTTTAAACACAAAGTGGACATGCAGGCTCGGTTTGAGCAGATGTCCAGGGCCAGAGAGGAGGAGGACAGAAAGAGAATTGAGGCACAGAAATTGCTACGAATGCAGTTTGAACAAGAAGAAATTGACGCAGCATTGCAAAAGGCAAGTGTAATATCCTTTTTTTCATTTTTCTTCCAAGGGTAATTTTTTTGAGAATCTTTTCAATTGAGTATATTGCAGTCTTGATAAGCGAGCGCAACTGTCAGTAACATTTTATGGATGTGCATGCCCACAATGTAGCTGTGTTGTCCTAATGGACAATATGTACTGAACAACCAAAGTACCAGCAGCAAACACAACTGGCATCTTTAGAAGTTGAAGATTGTGTTGAATGTCTCATTTAAAACTTTCACCCTTTACCACCACATAAATTATTTTTACTTAAAACACAGAGCTATTGTGTAAGACAACTGGGTACCTCCAAATATTTTCTTTAAAGTTTATTTAAATCAGTATATTCCTCACCATTAAAACCGGTGTTTTGGCAGAAAAAAGACGAGGAGGAAGAGGAAGAGGGAAGCATCATTTATGGGTCAACATATGAAGATGAAGAGGATCATGCAAGATCTGGGGCTCCATGGTTCAAGAAGCCTCTTAAAAACCAGTCAGTGGTTGATGCGGAACCAGTTCGATTTACAGTGAAAATCAATGGAGAACCAAAGCCGGAAGTGACCTGGTGGTTTGAAGGGGAAATGCTGCAGGACTGCGAGGACTATCAGTATATTGAGAGAGGAGAAACATACTGCCTTTACCTCCCTGAGACCTTCCCTGAAGATGAAGGAGAATACATGTGCAAAGCAGTGAACAGCCGTGGCACAGCAGCTAGCACTTGCATTCTCACTATTGAAAGTAAGAGTTAATCCTAGAGCTATATTTTACATCTTCTAAAAACATTACATCAAGGAGGGCAACTGGATTTAATTTTTTCAGCCTTGTCTATTTCCTAAACTGTTTCTATTCTAACTTATCTTTATTCTCTCTTTTCTAGCTGATGACTACTGATGCCCTATTTTAGTGGAACGTTTCCTCTCTCCTTCACTTTCTCCAAGTTTCCTATGGTGGGGCCAGAAAAAAAAAAAAAAAATTCAATTTGGAAGGAAATTGCTTTATTGTCATTCCTCCAGTGGTTAAACATTATGGTCTAGAAAACACATGAGCATTGTTTACATACTGATCTGTTTTTGTTCATGGTATTGGTGACAAGGCTCAGCCTTCCAAGCACTCCGAAATGGCAGAAGCATAATGTCAATGTGTTCTACTTGTGCCACTAGGACCCATGTTAAATATGATTGTCATAGTGGAACATTCTTCATAAAATGATGCACCATACTGTTCCCTTAAGGGAAAATAGGTTTTCCCTAAATGATAGTCTGCCACTTTGTCTATAAAGACAATAAATAAAAGTCTCCAATGTAAAGAATTAAACATATTTCACAGAAAGTACATAAATTCAAGTATGTTATGTGTAACTGCAGCTCTAAAGTTAATGACCTAATTTAAAAGCCTTTATTAACCCTCAAGAGCTGGTCACGGATTGAATAAAATTGTGTTTATTTCAAGGTGTTGTGGTTATGAAAGTTGAAGGTTCTTGTTAGAAACTAAAGTTAAGGATAACCTAGAAACTTCGGTTTATACTTGTATTTGCCAATTCATGGTAAAATTGAACAAACAAGCAGAGTACATTGTGTTGCAAAGTAAGAAACATTCACAATTGTATGGCAACACTGGCTAACTACTTAACCATATACAGGAGTATGACAATTTCCTTTGCAGATTAAATTTTAGAATTTGTCAAAACAGCAATAAAAGTTTGTACAAACAGGTTTAGTGTAACAAGAACACTGAAAGTTCTAAAAATAAATATTAAATTAAAACTGCCTTTTTATTGCCTCAATGTATTGGAACTGTACAATATAGATTTACTAATAACTACCATACTACTTCATTTATGGCTGACTAACAAGTCAAGTCAAAGAGTAGGTAATATAAGCACAACACAGGTTTATTTTGTGTGTGTTTTCACAGAAACACGATGTTCCAGTCTTCAAATACAACTGCATGTCCCCACTTATTGACAAAGCCCTAAAAAGGTACACTACCAAAACAATGACAATCTAGGTCTGAAGCAGTAAATCGTATCTATAAAGCTCAGTCTCTCAATTAATCGTACTAACTGAAATCTTGATTTATGGATTTTTATTGTTTTAAAGTCAGTGCATGAACATGAAAAAAATACCAAGGGCATGTGTAAGAAAGAACAGCGATGGGCAGTCAACCAAATCTTGAGTTGAAGAAATAGTAACAACTGAAGTTTTTTTTCCTAGTGAGAATAAAATGATTTTATAAGCCAGGGACACACAGGCTGCATGTGGCCCGTGTATTAATTCAATTTCACTTATGAATATACCATAAATATTTAAACTTTGACTTGCTTTCTCTCATATAAAAAGCAGCACATCATTTTCATTCTTACCGCAGAGAGCAATTGCTTCTCATCAATTTACGGCTCCAATTAATTTAATGAGTCTTCCTCTCCTTTCTCAAATGCACAAACCCGCTGCATTGAAAAATGACCCATTCCCGACATAGGAGGCTTGTTGCTAGGGAGCCGACGTCACTGCCCTGTGACTTTTGCATTGCTGCCTGCTACAAGTGAACTACTCCGATAGTAAATATTTAATTTATTATGAAATGCGTGTGTATATGGCATTAATCCTTTAATTGTTGTGTATTTTGTTTGTGTGAATGCAGTACAAAATAAAATGAACAGTAATGCTAAGGGAAATTACATATACTGCAGCCAAGGGTTAAACTCTGATTATTTTTTAGTTATGAGTGGCCTACTATAAAACATGAGGTTAATCTAGTTTTCTGGATATGTGCCCCGTGGGAAGTTTGGCTGTGCACCATTGTTATATGCTATAGCTAGAAATCCAAGAAAAAACTAGAATACTCAACTGTCACACAAGACTAGAAATCACCAGCAGTGGTCTAGTGTTACTGCTCATAAATTCAAACAGAGACCAACTTGTGCATGTGTTTAGTTCTCTTTGTTTAGGTGTTCTTTTTTATTTCAATCATTCAGAATTTATAAAGTACCAACACATCATCTGATGTCCATTACTTCAACACACATTTTTCAAACTCTTGCAAACAAAAGCACTCACTGTATAGGCCGCAGATTTGCTTAAAAAAAAAAAAAAACAAACACCATAACCTTAAGTGATGCTTCCTACTAATCCCATAAAGGTCATACCATAGTTGTTTGAGAAATAAAAATATGAATTCCTAATATTGCCTCTGCAGACAGAAAATACAAAACTGATAACTTCATAGAAATAGAATATGTATAATTTGAATATAAAAACAGTTAAAATACACAGCCCAAAAAAATAATAAATAAATGGACATCCCCTAAAAAGGTATTATGTAACAGTAACAGGTAAATCAATATCAGAATAGGCACACTTGCATTGAAGAAAAACTTGTGTCCGACTGTCAGATTAAGCTAAAGCTGTAGAGATTCCAGATCGTTTTCCCTGGTCAACATATGATGCAGCAAGGTTTGATTTCCAAAATCAAGCCATTTGAATATAAAATCTGCAGACATTTAGAAAGACTTCATTTTGTTAAGCAAAGAAACTGCTATCATATGACAACCATAAGGGCAATACATAAACTGGGTGTGTCAAAGTTCTCAATTTGTCAGAAAAATACAAACCAATACTAACTAGATTACGACTATTTCAACCACCACTAAAAACAGACAGACATTCACACACAATGCATATTTCAGCTAATAAGTTTATTTGTGTTATTTTAAAACAATTCACAATTAATGTGCACACTCAAAAAGGTGAACAGATGTTAAATTACATACAGAAGCATTTCACCACTTAATTTACTTCTAACTCATTCCCCTTTTAAATATTTCCCCATAAAGCGGTCTTATTTTCTCCACCCAGTCATTTTCTAAAACTTTGCTCTAGAGGATACAGCATCTCATGTATATAGATTATGTGCAGCCAGACATAAAATTGGCAACAATATATAAAACTTGCAAGTGTATGTTATTTAATACAACATTAAAATCTACCCACTATATTGCCACACACGACGGTTGCCCTAAATTTAATCAAATTTAAATATTTCTCTTGCTCAGCTTTTACTCCAAGAGTATAATACAAGTTAAACAAAGCATTAGATCTACTGTAAAGCTTTTGCAAATACCTGTATATTAAATAATGGTTATTTATGCTTCTAAATTCAAATTATTGACTGTACAATTAAAACATATGCATTCCTCAAAACGGTAAGATACAGTAAATGACAGTGAAACTGAAGCCCTACAATTCTAAATAAAAATACACACTACAAAAATGCAAAAAAAAAAAAAAAAAAAAAAACACATCTAAAAGAAATACATAATCCAGACACAGACCCTATACTGAAACAATTTCTCAAAATCATAACAGTTCCTCGAATTTACCTTATAAACTGGAGCCCTTGAATGGTCTAGGTTCACCAGTGGCATACACTCAAAGGATTCCTCCTTAGGAACAAACTATCTCAGGGCCTGATTCTATGAACTATGCTTGCAGTATCTTCAACACTGTGTGTGAAAATGAAGGCAGCATTTAAAAAATAAAAATAATAAATATATAACACTACAAAATGAAATTAAGGGGCAGACTTTAAACCAATTATACTGTAAAACATATCTAATATTAGAAATGGTCTGCAGTTAAACTGACCATCATACTAGCAACTATTTGCATGCAAGTTTAAAATACAGGAGAAGTAATTAATTGGCTGAGCCATAGATATATTAATTTAGAAAAAAATGTAACCTGTTTTTTATATTTCTAGATTACTAAACATACAAAAAAAACCAAAAACTTAAGGACACTAAAGTAATGTGCAAAATGCTAGTCTAGAACCTGCCATTTCAGTGATACACATTGACATCTCTTAGAATGTTTGTTTTTATATGTACACATAAAAAGATCCTGGTAAGTCAAGGCATTAGATAACCCACACAATATTAAAAACATAATGGAGTCTAGATACAATATCCCCCCCCCCCCCCCCAACAGCTGAGGTCTACCAACAAGTAAGCTATCCTTATTTAGATATGTTTAAGTTGAACAATTGGCCATCATGCAATTCATTTAATCATTTGGATACAAATAAAAAATTGCAATCATTAATGTCTTGCCATTTCTAAGCATTTCTTACTTTATAGAATCTTAACTTTCCAAAATTATTTGTTTTAGAACATTGAATTTCTTTTGAAAGGTTTACTGCAAAACTACAAAAGCAAATCAAATCATTCACAATTCAAAACACTGGTGTCCTTAGGTTATGCTTACCTGTTGTACACTGCAGCAGAACCTAAGGTGCAAGGTCTGGGTGACACTGCAAAGATTAAATATTGCACTGTTTGCAATCAGTAAATATTCAATCATTCATTTATGAACCAATTCAACAGCCTCCTTATGTAATGTTCTATGTGTCACAGGAATGAATAGTTAAAGGACCACAATGCTTAGAAATGTATGTTTTCTAAGAGACCCTACCTTGTTTACTGTACCTGCTATTCGTTTCAGATAACTATACATTTAGCAATGATAACCTTACTGTTAAACAAAATGAGAAAGCAAGAACGGTTTCTACAATACAAATTTTTAATTTGCAGACCTTAATCTTAACGAGACATACAATCTAGTATAACAGTATCTCTCCTTTCCACTTAATTAAAAATGTTCTTATCCTCTATGAGCATGGATTTAAAATCTGCATACTCTAAACAGAATTACTAGATGCACATATGTAAGTGTACATTTTTCATTTAAGGGCAATTTTGCTTAACTCGATACATTTTTGGTGTCAACTCACGTTTCAGAGTACCAAAAGGGAACGGTCAGGCTGGCAAGCATCCCTAAAAAGCGTAGTACTCTAGAAAAAAAAGATACTTAAACTACCAGTTTATGCTACAACCAAAATTCACACAAGTCTGGTTAATAATGAAAGACAAGGCCTAAGTGTTTACATTTAAATATACTTGATAAGGCATTTAATATATATAAAAATATAAGTGGTATATTACGTTTTTGTACAATGCTTTAATACTTACCCATGTACAGATAAAAGCCTACCTCCCCCCAAAAAAACATTTCATAACTGTTTTAAAAGCACTACATTTTAATCTCTCAAAGAAATACATTGAAACCGAAGCAGGCAATTCAGATCCGTTGTATTCATGTTTAGTACTTACAGTGCAATGCTCCTTGAAGGAACACAAAATCAAGGATGATGCACAGCATAGGCCTCCTCAGCCCTACACACCTATTTCTACGCTGGATGCATTTTAACAGACAATGGGAAGGCAAACTATTTGCATTCATGTTTCTCTTTTAATCAAATTAGAGTTAAAAAAAAGCCAGCAAATATATACAAAGCAAACAATTACTTGAGACAACAGAGAAACTTTAAAAATCAGTACTTTTGGAAAGAAATTCTGTTAATATACAGAATGTATACCTGTGCTGTAAAAAAGCAGCAATTCCAACTAAAATGTTCAGTAAAGTCACATTTATGGGAACATTTAGTAAAATACTTTAGTCTTTTTGCTTACCGCTTTTCTAAACTTTCCTGTGAGGAAAAAAGGTGTACTCTTATTAACAGTTCAGTCTATCTCGAGTCAGCATTCAGATAAAGTTATTACACAGTACATTGAACATGCTACAGTACTAGACTGAAAAAATATGCAACACGTATGCTGCCAATGCAATATTTTTACAGATGCATGTTGCCCATTTCTAAAAATCAGATAGTTAGAAAGCTGGTAAAAAAAATAAACAGCTACACAGAGATAAAAACAACTGATCTAAAAAAAAAAAAACACTATCAAATAAAACGCAATACAACGACTTCACTTTAGTAAGACAAGCAATGTTCTCATTACCAAAAAAAAAAAAAAATGCAGGTCAGGTACACAACTTGACAACTGCAAAACTAAAAACTGAGCATTTACCATTGCTAAAGAGGGTCAAAGAACACCTGCTACTTCCAAGTTTTAAAAAAAAGCCAGGACAGTTTATAGAAAGCTTCAGTGCGTACACTATTGATTTCACAAAGTAACTTGCACGATTCATAATTACCCATATATTTCCACCCAACTTACCAACACAGGAGGTTTCATTTTGTTTTATTGCAAAACACAAAACAGCCACTTTTAAAACTGAGATGATATACATGGAAATTACTACAGTTTATAAACAGAAGCATTGACCACAAGTTGAAATACAGGAGCTGGAATGTCCAAATCTAACCACATACTAAAAACAAACCATTCATTTATTATACAAGAATCGCCTCCGGAATGGTTATTCTAAACATTTTTTTTTTTTTATTATTATTTAAACTGTTTTTAAACCAAAGAAAATAAAGATCTTCATCAAGGCGTCTGCATCCAAACATTAACAAAGGTTTTTTTCGACAATGAAGCATATACTCTATGTCCACTTCACATTACTGGCCCTGTGCAGAAGAGATACATAAGAAATACATTTTAAGGTTAACAACAAGAACAGTTAGGCTAATTCTAAGGTCTGAGCCTGCATAGGGAAGAAAGGAATTAGTAGGTATGTTGCCATCATAGCATACTTTTCACCACCTGCAGGAGAAATGTATTTTTTTTAGTACAACACTGGTTTAATGCATGCAATATCAAGTTATAGCACCATCTCTGAATGTTCTGCACAACCTGGAGGGGGGAAACTGTTTAATGCATGCAATTGAGTACCCTTTCTTTAAAAGATGTATTAATTGTAACAACTTATACACACACGTGAAGATTGTGACAAACCAACCTAATGTTCTATTCAACCCTTAGGAAGAGTATACCTGCTGTGCTTGTGGTGCTGGTGGATGTGGAGGTACTGTCTGTGGGCTTCCCTGCCCGTAATACGCAGCCTGTTGCCTGTAGTACTCTGCCCATGCAGCACTGTAGTCTGGTTGGCCAGCTGCTGGGGTAGCACTAGCTGGAGCTGGCTGACCTTAACATTTGATTGAAGGGGAGAGAGTATAGAAAAAAAAAAAGTTAGTTTTGTGACACATTTATGTATTCCTCACACACCAGCCAAAAATATGTATATACTTTATGGCAATCTAAATTACTTTTCTGGTTAACTTAAGACTCTTGATTGTGACAAATTTCTGAATCTGTGGGGTTAAAACTGTACATTGTAAACATTTTCCATCTAATTAACACGTTTACATACATATTTATACTACTGCAGAAAGTTCCGTTTCACTTGGAATATGTATTAATTTTCAAGAGCTGATCCAAGCATCTTATTGGCGTGTATACTTTCACTTGAAAAGTGAATACCTTGCTTTTTATAGTACTCCTCCCATGCCTTTGTGTAATCCTGTGGCTGCTGTTGACCCTGTTGGCCTGAAAGGATGAAAAGTTTTATTGCTAAAATCTTTCAAATTGTTTATTGTCATAACTTGGATCTTAACCCCAAACTAAATGTTTCACATTACATAGAGTATATATTTAATGGTTTCTCCACTTTCTGAAATACTACATATGGTGCTAACCGACCAACAATTACATTTCACAAAGACAATACATAATGACTTGTCTGCTTTGTATTCTTCTTTTGAGTGGATCTGTGAAAGATTAAGCAGCAAAAATGCATACAATCATTTTTATATATTAAAACGGCAGTCAAATTAAATTGCACAACAGATTAGCAAACATGTTGTGCAAGTTCCCACCTAAAAATACTAAGGGGACTGGCAAAAAGTCCACTGATGCTTTTTAAAAATAAATAAATTTAAAAAAAAGTGAGACCATTTGAAGGCAATGGATGCGTTTTAATCTTTGAAATTTGATGTGTTTTGATTTAAGGTATTTGGTTTTCTGTATACTGTCCAGACTAACTGCCTCCACTGTTCTGTCTAAATCTACATTTTCAAAATGCTTTATACCCAATTTCTTGTAATATTCCTCCCAGGCCTTCGTGTAATCTGCCTGTCCACTCTGACCTGGATTCTGCTGGTCACCTGTTAAAAATGGTACAATTGCAGTAATTGGTAACCATTCCTTGAAAGACTGCGCTAATGTTTTCTACCTGCATTTCTATTTTCTTCAACAACTGAATGTTTGGAAGGAATATTCACCTTGACAAAGGCAAAGTAAAATGCATATAATTGTAAGTTGCTACCATATAGCAGCTGAATGCAAGCTCTATATTGCAACAGAAGGCAAAATAAATCAGTTGAATGTGTGCAACACACTCACTTATTTAGTTTACCTGTTAGGTATATGTGCAAGACAGTTTAGGGATTGAGGTAACTGTCAGAATGAAGTTTAAAAAAATAAAATAAAATTAAAAACCACACCCCCTCGCACCTTTTCTTGGATTTTGCTCATATACCTCAGCAGATTTATCGACTCAGGTTTACTTGGCAATAAATCAAAAACCGAGAAATCTACACCTTTTGGTAGAAAATGCTAAAAAATGCTACAAGCCAGAACATTTACTTACCTTGTCCATTTGTCTGGCCTGAACCTGGAGCAGCATTTGAAGCTGCTACTGGTGCTTGTGGTTGCTGCTGATACTGAGAATAGTAAGCTGCCCATGCTGCTGCATTAGCATCTGCTGCTGCTTTACCTGTAAAACATGCACAGCACAAGAGTCACTCAAACACTTCAGAAAAGTACAACCAATTTATACATATGCCAAAAATGCTACATTAAATTTGTTGTTACCATTTCTGAAAGTATTAGCCAACATTCCTAATTTAGTTCCTAAGTTAGAAGTTGTTTTTTTTTTTTTTTTTGCTTACCAGGGTCTTGTTGTCCTTGTTGTTGCCAATGTGGAAAACCATTACCCCATCCTTGTGGTTGATATGGTGCTGGAGGACCACTACAAAATTAAACAAAGTTGAGCAACACATTATTTATGCTTGAAGAAAAAAAAAAACACACACAACTGCATTAAACGGAGTGTATACTTACTGAGGTCCTTGGGGTCCCTGATTGTAAGGTCCAGGGTTGTAAGGTCCCATTTGTGCTGGTGGCCCTGGAGGTCCTTGGGGACCATGTGGTGCTGGACCTCCATGAGGTCCTGGTGGGCCATGGGGTCCACCTAATGGACTCACCGGACCCTAGGATAAAATTTAAATAAATGTAATCTACTTAAAAGTATCTGGTCGGCCTACTTTGCTTGCCAACGCCAATAATCAAGTGTTATTGAAATACAGTACAAGTTATACTCACTCCAATTTTTTCTTCAACAAGCTGTCTGGCATAGTCAATCTGTTGATGTGATCCACGGATTGTGAACATTTTAAGACTGGGATCTGCATTGGGAGGAGGATTTCTTTGTAGCTCTATCCTTGCACCAGACTGCTGGCTAATACTTTTTATAGTTTCTCCACCTGAAAGAACAAAAACCTGTTAACATCTGCTTAAAGTTCACACATTAAACAACGGCTCCATCCTATCTAGCTGTCAGTATTTCCTTGATACTATAAACATTAAAAGAAGTTCTCTTGCGGACGTTTCAATAATGCATTTAACACACATACAATTAAGACAGAAAGACCTTCAAAATGTACTTCATGTCATTTTATGATTTTCAATACACTCAAAAAGAACAAGTATATCTTCCAAACAATTAGCATGGTTACCTTTTCCAATGATTAGCCCTGTCTTCATAGTAGGAACTGTAAAACTGAACTCCTGAAGTCCACCTGGGGGACCCATGTTCCAGTTGCCTTGGCCCCTTCCTCTTCCCCGGCCCCCTGGTCCAGGAGGTCCACCAGCCTACAAGGATAGCAAACACCCATTAGCCCTATGCTAACTAAGCTGTTACACTAAATAGCAATCAACTGCAACGTTTAAGTCACTAACTTAAAATTAAAAACAAATATCCTACATTTAAATAAATAAATGGCTGTCTTCAGTTTATAATAAACTTTCCTGTCAATGTTGACACATCAACTGGACAATGCTTGCAACTATTGAAAAAAAAGGTTAGTTGTTTAATCCACACTGGACTGCAGCGCTTGCTTAAATATACACACACGTTGCAACAAAAAACAAACCTGTACGCTTCTCAGGAGGTCACCGATTATTTCTGCAGCGTGCTGGGATCTGTCTGGGGGTCCCATTATCTGAGCTATTCTTTCTGGTGTGGTTCCATCATCTGAGAAGTTAATGACATTTTTAGGTTTAGCTTTTTTAAAAAAAAATTGTCATTATGCCTTTCCACTGTCCATGCTACAGTCTCAGCTGTTGAGCAGAACACCATTGTTCTTGGTTCTAAAAACACATTGTTCTACAAAATGTCAGTCTTTTGCATGTTGTCAAAGAAATGTATTCCTTCAATGTTTAATACTAAATTACTGATCACATTACATAGAATCACAACAGCCATCTCACCATAAGAGAAGAAGCCCACCTGTTGTATTAACCATACCTGGTTTAAACTGAATCCTGACACCAGTATCATTCTGAATCTTCTTAATCATTTCTCCATTTCTGCCTATTACAATGCCAACTGCAAACCGCGGCACAGGAACCTAAGATAAAAAGTTAAAGAAAAGCAAAACAGAACTATTAACAAAGATACTAAAATCAAGGTAGTGTGTCATTTGTTTAACAAACCACAACTACATACAGACATGACAAATATCAAAGTTAAATTCAGTTAATAAATAAAATTGATAATAAAAAAAATCTTTAGTACCTGTGTCTCACTTACATCTAAGCCAAGGTCATTTCCACCCATTCGGGATCCATATTCATTACGTTGTTCTCTAAATCCCCCTTGATCTCTGATAAGTTCCATCACCATATCTTTAGCTTGCTGTAAATACATAAAATTAAATGACTGCACTTCTTGTAAAACATAAACCGTTTCAAAACTTGGGCACTGACTCACCTGAACCTTAAATGGCTCTCCTGTAATTCTGAGTGGCTTGTCTGCTCCTGTGTTCTGTGGTCCTTCCTGAATCATCACCATCTTCACTCCAGCACGTTCCTGACAAAAAACAGTTTGTATACAAACTTTGTATACAATAACAGTGCACTCGAACTATAAAATTTGAACATTAATATGTGTTTGCTCACCTGCAATTGCTTTATTGTTTCTCCACCCTTTCCGATTACCAAGCCAGCTTTACTGGCTGGAACCAAAATTTCTTGAACCGACATTCCTGGCCCATCTGAATGGTGGAAGACAGGTCCAGGTCGTCCCTTCTCTACAATTTCACCCAATAGGCTTTTTGCAGACCTAAATAAACATAACATTTCCAAAATGTATAAGACCAGTAGCTACACACTTCAGAAAGTATACTGTACCAAATATATTCATGCCAAAATAAATATTTAATATACTTACTGAATTGAATCAGGAGAACCTGTTAACATGACGGATCTGTCAGGAAGACCACCACTATCTAAAAATAAATAATTTTAAACAATTAGGACACAAATTATGTAATCGCTTATGATAAAAGGTTACAACCTATCCCTTGTAAGCTAGTTAAGTAGTGCTGCACATACATATATACTACAAAGTTTACCTTCCTTATAGTACTACATGCACTGCAAGACATGCAACAGTCTAGACTTTTAGCTTTAATGCTGATGTTATTAAAATACATTTTGCCATTTCTTACCTGGGGCAATCTGTATTTTGCATCCAGACTCCTGCTGCATGCGAGATATTTGTTCGCCACCTCTGCCAATTACTGAAAAACAAAACATTGCATGACAATGAGAATCAGGAAGGTTTTTCAGTACGTTAATAAAAAGGAAGTTTGTCTCAAAGTTGATATACTTACTAAATCCAACCATTCCATCTGGAACTTTGAATTCCTCTGTAACGACCGACCTAAAAAAATGTCAGTTAACACTTTAGAGATCAATACATTTATAAAACTACTATTGCACATTAAAAGGCTTTTTAACTTCTAAATTGGGTAAAAGAAGCTTAAGTAGACAACTGGTAAAATATGGACTCACTCATTATAAAAAATGTAAACTACAGCTCCCAAGACAAGCCTGCATTCCCTCACCCAACTTTATGCCAGGACCTATATACTTGTTCCATAACATCTGAAGTGCCGAATATAAAGCCTAGAACTTAATTTGTTGCCATCTAACTCTTACATTTTGAAAGACCAAAATGTGCCAGGAATTATCATTAACAAGTTAGTCTGGGTACGTGACACACATTACCCGAGATTTGCATCTCCTGAAATAACCTCTACACTTGCACTGTTTAATTAATGAAAATAAATGTGCACTTACCTCTGAGATGCACCCATTCCTCCCATTGGTGAGCTAAATGCTGTATAAAAAAATAAAATAAACTTGTGAAATGCCCTCAAACAGCCTTAACCTTAAGTGATTTTTAGAGTCTTTACTATTTTTATTCATAAATCAATTATATAGAAAATGTTGTAAAGACAACCATAACTGTGTTTAATCTAACTAAGTGGCCAATGAAGTTCATAACTCAAGGTTAAACTCTTAATACCTTTAGTCTTAAACTAACTAACCAACCAACCATATATCCACCCACACACTATACATAGAAACTCAATATATCTGAATGCATTGCACTATGCAAATACAATACCAAGTATTATGCCAATGCCCTTAAGTTTATACAGTTAAAAAAAAAAAAAAGCACCCAAGACTTCCTTTATTTAAGGAATGCAACTTGTTTCCAGTTATTTAACAATACTTACGATCATTCTGGGAGGCGACCTTCTTGGAGTCTGGTTGATCTGTAACAAAAATGAAAATGTTCTATATTGTGATCCTAGAATGCTGTATTTTTGGTAACCCGCTGCTGCAAATCTTAGAGGCTGAAAAGAAAATGTTTTTCAACTAAGAAATGTTAGATACTGTTCGTAACATGACTGTTATCTGCCTTTGTCAAACTACATTCTTAAACCAGGACTATACAAATCAAAACACTGAATGGAAAAAATTCTCAGGCTAATGATGCTTAGTGTACCGAGGTATAGCAAGACATGTTCTTTCAAAAAAAGGAACGGACAGCTTTTAGAAGACATGGGTTAGAAATAATCACTGGTTCTTAGATATACTTTTCCACATGCACCTCATCAGTCACAAGTTTTTCAAAATAAATCTTGCTGCCAAGACAATAAAAAGGACACAACCTCCCCAAAACGAGGCAACATCCTATGCCATTCCATCAACTTGTTTCGTACTTCACAAGCGGTTTTAGTTTTCACATTTCAAAGGGTTTAAATGGCTATTGGTAAAAATGGCTACTCGCATGTGTTTTTCCCTGCAAATACGTAATTATTTTTTTATAGAAGGAACTTTTCATTTTCTCATCCTGGCTATATGAATGTAGTGCTTATCCATGTATCCAAGTTCATAAAAGAAAAATAAGGTCCTAGCAGGATTTCCAAAGCGTGCACACAAACTTGTGTTTGAAATTTTTTTTTTTTTTTTTTTTTTTTTTTTTAAAAACACAACACAAATGCCAATTCCATTTTGTTTTTTTTTTTGCTGGAGTGCAAACTTTCCAATTTGTGTATGGAAGATTACTATAAATACTTGACTGACAGATATTACACATTCACATACTACACACAGGTTAAATAAGCAAAAAGTTCCTGCCTTTGAAAGGAGAGGACATTCCCTCCCAGTGTGTTCTACTGCTCAGACTTGTCCAAGAGTCATCTACACATGAAATAAAAAGAACACATGACAAGCATAAGCTGAAGCATCATTACCTCTGTCTTACTCAATTTAAACTGTACTAATGGAGTACCACAAATCTAGATTCCTGCACAATCAAATTCAAAGGCACAGTAGTACTGAAAGACTAAATAGTTTCCAGTATAAACCACTGTTAAACAAGCCAATATATACACACATTGGCACAAACGTCCAAAAACTCAATACAAACGCTAGCACATGCAACAAACTTGACTCAATACATCACCCGACCCGACTTTCATTTGTTTTAAATGAACACAGGACACTAGTCATATCTAATAAATGTTAACTGTGGAAACTAAAAAAGTAATCCATGCAAAAGTAGATTGTTTAAAAACAAAGTGTTACTTTTTGGATAATCAATTTTATACATATGCCTAGCAGAATCAAAATCAAGGCGTATCTCCCTCCAACCAGGAAACAATTATCCACTTGGGCTCTATGACAATGTCAGAGAAATTAACTTGTATGGCATCATTAGTATTGCCATGGATTTCTAGTAGTGGCGAGATAGAGAAAACATGAGCTGCAGTTTTGTAGCAGTGAATTGTAACTCAGTATGTTGCAAAGAAAAAAAAAAGTGTATGGAAGGAAATCAAGTTTAGAACTGGATCCTCTCGTATTTGTGTCTTGGGCGAGACAAACTCACCTGCATCTTCCAAAGGCCTCTTCTGACCTCCATATCCAAAGTCATTTGTACTGGCTGGAGGAGCACCAGCCCCATCCCCGCCTATTTTAGCAGCAATCTGAAAAGTAAAAAAAAACAAAAGATAACAAAAGTTACTTACAACCTTGACTTTTCATTATCAGGAAAAAAAATGCACCAGTCACGGAATTAAACCGAGTATCAAACGTACAGCACCAGATACAAACATCCTGTCGGAGGAACTACAAATAGAAATTTATAAACTGCTTACACTATATTGACTAACATGTTAGCATATTTGTTATTTCCCCCCCACACACAACATTGACAAGACATTCAAATTCTAAACAAATACAATCCCGCCGTCGATTGTTTTATATAATGTAATTTATACCAAAAAAAACCCAAACACTTCCTGTAAATGTGGTTTCCACTGTAAATTTCACATTACCCATCAGAAATAGTGTTCAACCATATTTGTTAATTAAACAGATTAAAACATATTTTGCGTGAACCACCGCTTTTAATTAGAAAGTTGTTTCTCGGGGGACAACCACAGCGTGTAACGAGATACTAGGGCCTTGAAAAAAAAATAAACAAAGAACCGGATAATTCTGGTACGGCGTAATTTCTTGGTGGGCGCTAACAGTAAACAACAGTATACTAAATTAAATACTATATAAATACAGTATACTATATTAAAATAACATTTTATTGACTCGGCAAAACGGGGAGGGGGTGGGGTGGAGGGTATACAATCTTTTGTTGAAATACTTCAACAGAACTAGGCCCTTAGGCTCCAGATCTCCCTCATGTTTAAGACCTCCATTTATTATTTTTCTAACACCTAATTTACATGATTTTAAAATGCGTAAACTTAAAACACTGACCTGCCTAGCCCTTTGGAGGGCGTCTTTAAAAGCGTCGTTCATCCCGCCGCCTGCGCCCGAAGATGGAGGAGCTACATTCGAATAATCAGCCATTCTGAGTTTCAATCTCGATGCGTCTCTGACTCGTGAGAAGAAGGAGAAGATGGCGGTCCGTCTCTGAGAGCAGTTAATGCGACACAGCGAGGGAGGGGCAGGAGCAGCCGGGAGGGATCGCGAGACGCAAGGAGACACGCTGATAGGTTTCTATCAAACGCAATCAAGCGGTGGGCGGGGTTAAAGTCGAGAATCACAACACTAAAACGTGTTTTTTTTTCCCCATTTCTTTTTATGAAAATTGACAAAAGGATTACTTATAAATATTTATATATTAAAAACAAAAAAAAAAAAACCTTTGAGCGCAAAGTACAACTTTAATTCGATAACAACACAGAGGGACATGATATCCTTACTTAATTAGCCTAGATAATAATGGACTTATCGGATAATGTGTTTGTCGAGACAGCGATATACCATTTCATAATATATTGTAATAGCTTATGTGCCGCCTTTATGTTTTACCGGTATATTAAATAAGTTATTTGATACTAGTGTAAGAGTGGAAATGAAATATTGGTTATTGGGGATAGTGGTAAGATGCCTTTCTTTTAATTGTGCCGTTGCCTTTACAGTTTTTTATTGTTAAGTGTACAGATATATTTCTAACCAATACCAGTTCCCTTGTATATTTAAAACAATATTATTTGATTTGCATTAGTTATGTCAGATCATACCAAAAAATTACTTAAGAATATGAAGTATTCATCTATATTATTATGCAACGGGCTTTCACTTTGGGCCTCGCTTGATCAGGCGTAGGCATTTAAGAACATCTTTGGTAGGCCACAATTATTAACTGTTTAAAGAACAGTTGAAAAACTAAGAACAGTGTTTTAAACCTGCTTTAGATCACACACGACTAGTTTTTGTTTTTAAATTCCAGTTGTTCTAATGAAATTCAACCTGTTCTTTTTGTCTTTTGAAAAATCCAGTTACACGGTACAGCAAACGATAGGTGCTATGACTACAACTCAGAACATCCCGAGAGATTTATCAGTAATAAAATGTGATGCAGACATTTTAGTTTTTCGTGCTACACCACACGTGGCTTCATCCTAATTAAGATACAGTGTCGTAATTAATACTGGCCTGTCTTTCACGTCCGAATATGCATTTAAGTTACCACACTCTATAAACTCCAGTGTTAAATCTCGCTTAAAATACTGTCGCGCAATCACATTTATTAGTAGCATGTATTTATTTTGAGGTCGTTTTTGTTTTCAGTGAAGCAAAAACATAGTAATAGTCAATCACCTAAATTCGCCACCATTTATAGCTAGTTACCCAACCCCAGCACTTCACATTTGCAGGGGCACCCATTGTGAGCTATGGATTGATCAATTCTGAAATGTTTGTTTGACGATTCCAGACAAGAGGAGGTGTTTTTGGATAATGTAGTCTTCTGTTCGGAATTCAACACAGTGGAAGTGTCACCAGGCTTAATGAAAATGCAAGATCATGTTATGAACTGATTCTCGCATAACAACCTTCATACCAAAACATTTTGAAAAGTAATTCACTGGGACATAATATGAATGAATTGAATGGGAGTGCAACATTTCTGGTAAAACAATTGTATATGGCATCTAACTGCAACTGAGTTTAGTTTCTTGCTACCCTTTGTAACTGATTCAAAATAGGGCTACGTTATGGTGGTTTTTGTTTTTGTCCTTGAAAATATTTTCCCATGTGATTTTTCAATAGTGTTGTATTGAATAAATAGCTACCTTTGTTCCAAAATACTTTTGGGCTGTAAATAAGCTTAAGCTTCGAAAGACAAAAATATATATGGTTACACATATTTTCTCCAACCTTTCCTCAATAACTGTAACTATGCAATTTTCAATTGATGGCCACATTTTATGTTATTGAGGTGGTTTTGTTTTCCATTTTTACTCTCTTATTAGGGCTAGTCTGTGAAACACCGAGGATGGAATGTACCCACTTGAAGACCCCAGAGATGTACCCTACTTAGCTCAATCCACACGGTTGTCATGCTGATGCGCTGGGGAGAACACACTGGGTTGATCCCCGGAGCCAGCATCGCAGCCGTGTGTGCTGATGCGCTGGGGGGGCAAAATTAGCTGATCCCTGGAGCCAGCATTACACTTCAGCAATCAACACCAGACAGAAGGATATCACATCATCAGATAAAGCAACGCAAATGGATGGAGATGCAGATGGATCACATTAGTTTACTGTAAAGCTACATCTTAGTTGGTGCTTATCTTGGCGAGAGCCGAGTTCAAATCAGCATTAAGTTTAACATCTACTCTCATGTAATGGAAATCATGTTCCCTAGAAATAGTATGTAGTGTATTACAATAATATTTTGACAGACACCATTTTTTTTTTAAAATCAAATGTATCTGAAGTTAATCCTCAGGTAAATTAACAATACGTCATATAAGCTTGTTGCAGGCCTATGTACAGGTGACAGCATTTTAGATTGGATGCTGTTAAATAGAGATTTTTCCTGTGGTACTTTAATATCAAAGAGCTCTATAATTGATGATTCAAACATGAGGTTTTTGTTGTCTGCCACCGTTACCGAAACAATGCAGCAGTCCCTGCTATATTAGGGTTTCAAATGTTTAAAGAAGTTATGATGCTGGTACTAATGCAGAGCTAGTAATATAAAATGGCCTTAGAAGCACATTCTAAAAGCAAAACCCTTCAGTTTAAGAAACTTAAGTGAATTATTTAAATACTTCATGAAACGATTGTCAATTTTTAAAATGAAATAAAACTGCTCTAAACTGGTACATGGCATTTAGAAGCAGGCTAAGCTGTGGTGCAGTTTGTGTGTTGCAATAGTGAAATGGAACCTGAAGATATTTTTACTATATAGGGAAATGCAGGAAGCACAGTTCAGGCTCAGTGTAAAATATCTTTTATTCAATTCAATATCAACTGTTACAACATTCAAAATAAAACGCTTTGCAATGCATGTTTAGTGACTTTAATTGATATTTTTAATTTATAATTGAACAAAAATCCTAATACAATATTATGTTATTTCTCAAAAATACATGTTTCAAAAAAAGCTTTTTCTTCAATTATGTGAAAGTGAGATCTAGTTGAACTTATATATATATATATATATATATATATATATATATATATATATATATATATATTTTTTTTTTTTTTTTTTTAAACAAAGTCTGTTCATTTAAATATACAAAATATTGTCTAAATTCTGTACAATAAGGGTTTATTTTTCAGTTGCTCAGGTTTAGTTCTTTTGCAAGGCGCTAAAATGGAGTGTCTCCTTGACATTACATGCATCATTCATTTTGTGTATTATAATTTTGAAATTTCAAAAAAGATGAACGAAACCAGTCATGTGTTCAAAGAAAAATAAAATTCCAGTTTAGAAGTTATGAGATAGTTTAAATAGACACATGGAAATGCCCTCACAAAGCTAGCTCCCATTCCACTGTATAGACCTCTAACTCCATTTTTCACGTAGATGTTTTGAAACATTTCAATAACACTTGATGTATTCACTGTATCTTGAAGAGCTAGAAGAGAAATAATATAAAAAAAAATAGATCAACGTCTTAAATTTGTTTCCTGATGAAAGATTGTTAACAGTTTGTTTTAGGCTGTTCTAAAAAAAAAACTTTAATGACCTTAATGACCTTTATTTTACCATTGCTATATGATAATGCCACACAGATAATCACACATTGTTAATATCATCAGAACAGTGACTATGCAGCATATCCCAACAGAGGACAGTGTCTAGAGCTATTTTTGTTTTGATAGAAAGTTGACTTTTAAAAAGAGTAACAGTGCATACATACAGGGGCAAAAAACTTTCAAAAGAGTTCATAAAACTAGAGTTACACAGATGTCGACAACATAGTATTTATATCCCTTTCGGTCGCGATTTTTTTAAATGACATTTATAAAACTTTATTTGAACTGTATGGAGTACAAGAAGATTCTCTGCAAAGAATTAAAACAAAAACATGTATTCTGTGTTGCAGTGACCGGATATACTGTTGCTCACAAGATAACATTTTGTGAAAACAGCACTCCATTATATTATGTTCTTTTTTTTAATGATCGCTTAATGGACTTTAAAAAAATCACCTGAAACAGCGTTATGTGTTTTTTTTTTTCTGTATTCATTCATTAAGGGAAAGCAAAGTACAGTATATTGAATCTACTTTAAAATCCTACCCTGAGCTTGTTGCTTAGTTCTGATGGTGGCTAAAGGGTAGCTTGCCACATGGCCACAAGCAAATGCAACAGAGCTACAGGTAAACAGCTGTGTGATGCTGGTGTTTGTTGGATCTGTGTTTGCCCAGTTCATCATTGTCTACAAAAAAATAAGTTAACATTAGCTGAAGTATCCGGCCTTGCCCGGGGAAATTAAATATTTCATGCATGACAAATTGGGGAATGGTAACCTTATGGTTTCCTATAAGTTATCAATCTTGGGTGTCGCACAATGCACTCGGACCCCTTTGTCTTTTTTCAACTTTTTAATTTTTTTTTTTTGGTTTTCTGATTTCTTTAATTTGAAATAGATTGAACCTATTGAAATGGGGTTACTAAATAAAGTACCCCGGGGGTCAAAATTCTGGATCCAAACATAGCCCTCGACCTCCCCCTGGATGAAGGAGGAGCTCATGCAAAGTTTGGTTGCACTGCGGGGTCCGAATGCATAAAGGAACAGACAGACAGACAAACGTTCTTCTTTATACACTAAGATTAAAGTGTGCCTTTATTGCAAAGACAAATCTATTAGATCTTTTAGTTCTGAAGTTTAAAGTAAAATGATTATAATAATGTAATATTCTGGATACTAAGATATTCTTTTCACCTTACAAAGAAATAAAGCCATTTTAAAAATAAATAATGTAATTACAAAAATTAGGGAAAATGCATGCTAAGAGTTTTAATCAACTGGAGCATGGGTCAATCACCAAACTGTTTTTATTTTTTGAATACCGTCTGTATTATAAAATCTTTTAAAAAAGAAAATAAAAAACATATCCCTATTATGCATCATTTAGTAATATATTGTACGATAAGGGTGTTCCTCCAGAATAAGCTAAGAAAGGACATTTTAACTCATGCAGACCTACCTTGTAGACTGCACACTCTATACCAGCATATGGTATCATACAGAGGATGCTGGGTTTAAACCCTCTATAAAAGGCCTGTATTGATTCCTTTTGGTACATGGACTTAGCACACCCAATGATGCCTGTGTACACACTAGCTGTCTGGAGGTTCAGCCTGACTTTTAAAATCTAAAAAAAAAAAAAAAAAAAAAAAAAACTAAATACTTTGTATAATACAATAGGTCACCACATTTGTAATGTATCTTTAAAAGCCTAAATGAGACTTTCTCTTTAACTAAAATGTGGCCACTTTTCAAGTTTTCAAAAGAGTACTGAAAGGGGCAAAAATTATATAAGGTATAAGCCACTATTTAAAACTGCACTGATTATATTTTCTATATTACTGACTAATTTGTGTAAAAAATGAACATTTAAAAAACGGTGAATTCAACATTAAGAATACTGTACAATAAATGATCCTAATACATTTACCTTGTCCTTAGGAAAGCATTCTTACTTTTGGCAAGGTCACTTATTAGGCAGGTAGTGTCTGCTATTGTTCGCTATTATTTTCCAATGCAAGTTTCTTTTTTACATTACCTCTAAGGGATAGAAAACTGCATGTGCTGCCGCTCCAGAGACACAGCCCAGGACAAACCTCTGATGGATATTTAAATCATCTTCTGTCACATGACCAAAGAGTTTTATCTGGAGAGAAACCCAGCAAAAACCTCAGTATTATTTTGTGTTTTCTGAATAGTTTAGTCTTACACTGTGTCTGTTCATGAAGCCTTTTTAGATATGGTAGCACCAAATTCTAGCAAGATGCTGTTCAATGTTGTCAATGAACATATCAATATTTAATTAGACTTCATCTGATGATTTGCATGGTTTTACAAATATAATTAAAGTCATGCATAACCAGATATACTAAGCTTTTGCTCCAGTGCAAAGGATACTTTTTAGAGGTATTCAGACTACAGCACTGTACATGCTACTTGTTTTAGAACATTTTGCACTGTAGCAAAAGCTAAGTAAATCTGGTTCTGTATCTTCTAATGAAATGTAATGCATGGTACAGTACATGTGCTAAGAATAATACATACCTGGCTGTATATTAAATACTGAAAAGCAGACTGCGGGCTTCCTTTCATAATGCTCGCTGTATTCCCCTGCCACAGAGACTTTAAGCCATCTGGTCTTATTTGTTTTAAGCCATGCAAGACCCCTTTGGAACTATCCACCTGAGGAGAAATACAAATCATAAAACCAGCCTTATTTTCAGTCCCCGTTCACTCTTTGCACTGAAAATTCTTTTCAGTAGTATTTATTTTTCTCTTATCTATTTTTAACAGCTTTTTGCTGATGCACAGCTGGTGGTGAACTCGCTGGTAAAACATACTTGAAGTTGGATTTTTAAGCGATCTATTGGTGCAGTGATAGTCCTGGACACTGAATCTGCTACTCCTCCAGCAAAAAGCATCTTTTTCCAGGCACCTGAATTAATCTCTTCCTCTGTGAATTGCGTTGGCATGGTCAAACTTTCACCAACATCAAATACCTACAAAAATAAGGTGGGTTCATTAAGTTACAGGATCCATGCAATTTGGCAATAATGATTGGTAAAATAAAACGACTTTTCAAAAAACATTCCATAGAAAACACAGCAAGGTGCTCAAAGAATTTGTAAATCATCATTGGAATGCATGCTAGTCATAATGTCTTTACCATGCTACGTTTCCAGGAAGAAACCAGTTCTTCTATGTTGTCTACTGGATTCAGGATGATGTGATGAAGAAATTCATCCCAGTCTACAGTCATGGAACCTTCCTTGTCCATCCTTTTGAAAACAATACATGTTTTATTTTTCTGTGACGGAACCTGATGATATCATAGTACATTTTACTGAGCTGTTTAGTTGAAGAAATAAAAACAACAATAGAAATGCAAATACCTATCTTTAAATTAATATGAAATACATCCCAGTAGATACATTGGAGCACTATTCACTCACTTCCCCATACAGTATATACTGAAGTTACATTTGTAATTGCAAAATGCCAAACACTTTTATGAACAAGCAGTCAATACTAATTCAGATGATCAAATGCTATGGTGTGTTTCAGGAATCAAGCAGATACATGTCAGCCAATGAGAACAAACACACATCTTACATTTGTATTATTTTTTCTGCATGTCTCTTTGTTATCTCCACTCCTAAATCCTTGAACAATTCTGTGACTTCGTTCTGGTCAACAAACCCTAATAGTCAGAAAAAAAGAAATGAATATGAAATACAAAATGAGTGTAATATTATTCCACCTTTCCTACATCCTCTATTAAAGAGCTACTCTTTTCCCATCTTACTTCTGTACACACCAGATTACCCCCCCCCCCCCCCCCCCCCCCCCCCCCCCCCCCCCCCCCCCCCCCCCCCCCCCCCCCCCCAAGAACTTGCAGAATAGAATGGGCTACAGCTAACTAACAGCACACTGTAAAGATGCTGCTGCCTGGCTCAAAGCAAGTCTATATGTACAAAGGTAAATATGTATTAACACTGTAGAAAGAGAGACACACACACACACACACACACACACACACACACACGCACACACACACACACATCACAACTTTGCTGCCAGCTAAAAAAAGGATTACGTCTCTATTGTGACTGGGTAACAAAACAGGGATTAACTGATGTCACAATTCAATTTTAGAAGATGTTAAATTGCAGTAAAATTTACAAGGTATTTCCAGTCATGCTGAATGCATTTACAATGTAGATATAGTGCAGCCTTATTACCTTAAACAGTCATGTAGCCAACTGAATGCACCCCAGTTCTACTCACCACTTTTATTTTTGTCTATTAGTTGGAAGTTTATTTTCCATTTCTTTTCAGTGTCCATCATGTAGCTAAGAAACTCATCATATTCTAAACGCCCACTGGCATTCGTGTCATACATCCTTAAGATGCCCTGGAAAAGAACAATTGTGATAAACCATTTACACCAGCGTACACCAGTTATACCTTTCATGTTTTGATTCCGCACTTACAGCGTGTCTATATACATGGTCAGGTCCAGCAACACTAGCTGAACATTTCCTTCCTAGACACAAGTGGTAACCATGTTAAGCAAGTACTACCAAATGCATCCGCTACAGCATCTCCAAATACAATATCATCAAGTAGATACAATGTTACAAACAATAAAGCAATCAGGAAACCAGCTTCCTAGAATTGCTCCTTTGCTCTTTGTTGCACTGTCCCACTACGGTGAGATACAATAATGAATCATGAATGTGATCTGCTGCTCATTTGTTTGTGTAGCATTGTACTAAAATGATTGGAACAGACTCTTTATGTAAAAGTAGTCTTCGTTATAGCTGGAGTGTTAGCAGCTTTGCATTGACATTCAGTATAACTGAAATAATGTCAGTGAAATTTAAGCTAGGACAGTATGCCTTAAACAAGGTAATATTTTACTTAGGAAACCGAAACTGTGTATAAAATACATAAGAAGTGACACAACCCTTACCCGAGCCTTGTCATCAGCAGACACAACTCCAATTTTCTTCATTTCACTGTGCAGCTCTTCCACTCTGATATAACCGTCATTGTTGCTGTCTAACTTCTGGAACAGTTTGTAGAATTTATCCATACTGTTTAAAAAAAAGAAGAGAGTGCATTTTATATTACTATAAAAAAGAGGCAAAATAAATGTCAATGTAAAAAAAACAAAAAACTAAATCACATCCTAGGCTCATGCAGGATGGCATTGCAATGTCATTTCTATTTGCAGGTCAAGCATATTACATTTTACACTAAACGTTCAGTGATATATAGTGCGTGTGTACATACCCTTTGTTAGGACGCTGAGTCATTTTCTTACACTGTCGAACATTTGCAGTCTTTTCTCCTTCAGTCCTGCAGCATGATCTCCTAAAATCAATCCAGTTGAATTAGCTGCTATTAACCTCATTGTACAGCAGACGGCGCTGCTTCGTCATAACCTTTAATGACCTCAAGAAAACGAAATAAAATAGCATTTAAAAACAGTACAACATACACCAAAGTGACAGTGATTGGTGATTTATAGTATGGAATCTGTACGCACATCATTTTGTTTTGTTTTGTTTTAATTAACATTGCAGCGATCTCGGTTCCCGCAAGCAGGCGCATTGCACAGGGCAAGGCAAACCACACACAAGACAACTCTTTTTTACTTCGGTAGAGGTGCTATGCTTTAGTGCGAGAGGTCCTGGATTACCTCGCCCTTTGTAAAGCGTTAACCTAGATCGCTGCAATATGTTTGAACTGGAAAATTAAACTTTATTTATTTATTTATTATTATTATTAATGTGCCGCAATTTAGCCTGATGCCAAAATAGTTATAATCTGATTAGTCCAGAAGCCAAGGGCCCAGGAATGGGGTGAAGTTGTCCCGGGAGAAAATCATTACTGTTGTACTGGTTATTTAGCCAGAAGAAGTTGCATCTGTGACACCACCTCGACCTCAGCAATGGTGCTCCATGGCATTTTCTCTGCTATTGGGCTCTCATACAATACACAGTCACCCACAAAGCTGAGGTTGAACCAAGACACATCATTTTGATATTTACGGTTGCATTTTTTAAAAATGAATCTTTCTTGAAGTCCGAAGGCTAAACTGTCAGTGCATTTTGAGTTATTTATTGACATAACTAACTTTAAATATTTAAATTCAATACTGCAATACCCGCGGCTACCACTGTAGATAGACCGAACGCCGGTGTTGAGCAAATGCAAACACTTTTTTTTCGGTAGAAATGTGTAGGTTAGATCAAACCATGGCATGTTAAAATCTGACAGAGAAAAGTTCCCTTAATCATTATCAAAATAACGATGAATCAATTCGAAAACCAGTTAACAGGGTTCACTATAATACAGTCAGAAAAAGGAAAGAATGATCACAAACATTCGATAAACTGCGTAAAATGTCCCTTAACATTTTGGGACCGACAAGGCGTTGCATAGCAACCACTGTTACCTGTAAACAAGAACAGCTAACTGATAAAGTGATTACGTACTAGTCATCGAGTGTAGTGTAGATTAATCACATGCAACAAATAGCCTGTAGAAAAAAAGAAGAAAGAAATCGTTATTGTTGCGTTGCACAAATTAAACAACCAACCATAATTCCAGTAGGTCCCTAAAATAATACAGTAGCACCCCAAATATTTAAAAAATAATACACGTTTTGGCCAGCTGTATGGGAAATGACGTGATTCCACATTTACTTTCTAGAAAGAGCTGCTGAATTCCAACGTGGAGGGGAGGGATTGCTAGGCTATATAAAGAAGGACAGCAAAGGGGAATAAACGAAGAGGGACGAGTTGTGCTGTCATCTTAAACATCGACTAAATAAATACAAATAATACACGTATATTATCTTTGGGGTGTTGGACATAATTCATGTAATTATTAGGAATACTTTCTGGTCAGCGCCATATCTGCACAAGAAAAGCCTTGCTGTAACATTAATCGCAGGCAGATTTCCACTAAGGTTCCTGTCAAGCAGTAGAAATTGCTGGTTGCAAGTAATAAAAATGGGAAAGGATTATTATAAAATTCTGGGGATACAAAAAGGAGCAGCAGACGAGGACATCAAAAAGGCTTACAGAAAGCAAGCACTGAAATGGCACCCTGATAAAAACAAATCCGCCAACGCAGAGGAGAAATTCAAGGAAATTGCCGAGGCTTATGAGGTGCTTAGTGACCCAAAGAAGAGGGAGATTTATGATCAATTTGGAGAAGAAGGTATGTGTTCACCTCAATACCGTATTCATAAATTATTAGAGCTGCTGTTTTTATTATAGGGGAATTAACCCTTAAAAAGTCTGTTCTCAGTACTACTACGACTACTACTAATAATAATAGCATTATGTTGTATGTTACTGTGGTATTTGCCTTCCAACACAGTCTGTTTAAGAGGAATGTGTTGAAATATGCAGAAGAAACTTTGGATAGCTAGCTTGTTTATGTATTTTGTGCTCAAAGCAGTAGTCTACAGTATTTTTCTACACTCACAGAGATCAAGGTTTTAAATACGACTGAGAAGACGGTTAAATTATATCACTGGCTCGGTGCCCGGAATGGAAATAGTTACATGATGTCACCAAATAACTTGAGTTTTTCCGCTTGTTAGTCAGGATAAAGTAATTTTCTGGCAAGAGATGGACTTAGTTGTTCAGAATATTGACCTTGCCATGTTTTTAATTGATTAGAGCCAGACAGCATGTTCAGAGGAATTGTTGTGACGCTGTTACAAGTTATTTGCCTATATATAGTAAAGCTGAGCTTAGTATAATTTTAAAGGAATTTAATTAGAAAGTATCGATTCCATTTCGAAAGACATGTCATTGTTATTACTAGTTCACATATTTTAGAGCACAGTTTGTTTTTTGGGTCAGTTTTGATCAATGTGGTTTGCAAAAACAAAAGAAAACATTAAGGGCCATATTCGTGAAACGAAGCAAGGATGTAGCAATGCTTATTAATAATTAATGTTTATGAACTTTTTGTTTTTAAAGTGCACCAGTTGCTGACTTACAAAATATTTCAGCAACTTACGGGATGGACATTAGATCCTTACATATTAAAAATAGCATGTGCTTGACCAACTTTCATGTTGTTTAGTAATTGTAGGTGAAAAACAAAATAATTAAGCCACTTGTCTTACTGTGACTAGCTTTCTTTTAACCCACAGTTGGTCAAATATAATATATTATATAAAGGTGCTTAAATGGTAAACACTTTAAATTGAACCCCACACACAATTTCTTCCTTAACAATGGGGCAGCATTTATATCAGTATCTACTGTTACATCTAAATGTAGGTAAACTAATTAATAACTTAACAGGTGTCTTGAGAGGAGTACCTATACTATACTTATAACAGATGGTTACCATGAATTCCATCTATATGGAATGACATACAGGCACAAGAGGGTGACTATATTAAATCTGCTCTTTCTTTACTAGGGCTTAAAGGAGGGTCTGGAGGTGGTGATGGACAGGGAGGCAACTTCCAGTACACATTCCATGGAGACCCCCATGCTACTTTTGCCGCTTTTTTCGGGGGCTCCAACCCTTTTGAGATGTTTTTTGGGAGACGGGCTGCCAACGGCCGGGATGAAGATGATATGGAAGTGGACTCGGACCCCTTCGGCTCGTTCAGCAGCTTCAACATGAACGGGTTCCCGAGAGACAGGCATGGGGGGCTCGGGCAGATTCGACGCAGGCAAGACCCTGCCATCAACCACCAGCTGAAAGTGTCCCTAGAGGAAATCTACAGCGGCTGCACAAAGAGGATGAAAATCTCCAGGAAGAGACTGAACCCCGATGGCGGGTCTTTTAGAACAGAGGACAAAATCCTGACCATCGAGATCAAACGTGGGTGGAAGGAAGGCACCAAGATCACCTTCCCAAGGGAAGGAGATGAATCTCCCAACACAATCCCTGCAGATATCGTCTTCGTCATCAAAGACAAACCTCACGCGCATTTCAAAAGGGAAGGGTCAAACATTATTTACCCCGTTTGGGTCAGTCTGCGGCAGGTGGGTTACAAAAATGGCCTTACACAAAGGTGTTCCAATACACTGAAGTCCCTCACAAATATAATCCCTGGTGTGTTCTGTACAGTGGGGTTATGTTCGTCTCACTGTGCATTCAGTATTGTCAGGACAGCAGAGCTGACAAGTGGTGCTCAGTAACAGGTGCTATATTTCCATGCCTGCACACCTTAGTTATGTTTCATGAAGCACTCTCAAACGTAATGCACGTGTGTGCTATTCTGTACAGACTTCCGATTTCCACCTCCAGTGTCCCTGGAACAATGGTCACATGTTCTTTGTAAAGCACAGGCACATTTTCTGAAAGGAATAAAACCATTTTAATGGTAAAAAGGTGACAAGAAAATACTCAGTGGCCAGTTCAATCAACTTTTTAATTAACAAAGAATTAACAAACCCTAGTAAAGAACAAATATCTCCACTGGTAACAGCTAAATAAAAAAACAGCAATGGGGAATGTAAACATTGTTCCCATTCATAGAGAAAAACAGCACAATATCAGCAATTTCCTGTTGTATACATAAAACTGCTATAATGCAATTAGTTCATCTTAAACAGTACATATCGTGCAGTTTGCAACAGTATACTGTATTACTGTTAAATGATGCTGTATGCTGGTGTTTTATTTACTTTGAACTATTTTAGACATGTTAGAGAGACATATTAATAAAAACCACCACTTCCATTAATAGTGCTGTGTTATGTTTAATGGATAATGCCATTGCTGTGGCAATGGCCTTACTGTTACTATACTACACCTTTTCAAATGTATTTATTTACTGACCCCTGTTTGTCTGAAATAATCATTGCAGTCCACTGAAAGAGCTCATCTTTTCCGTTATTGTGTAATAACAGAATGACTGACCTCCACAATGGGAGAGCGGTGCCAGGTTGCTGTGTAATACAAGCTATGCATGTATGCGCTTAACGTTGTTTTTTTTTTTTTTTTCCCCAGGCGTTATGTGGTTGTTCAATCAGTGTACCAACAATAGAGGGGAAATCATTTAATTTGAAGATAAATGAGGTACTCAAACCTGGAATGAGAAAAACTCTTGCTGGTCAAGGACTGCCATTTCCCAAAAGCCCGGATCAGCGCGGTGATCTTATTGTAGAGTTTCAAGTGAACTTTCCAGAGAGTCTCCCGCCATCCACAAAGGAGGTTCTAAAGCGCCATCTACCTTGAAAACCTGCACAAGACTGGGGTTGTAACAGCAGTGCCACTTACCATTTATACTGTATGGACTAAGGAAACGGTTCACAGACTATATATAATATAGCAATACTGCGTCTTTTTATAGTGCATGCGGCAATTAAACAAAAATGTAAATAAAAGCTTTTAATGTTTAAAAAGAGTCTGCTGGTGTTTTAATACCAAATATTCTGCTCTTTTTTTTTTACATCCATTCAGACTGTAAACATCAGTACATACTACTGTATGAACATAAACTGATGTAATAACTAACAGTTCCCTTAAACAATGTGTTTATAACTATTGTACCTAAAGAATATCTAGCTTGGGCTCTGCTTTGAAAAATACGGCCCTTTTCTTAGCAATCTGATATTGCAGTGACTGTGGCTTATATCGTGGTAAATACAGGCTTGGCGTAATATTTTTTTAAATGCTGCAAGCCTCTATTAATAGTGGTGTGGAAAAGGTCAGTCAATATAATTATCTTCTCAGTTTGCTATGGCAACTTTATGAATAATAATAATGCAGACTCCATTCTGGTACAACGTCATGTTTTAAATGTTATGGGCTGTAAGCAGATTGATGAATACACTGTCAGTTTAGTTAATATTGGAATATGCAGCACATGGCAAGATAAACTCAGCTGAGATTAGAAAATCTGGTGTATCTAAATATTCTTCACATTTCTCTGAACTTGCCGTTTGGGTTTTCCCCACAGATAAAAAGCTGAAATTATTTGAATATCTGTTTCAAATGAAAAGTTTCTAAATTAAACTCAAGAATGTCAATATATGGTACATGCCTGTTTCTGCGTATCAGTTACATGCTGTAGTAAAAAGCTTGTATACAAGTCAGTCCAGTTTTCTCTGGCAAATGAAATTTTTATCTAAATCAAGATAGGTAAGAAGAGTGTTTAACAGTGAAAGAATAAAGAATATGTATCTACTATATACACATTTGTTTTCTTACCCAACAAGGTATTCAGTGATGAAGGTTTAAAGGATGAAAGTAGTCAATAAATCAATCTGAACTTTAAGAGAGATAACCAATGATTTACAATCAGTTGTAAAGTGGGAAGAATTTTGGTGATTTTTCATCCTAGCACCTTTTCCTTTGTCTTCGGCGTCTGTGGAATTAAACTGCTTTAACTAGTCAGCTGGTTTCACAAAAGGTAATAGATGCCTTGAGTTCACCGTGGTCTACATGGTTTTCTTCTGAGGAATAACTTCAAAAGTCACAGTTTGTAAGGTCGTTAGTAAACAGACTGGAAAGGTTCGTGTAGCATTAAACTCTGACGGAAAAGAAAAAAGAACACTGTTTCTTTAACAAAGTACTATCACCTGAGACAGGTAGGACGTTTAGAGATGACGTCATTGGTAGCAAACCTGTTCCCTGATTGCTTCACCCCGCTACGCCTGCGTGCGCACTATGTTGCAATAGTGTAGCCATGGTTCCCAGCCCATTGTAACCTATTTCAGAGCAATTTCTAGCAGACTGGGAAAACGGGAAGCGCGCTCCCATTGGCTGCTGTACCTGCTGAATATTGAATAGTTGTAATTTGCAAACTGGTGTCTTCAGAACAAAGTCGAACTAATAGGAGAAGGAAGTAGAATAGCTTTCGCAGGTTAATTATTATAAAGAGGAATACTGTATTTTTCATTTTTGTTCTTATCTCTTCCGAAATTAACTAAAGAAAAACAAAAATGCCCCTGGGGCTCAGAGGGAAAAAGAAGCCCAAGTCGAAGGAGAACTCGAAATTGGTTGAAAACGAGGAGCTTGGAGAGAGGGGAGGATTGGCCGGGGGAAGCACACGTAAAGCCGCAACTAGTAATGGAGCTGGCCTGCCTCCTCCGCCTGTCAACCTGCGCCCCAAACTGGTGTTCCACACGCAGCTGGCACACGGCAGCCCCACGGGCAGGATCGAGGGGTTCACCAGCGTCAAAGAGCTCTATGGGAAAATAGCTGACGTTTTTCACTTATCTGCCTCAGAGGTAAAGTATAACAATATGAGCGGTTTCACTCACTCACTCAGTCACACACACACACACACACACATTATAGCCGCAACCAAGACAGCACACAAACAAGGTGTGCTGTCTTCAATACTGCTCCGGTTGGTTTCATCGTAGTTACTCCAGTCATAGGACCTGTACACAGATCTAATTTATATTTACGAGGTGATCAAGTTAGTCGTGCAAAATGCGCCACGTTTCTTATTTAATTTTTAAATAGGACAGATACAAACATATAAAAATGAGCAGATTAATTAGACAGTAGTTTGAAATATGAAGTAGTGGTAAACACAAAACAACAGGGTTGGTTTTTCCAGTTGGCAGGGCATGTTAGCCAGTTAAGGATTATGTTCAATTTTTATAGTCGTTGTTTAACAAGTAAAACCAGACTAAGCAATGCAGCCATGTTGTTGTTCATCGTTTAGATGTCTATATGGGTTGGAGTCAGAAAGCTTAGTTTTCTCTGTTTACTGGCATTTTATAGAACCTTATTTATGGTGCCATTCATGAAATTACAGTGGTAGTATTTGTGCTGCCTAGCAAACATTTTCCCATCCATTTCATTGGCTTTTATCGACTAATAATTTTATGACTGTGTGTGTGTGTGTTCAAGCCTAAAATTGTATCCTAAAATATCCCCAAAATGTGCAACATGTTGGGTGACAGAGTACCATATTATTTTTTGTCATGTGTTTATTGAAAGTTGCTGTGGGTTGTATGGATTTTTAACGATTTTCTGTTTGTTCTGATCGCAATTAAGGGAAAAGGAATAATGACTCTGTCCCTTGTCTGGCCTCCTTCACTAAAACCTTTTCATTGTACTGATTAGTCGACAAATGGAATGCAGAATCTGGGGTCCTATCATAAGTTTAAGAACTGTTTTAAGGAATATTTTAAATAAGAACTGTTTTTGATAACATTCTGTTAAACAGTTCAACAAAAAACTGATAATGAACTTACAAGCTTGTCAAAAACAGTTGAAAAGGGTTTTGTGAACTACAAACTTGATATAATTGATCATTATCGGCTTTAAAAAAGAGCCGGCTAGGGCCACTGAAATCTATTTTAGCAAATTACAAACATTTGTTGCCTACTGTCATTTTTTGTCATCTGTCAAACAGAAAACAAAAGGGGCTTGTCTGTGTTTATGGTGCCTTTTGACCTACTGATTCAGTTGTACAGGAAACACCTATAGGGGGATTACATTAAGGGTGTTGGCTGTTTTTTCTTAGGTCTTTAAGATATACAGCTGCCTCTGGGATGGCTAGTTCTGAAACTGGATCACAGCCAAAAACAAGTTCCATGTGAACAGAGGCAAACTCTTCTCCAAAGGTGTTTACTGTTGCATAAAAGCTTAGACTGAACTGGCAGGGCATGTGAGTTACTGATCTAACTATCTTTCACTGAGCTGTCTCTTTTGTCAATTCAGACAATTAAAAATGCACGCAGCAGTAAAATGCCCGATTTAAAAGGGGTGAAGCGAGGGGTTCCTTTGTGGCTAAAACTATCCAAATAAACCAAACTTGTAATCTGCTTGGGTTATCTAGTGCACAGCATTTCAGATGATGCATCCACACCATTTGATATCCTTGCATCACTCTTCTTTTTTGCTTTTTGGCAGTAATTGGAGCAGCAGATGCTTTGCGGATTGATGCGATTTTATTGTTGAAATATGGATATATGACTGTGTTAGAATGACTGGAGGTTAAGGGGTTAATGACATGTCCAGTAAGTATGTATGACAGGGCTCTACGTTTAGATTTAACTGCTGGCCCCTCGGGCCACTGAGCTAGTGTTTTTACTGGCCCGGATGCAGTTTTATCTGGCCCGCTATATTTGTTTTTTTCATGATGGTTTTTATTTTCAGTATGTTTCTAACTGTTTGGTAACCAAAGAGAAGCCAACGTCCTAAAAGAAAGTGGCTAAACAATGCCTTTCAATATATGTTACTTCAGCCACTTAACATGTCTATAGCACGTGCTAAAAGAAGTACGGTAATCCAAACTTGGGTAACATTGAAATTAGAAAGGTAATTTAACATGATGAATAGAAAGACTAAATACTAAATTTAAGCACAACAACGCAGTGACTATAAGGAAAGGCAAGATGCTTTGAGTTGGAAAGGAATTATTTTTTAATTCTGGACTGCAGTTCAATGCAAAACATCTACTGTTGATTTTCTGTGAATGGATGGAGTAACGGCAGTATTTGCACTGACCATTAAACGTACAACCAGGTATCCTTGTTTTGAATTATTTACAGGTTATTGAATAAACAAACTTGACTTCGATTCATCTGATGCCGGTACTTGGTGGCTAGTTGTAATTGGTAATGTTAAACTATTATAATGTTGGAATGTGTTTTCTATTTTGGCCAGGTTACAATATTTACACTAAGATAAATATTATTTGTTAGAATTAAACAGGTGTAGAATATTTAGGTTGCTATATGATAGGTGTTATTCTATTCTGAATACACTACAGCAAAAATTATTTTTTTATTAGTTTGCGCAATATTATGCTACTGTTGCTTTAATTGGAAGAGATACGTGCTGTGACATTGCTGCTCATTTGGTTCCGTTTATTTTAATTACGTAAACAAACGAAAAAACTTGTGCATAAGGAAATAGGGTACACAGCGAAGAAATCTCGTCTTGGGACATTGTTTCAACACTTTGTGAACCCGGCTAAACATTACCGGTTTACACTGTTAAGCCGTCTGCTTGTGCACACGCATTTCCCTTTTACTCTTGGTAGTTTAGGAGACCAGAGTTCGGGTAATCGAATACACAAAAAGGTTGCACCCTGTGTATTCAAATAGGAAACTATTAGAAATTCCCATCCCTAATCTTAATAAGAAACAGTATTAAAACGATATTCATAATACAAAATAACAATCCTACTCGGAGCGTTGTCGCTTGTGTAGCCTCTCTCAAGTCAAGTCAGCGCCAGTCTTGCTGAGTGATACCAGAGAGTCCTGGAAAGATTGTGAATGGCATTTTTGACCTGAACACACCGGATCCCAAATCAAAACGTTTGACAGTTCGATTGCATATCTGGGTAACCATCGGGACATCTTACCGTGAGACTGGATATGATGTAAACGAAATGTTGAATTCACAACAAATAAAGCTGCTGTTTGATCTGCAAGTTTGGGAAACTGAGGCCAAACAAGGCAAAATGTTCCAGAGACCCAAGAGCAGGCATGGGAAATCCCTCACATCCTGCTTGAAAGACACAGCCTCAGATACGTGCAGGATAAACTATGGGAAGGATTCCTCTGGGCACAGGATGCTGTAGATGTAAAGTATGGTGCATATCATTGGGTTCAGTAATTTATTGTCAGTATTGTCAGTAAGCTTTTTCACTGCAGTGACTATTGGCATTAAAGCAGTTTTATAAATGTCTTTATCATATATATTCTCTTTTTTTATTTTATATATCAATATAGTGCCTGGCCAGAAAGTTCTATGTTTGGCTTTTACTGTTCATGCCACTTAGCTGATGGTTTAAATGGGGTACCAGTGTATCATGTTCCTGCCTGTCACATTTCTGTTATGCTGACAGTTTCACGTATCGAAAGGTGTGAAACTAGTTTATGATCAGTGTCATTGTGGAACAGACCACCTCCAGGCGACAAAAAAAAAAAATCAGGAGCTCAGCACAGAAAGTTGGCAAAGCAATGCAAAAAAGGAACGCAAACTAACCCAGTGGAGAATTGGCTCTCCAAACCTGCAGTCACAGGGTGATGCAGCGTGATAACAGTGAAGCATATTTGTGGAGATCACATTAAATAAGTGTGCTAGTAATGTCATTCTCATACTAATCCTGTAGATTAATGCACTACAGTATAAACTAAACTGATGTGAAGAAGAAAAAAAAAATACGAACATCTATATTAACCACGCTTTAAATTAAACTTATAAATCAACAAATGAATACATTACAAACATACTTTAATATAGCCTAAAGTTAAAAAATAAGTTTACTGTACATTGCAAAATAATCCAAATCAACAGCACTAGACTGAATAAAATAAAACTGTTTGGAGTTTGCAAATTCCGTTTTCTCCTGCTTTGGTACAGAAAAAACACGCAATGCTACTTTGCTTGGATGCCATAGAGTAACAACAACAGTGGAATATGGCCACTAGATGTCGAAAAAATCCTGCAGCATGAACCGCATTTAACATTAATAACTACTGAAATTGAGATTTTATATTATTATTATTATTATTATTATTATTATTAATGTTTCCAGTACTTCCAAGAACGTTGGTCCAATCAAGCCATTATATCCATTTTTTTTTCGTTGGCCAACTCTGATCTATGACCATGTCATCAACGCAAGAAAAGTACGTTTGTAGGCTTTGTGTTTCGTTTCTATTGATGCATTCCATTGGACATTTACTAAGATCTTGAACCCTTTTTTTACTCTATTTTTTTTTTATTCGCTGACTGCAAGTTCCACTGGTTTTCTGTCTCGTACAGGGCGCCAACAAGGATCGGTACGGCTCTGTATATAAATATATTCTTTTTTCTTGATCAATCTAAAGGGTTTAATGACACACCACCACCTGGTTTCTTCTACAGAGTTTGGTCCCAGTTACCAATGGGAGTATATCCTTGCTCTTTCTCTTAAAATGCTTTGTGTGCATCTTGCTTCTACGCCTGTGTGGGCTTCAGCAACCTCACCAGGAGACATGGAAGAAAGGAATCCACCATCATGTGAAATGGAAGGTTATCTACTAAAGCAGCAGGACAGTGTGTTATGCTAAAATGGTACCCACCCAGTTTGTACCACATGGAAGAAATTAAGAGCATTCCTAAAATATTTCCTGGGAAAGAATCTTTTATCGGAGGAATAAAGGAGATAATAAAGTTTTTGGGATCCTACAGGTTTTGTTTTCATTGTTTAGCTGGGAAGTTAATAAAGTTAAAAGGTACAATTGGGTTTAAAGATTGCCTCATCTGTAAGGCATGTCTCTGTGCATTATTCTAGCACACAGGGGGCAAAGGCTTCTTTTTTCTGATTTCAGTAGCAGTTAATTAAAGTAGTTTTTTTTTTTTTTTAAAGATTTATACCAAATAGTTGTGTTCCTTGAAAGAAATGTGAATTTTCACTGTTAGTAACAATGCAATGTATATGCATATTATTACACATTTATATCCTTGATATTATTAAACTTTTTAGCTAAGCGTTCCATTATTTGGAATGTAGTGTACAGTAATCGTTTCCACACTTCAGTTTAATTATACATGCTATAGTGCAGACCAGTGAAGAAGTGTGTCATTGCTAGATAGTTCACTGCTCTGTGTCATGCAGTGTATTGTAAAGATGTCTTTTTTGATGGATTTAGGTTAACCAGAGTTTCAGTGGTTACAAATGCGTGAGTTTAAGTAGTTGGGGACAGCGGGATGCCTTCCTGCGTTAAGAAATTGGATTTTAGAGATCTTCCGGGAATTACTGTGAATTACTAGAGCCGTGTCCCTTTTTGTGCAAAAGAGAAGCAATGATGTGCTTTGCTCTGTGTGAGTGTGGACTTTTAATGAAGGCTGGTGTTTGACTGCTTCAATTTTTTTGTTTTGTTTTTTGTAGTTCTAACTCCAGGGTCTTGTTTATACTTGTCAGTGTGTCTGTATTCAGATCCTATTGCCTCATTAAACTGCAGCAGAAATCCACCCCCTTAGGTTCTATACATTTTACTCTCTAGTACTAGTTTGTACAGTAAATAGGCACAGCATGACAATTCAGAAGCTACACTTGTTTAAAATTATTTTTTAGCCACCATAAAAATAAAAAAAAACAGTGGTTGGAAAGGTTCAGTGTGTTTCGAGGACACATTTTGCTTTTAATAACCTTTGTGCATATTTTCTATTGGGGGACCTGCTTGCAGTTGCCCGTGAGAGATTTGAATTAATAACAAGGAAACAAGCCTTAATAACATACATCTTGTTTATTAAGTGCTGTGTTTAATAGTGCATTGTTAATAGTGACTTGTGATCTAAAAAGGGGAGAATTTGACTCGCGGATAGTAAGTTCTCTGTTGTGCTTTTACTATTCATGCCGCTTCGCTGATGGTTTAAATGGGAGGGGGGGAGGCTGTTACAATGTATCATGTTCCTGCCTATTACATTTCTGTAGTTTTGCCAGTTTCATATATCGAAAGGTGTGAAACTAGTTTTAGGATTTGTCATTGTGGTACAGACCACTTCTAGGCGACACTAAAAAGTGCGGTCTTACTAGCTCTTGTAACACAGCTATTATATAATCCTCTGTTCTGGGTAGGACCATGCGTAGTTGATAGCTTGTACTGTAATTTAGAGACTAAAGTTTTTTGGTTCTTTAATACTGAGGTATGCACATTGTACCTGTTCAAAATTGAAAAGTGACAAGTATTTAAAACGTGTAAACAACAATTTGGCTCAAATATTTTCCCACTAAGCAGGTGGTTTGCAGCGGAGTGGATGCACAGCAATGAACCACTCGCGTTCAGTTGTTGCTCTCACTTTCTGTGACTCTCATTAGACTACGCTGTATGTTTACAAGCTCCCTCTATGTGGAGAAATGAATACTCTGCCAGAGCTGGAGAAACTAGAATGGAAATCCTGAGGAATGTATGAGTGTATTGCTAAATGAGAGGTTCCTGTGAATAAAGGGTTAGTAATTAATGCTTTATATAGGTTGTTAACCAGGCTTTCCCAGGGCCATGGCTTGGAATTCTGGACTGTTTCTAAACTGGATCAGCAGATCATAAACAAATTGAAAAACTGCTCCCCATTCATAACAGGAAGCACTGTAATAAAGTGACTGAATCTGTTTTTGTGACAGCGAAGATGGTCTGGTATCTTCAAAAATGTGGAAGCTGTGAACAGCTAGTTTAACAGATACTGTCCTTCATATTCAAGGGCAGTAGTTCAGTCTGACCTGATCAGAAACCCCTTGGTTTGAAATACTGCCATATATTCTGTATTAAATAATCTGCTGTCACATATTTTAGGCACACAGACAAGTATAGATGTCAGTTTCTTGAAGCATTATGCTTGCCTGGTAGGTCTTGATAAGATTACTGTATGAGTTACTGACTGCTTCTGCGTGTCATTTTATATAGGCCTCCAACTGGGAAGGATTGAAAAAAAAAATAGAACTCTGCTTATGTTATTTGAAACGGGTCATTAACAGTTCTCAAGATTCTAGTTTTGAGTTTTATTTTAGCGATCACACTGGTTCCCTGGGTTCAGACTTGTACAGAATAAACCTCCACAAGTGTCATATACTGTACATAGTATAATAAATGGAAAAGGGCAGTGTGAGATCTGTTAAATGCGGTCATTTTTGGAAGTAAGAATACTACAAGTGTTCCCAGTGTATTTGTATATATTGCTGTTACTGTCTTTCTATACAGTAGGCTTAGGGGAGTGAGTTTTTCGGAGAACGAATTCATATTGGGTGGACCTTTTCTTATAGCAAATTAGCCCTTTGGCACCATTTCAGGATATTTTATTGTGCTGGCTTGCAAACAGAAAAGGGCTGCAAACCATGCAACCAGAAAAGGGCTGCGCTGTAGTGAGATCTGAGTGGGTCTGTTTGCACTCTTCTTTAAATTTGCTGTTTTACCTTTTTAACAGATCTTGTTCTGCACATTGAATACACATAAAATTGATATGGACAAACTCCTGGGAGGACAGATTGGCCTGGAAGACTTTATATTTGCACACACTAAAGGGATTAAAAAAGAGGTGGAAGTCTTCAAATCTGAAGACGCCTTGGGGCTCACCATCACAGACAATGGGGTTGGATATGCATTCATAAAGGTAAGTGATTTTGATGTGTTTTAAATGGGCTTAAGGGTGGGCAAGTTTTCAAGTGTTTCTCGTCACACCCAGTGCACCAGCAACAGCTACGACATGGTGCTTCACAATATCTGTTGAACGCAGAGATCACAAGTAGAACAGCATTAACCGTTGACAGAAATAATGTGACATTGTATAATGTTCATATTTACCCCATAATGGTATTTTGGAAAGTGCAGTGTTACAGATTCTGAAAAGGTTAAGAGGTTACAAGCTGTACTGCGTTAGTAAAGTGGTTAGAAAGATTGTTCGTGAAGTGCCTTGCCGATGGTTCACGGCCAGCCTATACCCGCCCCCCCCTCCCCCTACAATCACATTGACATTATAAGGTTGTAATAAAAAAAGCACTTGTTTTGACAAATAACCAGTACCACCTAAATTCTACAGTACAGTAATGGATAATATTGCATTTTAGAGGAAAGTCCTAACACTCTGTGTGTGTGTGTGTGTGTGTGTGTGTGTCTATATATATATATATATATATATATATATATATATATATATATATATATATATATATATATATATATATATATATCGCGCGTGTAAAATATTTTTTTTATTATGCAAGAGTTTGTGAAAAGCCTAACCTAGATGCAAAGTCAAATACAATATGTCAGGATCAGATTAATCCATAACGAACCCAGGTTTGTCATGAATCCTAGTCCACAGCATTGTATCCTCAGCTTGCCAGGAGAGATGCCTGTGTCTGTGCGGCTTGGGAGTACAGTACCAGTAGAGCTGGGAGCACACTCCCCTCTTTATGGAAATGTAGTGAGTATGAAGTAGCGTCAGGCACTGCTGCAGCACTTCACCAGCATTGCAGAACAAGCAAATATTTGAATAGCCCTTTGTGTTTATACAGCAGTGAGCCGTGAATATTTATTCTTTATAAATACTGTATACACTTGGAAGTTGATTGCATAAATGCAAAATGGTAATTTCTCAAGAGATGCAAGGTCCTACTGTAATGGTGGCAGTGATGATTAAAGCTCATCGTTATCAATTAGTCTATGCAATCTCATTAACATTGAAACCCTGCCCAAAGTATTCTTTCTGGAATAATATAACTGTACAGAAACGTGGAGCCATGTTTACTTGGATTTATCTACAAGATTTGAAATCATCTGATTGAGCACCCTCCTGCTGTGCCTGATAGTTTGACCTGTTGGTGACCTGCTCATTGGCTCATCTCTTATAGGTTTTGTCTTTGCCGCACTGAGAGGAACATTTGCATAGTCGTTTGTTTGAATAATGTCTTTCCGCTATATGCGATTACAGTGCCACGTGGCATGCTTTGCTTTTGATAACAAAAGCACAAATGTTTAGTCCATCATTTGTATTTAAATGTGTATGCTGAATATTTACAGGACCGTTAGGGGGGTCATTGAAATGTAAATTGAGTGATATACTGTATTTGCATATACAAGGGTGCGTTAATCAAAAGAGACACTGAAGTAATTTAATTAGAATGTTTTTTGGGCTGCTTCCATGTGTGGAATGCAGCTATAGAAGAGAAAGCAATCTGTCCTTGTTGTGATATCCTGCAATTTCAATTCCATCAGACGTTCCTGATGAAAGAATTTGTCCAGATAATACCAACGAATATGGCTTAAAATAACTAGGTCCAAGGTCCTGCCGTTGGGGTTAAGATATTTCAATAGGAAACGCAAGTCAATGTTTCCCTGTTTATCCCTGCGTTTCTTAACTAGCCTTCCTTCTGATGAAAGTAGTTTTGTGTGTTTGCAGATGGTACCGTATCTGGACTTTGAGACCGTATCTGGACTTTGAGAAGCAGATTTAATATTTTACTTTTTTTTTTTAATGCTTATTTTGCCATGTTAATATTAACTCCACTTGTTGCCCTGTTAAAAGGCTTTGACTATACTGTTATTGTAGGTCACAGTTTTAATGAAAGTAATATTTGGTAGCTGAGGATTATCCTATAAACCATGTGTTCAGTGGTGCTATTCTACATTCTGTGGATGTATGTTTTTTGGGGAGCTACTTTTCACTGTTACTGTGTTCAGTCCTTGGCAGAGAAGTTTGTTACTTATTTTTTTTGTGCATTGCTCATGTTGTACACCAGAGGGCGATCTAGCAACCTCAATCTGATCTGATCACCCAGTAATCGGACCATTTCTGTTGAGTCAGGTGGGTCAGTAATGTTTTGTTTTTTACCTCTTAAACTATGGCATTGCTGTGTTCTTTGTGTTCTGCAGCGCATCAAGGAAGACAGCGTAGTGGACAAAATCAAAGTGATCGGTGTTGGGGACCACATAGAATGTATCAATGGGACGAATATTGTCGGCACCCGGCATTATGAGGTGGCCAAGATGCTAAAAGAGCTTCCAAAGGGAAAGGCATTTACATTAAAGCTTGTGGAGCCAACAAAAGCATTCGGTAAGTTGCACGTCAGTGGGAAATAAACTTTAGCATAGAAATGCCAAGAAAAGGAAAAAAAAAAAAGCCTGTCAATCTGAAAGAGAATGCTATATATACCACATTTATAAGAGGATGGCAGCAATTTTATGGCATTTTCAAAGCGCCAAACAAAACATTTAGTGCCAAGTACTGTTGTTTAGTGTTTTGTTTTGTTTGAATGTTTATTTTCGCTCTGTGAGCAGTGTGTTTTTTTTTTTTTTTTTTTTTTTTTTTTTTGTTAAAATGTTTTATTTATTTTTGAAAAATAAAAGTAGCGCCACAGTGCGCGTTTGCACCCAACTTGAGTTTTCAGTTCCTACTTCTGGCCTGATGTCACTACTCGGCCTTCCCTGTCACAATGCCCCTCTGACTTGCACATAAAAAAAAAATCATAAAATACTGAGGGCATGGGAGTGTTACTGCAGTATATCCAGTAATGGCATCCCACAGGTGGCTCCCATATTTCTTATTGCTGCTGGCACTTAAAAGCAGTGCGCTTTCTGAATCTAAATGGGGTTATCAGTGTTAGAAAGACAGCAGCTTCATTATATTGCAATGTCTCTCTATCAACCATAACTGATCAGAATGTGCTTGTTGCCGGTATCAAATTAACAAGGGTTGTGAACTGGGGCTGCAAAGTGAGGTACGTGTTCGTTCTGAAACAGAAAGCAATTGATTTATTTTCTCTAACACAAACAATATCTTCAATTAGCTTAACATTTTTCCAGTACATCATTTCTAATTCGGTCAGCTGTGTTTTTAAATGTATACATTTTATTGCCATGTCTTGCAGCAGAATATTACTGTGATTTGCTAGAAGAAATATGTGAAAGTAAAAATGCGAAAGCCTCTGAATACTATATTTCAGTTCAACAGCATGTCCAGAGCAGGGAAGTTTTCAGCCCCTTTAGTGCAACACAAGAAGCATCAGCTGTGGTAAATAGTAGCCAAACTCTTCAGGTATTTTCAAATGGCTCCTGGCAGGTGGAATTGCCTCAAGCAGTTATCCAGATAAAAGCAACATTTACTGCGTACGGCCCTGTCATTTCAGTTCATTCCATGACTGATCTGGTTTTTGGCTTGTATCTGGAGAGCACTCTTGAGCTCACTTGGGGGTTGGCATAAGCTCAATTGTGATTGAACAAGAAAATCAGCTTAATGATTTAGAAGAATTTTGATTTATTGTTTTCTGTTACAAAGCTAATATTTCTTTTTTAAAATAATATTTGGTGAACCTGAGCTCATTGGGTCCTTGTAAGATCTGATTAAATGTAAAGAACCAAAAATGTTACATTCCAGCTATTGAAGTTTTGCATATAACATGTTAAAACTGTATTATATTCTTGGTACCTACATGCCTGTTTATCCAGAGCTAGCATTAAGATTAGGCAATTCAAACTCAACAGTCTCTGTAACTCGCCTCAACACCTGCCTTGGCTACGAAAAACCTGATAGCACCCAAGTAACAGCGTGAAGGCACTTCTGTATTCCATGAAGGTATTACAGTCATTTGGAGTAATAATCTCTAAACAAAGACATTTTCCAGGAGTTTAACCAGTTTTACTGAGCTGCTCATTACAACTATGTTGCAGCTGTGTGAAGAATTACAGCTAATTGCAGATAATTCTTATAAGTTATTTGTAAAGCATTCGGTTCCCCTGCCAACTTTGCATTCAAAGTGCAATTCTTACTGGATTAAAGATAATATTCCTTCGCAGCTGATGGGAATGATGGGGTTTTTCCCACTCCTTACTTCAGGCACAGTTACTTGAGTTTCTTCCATATTTGCATTTAGGATCGGGGCCTGCCCTTTAAGAGAGAAAGGAACAGCTTTATTAAAAAAAAAAAAAAAAAAAAAAAATAGATAATTTCAACAACACAGACATCTTCAGTGAGATACAGAATCTAGATGTATAATGTGTTTCTCCTTGTTACTGTTGAGAAACAGTTCTCATAGTAGCTACAGCTGTGGTCATTTCTCCACAAATAATACAAAATAAATATCTGTCTATTTTACTCCTCGTGGTACTGTGATTTGCATCTTTGTACTTAGTTTATATTTTAAATGATACTGCAGTAGCCATGCAGGCAGGCAGACCCCATTGTCTCCCGTGGGTTTAGTATGGGGGAAGACTAGTAAATAAGCTGTCCTTTACCAGTAAATGTTTTTCCTAAAGATTTCTGCTAAATTAAAATAAATTGCACAATAAGATACGTCTTGTTCAGAGAGGAGATTTAAAGCGTCAAACAGATGACTGCTAGTCATTTTGTTTTTTCCCTCCTAATGCAGTTCTAGCATTAGGTCTAGCACAGTAAACTGGATGTTCTGATCATCACAACCTTTATATGTGATGATGCGAACAGTTTCTTTGAGGATATACTGTACTGTAGATCCAATGCATCCATAGCAGTGAAGCTTTTAACCTGTTTACGCCTGTTCTATACAATAGCAAACCCGGCCATTCACAGATACAGCTTTAGGATAAGATGTAGTTGAATTAACAGTGTAATGCATTATATCTTTATTAAACAGTAAATTGTTTAGGCATGAGCAGGATTAATAGACTGGTTTGTGATTGCTAGTCATTCCCATTCCTTTACTCGATTATGGTACCCTAGGAATATAAGTAATTCTGAGTGATGAAAATATTTAGTTGTAATTTGTCGGGGTTTTTTTTTTTTTTTTTTTTTTTTTGCTTTTTAAATAACAGAAATGATTGAGCCGAGGTCAAGAGGAGGTAAAATGGGAGGAGACACTAAAATTGGCACCGGACGAGGGACATTAAGACTGCGGTCCAAAGGTCCAGCTACAGTGGAAGATGAAGTAAGCATTTTGTTTGTGTTCCCTTGTTCTGAAGGTAATCGGTTCTTTGGAAGATAATGGAGAATTTCCTTTGAAGTTTAAATGGCTAAAAATGCTATTTGGCAACACAACGAATTGCAGTCAACATTCTGTTCAACATTTAAAAAACTGAACTTAGAACAAGTCAGGTGTGCAGCTATTCAGCATCTCTTACTACTCGATCTAATATATATATATATATATATATATATATATATATATATATATATATATATATATATATATATATATATATATATATATATATATTTATTTTTTTTTTTTATCACATTTCAGCCAACAGAATTTGAAGAAAAAGCTGTCAAAAAGGTGGATGATCTATTGGAGAGTTACATGGGAATCAGAGACACTGAATTAGGTGGGTTGCTGTGTATAAGCTTGAACTATTTTATTTACACTTGCGCTGTAACAACCAGAGGTGTAAATGGCCACCATGGGAACCACAGAATGACATTAAGAAAGCCTTCAAGTCGAAGCGTTTGTCAATAAAGTTTGTTTTAGTCTTGCTACGTAAGCACTTGGTCTGGATGGCTAATTTTGTGGGGGGGGTTTTTCTGTTGTTGATCAGCTGCCACCATGGTGGAGGTTGGAAAGGATAAGAAGAACCCTGACGAGTTCGCAATGGCACTTGATGAAGCTCTTGGAGACTTTGCATTCCCAGACGAGTTTGTCTTTGATGTCTGGGGAGCAATTGGTGACGCAAAGGAGGGTCGGTTTTAACAGTGGCTGGAAATAATTTAAATTAATCAGTGTTTTTGGAGAGGGGGGGGGTTGGGGGATTCTGACTTTATTTTTTTTTTTTTTAAATTTAGAGAACGCATTTTTATATAGCTGAAGTACTGAAAACACTGTGGTATTTAAACAAACAAATAAAAACTACTAGCTAACTTTTGAGATGTGCATCCACAGTACTTTAATTTTTGCTGTGTGTGTTTTTTTTTTTTTTTAATAGAAATGAAATAGCTTTGCTCTTGTAAAAAACAAAAAGAAAACATGAAGATACATTCACTTAGCGTAATTCAAGGGACTTTTTGATTGCAGCCTGCTTCTTTCATGAGGAAGCCAGAAAATAATTGATGTCAATTTAAGTAACTGTGAAACTGAACATGCCACCGTTTCTCTGTGTTCTTGTAATCCAAGCGCTGCTGTGTCAGAGCACCGATACGTTGTTTTCTAATGATTCACGTAGTGGTAATTTGCAGTAATAACAACCATGAAAACAATATTTCAGGGGTATCAGGCCTGTGCCTTAACTGTGTGGAATAGAACATTCCATTAAGAATTCATTAAAAAACTTTGTTAAATCTGTTCTAAATAGAACAGCAGATTCTAAGATTAGAATGGAATGATGTACAATAAAGTAGCAATCCTTCTACAAAGAAAACCTTCACTTGTCCCTTTTTTTTTTTTTCTGTAAGGTATGTGTTTAATGTGAAAACACATTGTGTAAACTGTTTATGTAACTTTGTCCTGGAACCTCTTTCCAGTGAATACAGCTGCATGATATTTTGTGTAAATATATAAAGGGGATGGTAATTCTTTGTTCTGGGTATTTTATTGTGGATCTGATTTTTGCAGTCCTGAGGATTTCACTTTGCTTATTGTGCAGTTCAGATTCTTCACACTCATAATATATTGCTGGGGGTGTTAATAAATTAGCCTAAATTATAAATGTCCATGTCAGATTTAGTTTTCAAAGTACATTTCTTCAGCAGAACTTGGAGGAATAATACATTTTAAATTCAATAACTCTGTAATAATAACCATGCCTTGTGCTTTTAAGTATCAACAAAAAGTGGATTTGATTTTGTCACTGAAAACATTATCCTCGTTGCACACTGAATTGTGCTTTATAGTTAAATAAACGTAAAATATTCCTTACACTGGATCTTGTGAACCAATCAGCAGATCTCTGTCTGGGCATATGCTAAAATGCTTCAGTCCACTTTTTGATGACCTGCTAAACAGCAAGTCCTGAATTGCAATCCTGCATAAATCACTGGCTTTATTTTAAAATAACTAAATAAATACACACACACACACACATATATATATATACACATATATATATATATATAATTAGATATATCATAATATATATATATATAGATAGATATATATATATAAAATCTCACGCACAGTGTATACTGTATATGTGTAAGAAATGTATGGGATAAAAGTACTTGCTTAATTTTATACTTGTGTTGTATTACACCTGGTATTTTGCAATGACAAACTCATAAAGCATATTGCTGGATTCCAAAATTGCAATGCTTCATCAACTTTTATTCTTACAAGGCTTTCACGCAGAGATCGCAAACTAATCCACTGAATCCAAATCATTCTACTCTGGGTTGCTTTCAGGTTGCAACATAGCAGTTGGCAAAGGGTGAAGGTTGTACTGGAGCCTCGCTGTAGCTAAATTCACTGAAGCTTTAGTGAATTGTGCAGGTGTCAAAATAGCATCTGCATTTAATTTGATATCTTCACATGTATGTAAATGTATCTGAATATGTATGTTTTAAAAGGTAGTGCAATGGTAGCTATGTTTTTCATTTTGTTGTCATTCCAGTTAAAGTTTGAATATCAATCCTTGTAATGTGCTGCTGCATCAATTAAAGATGAACGGCCTACAAACATTAGAAAATAATACATTTCTCTTTAGTTTTGATTTTAGGACACTAAAGGCTAACACTGGAACAGGAAAAAATATACTAATTTATTCATTTTATGCTATAGATATGATGCCAGAATGGATTTAAGAAATTGTGTGACTTTTGGACAGAAACTGTTTTATGTAGATTGTAAAAAAAAAAAAAAAAAATATATATATATATATATATATATATATATATATATATATATATATATATATATAATATATATAAAATTCAAATGTCATTTTTACTGTTAGGTAGAATATTTTGTGACTGAGGATTTATTTTTTCTTGTCTTTACTTCTTGCGTCTCCTTCCAAACACAATTGCTATTATTAATATATAGATTTTTGTCTCTCTTTGTTACCCGTCCCCCCCAAAAAAAAAATTGGATTAGTTCTTACTAGTCACTTACTAGTTATTGCTGTCAGATACCTTACAATAAGATGGGACATTTGAAGTTCCTGTACTATGTTTAAACATGCTTGGGTTGCAGAGTGAGACTCATACACTAACAGTTGTAGGATCACACACATCTTGGCAGTTGGATGGGTTATTGATCAATTGCCCCACTTGTACCCCACTGCTTCATAATGTTCTCCCCAACAACCACCAAAGGACTCTGGCAAACTAAAGACATTTATAAGTACTGAATGCACAACACTTGCTAGACTGTGCAATGTCCTCAACCATTACCAAACTACAAAATAGGATTTAGTATTATTTCTGCAGGTTATGAATGGCACACCGGAGGTTGTGTTTCAGTCGACCTCATCCATGCTTTAGTTTGATCCCAATAGGAATCTGTTTAAGAAAGATAGGTCCGTCACAGTTCTACGGCTCCCCAGACAAAAGATGCTACATTGCACGTGTGTGTGTGAAGAAAGTAAAGGTATTCATTATCTGTTTGCCTAAAAGGCATTTTCTGATTTCAGCTGCAATGACTGTACAGGTAAATGTGTCCAGATGTGGCTCTCTTGGTTCTTGCTTTATTCTGAATTACTGATCATGTTTTTCTTTTGGTTTCACCACATCCTTTAATTGTAGGCTGGATTAGAATGTGTGTGGATAGCTTTGTTATCTAAGGTGGAGCTCCATGTTTAAATAAAACCTCATCTGACTAAGACACTTTTATAAATGTGTTTTTAATTCACATATAACTGCAATTAATCAGTTTTAATGTCAAAAATGAAATGAAAATGGTACAACAAATAATTCAGTTTTTAGCTAAGTATTGGGGAGAATATTGGGATGGACCGGGAAACAAATTCGACAAAACATTCATAATGAAATGGAATCTGGTATGTTTTTATGTTTTGTATTTTTAAAAGTTGTTAATAAAACTATGATTTGTGCATCTGTTTTACATTATAATATATAGAGTATTATTTTGGCTATGATACGTCAACCCAAAGTTACTTTTGGGGAATAGTTTATATATCAGTTTATTACTGTAATAACACCACTTTCCATATGGTTAATATATATATATATATATATATATATATATATATATATATATATATATATATATATATATATATATATATATATATATATATATAAATATAGTATGGAATGCCTGATGAAGCAGACGGAATGTTTTCAGAACACAGTTGTACTTTTCCCCAGAGCTAAACTGCACCTACACTCACAGAGAGAGACATACATAAACGTGCATCTGTGTCTGTGTCTACAATGTTATCCCAAAGGTGTTATTAGAACTGAAATCATTTGACCAACAATGAGAGTACAATGTCTTCTTTGCATGGGCTCCTTTCTGCTTTCGCCAACCACTGTACTGAACGTTTTCAAGAGTTATATTAGACCGCTGCTTGAAATACGCTGCACAAGCCTGGATGAATGTTGACTGCTATAAGAAGAGAAGATTGCGAATTATTCAAAACTTTGCAATCCGAGCGGCACACAGATTGCCAAGATATAGCAGTACAGAGTACTTGCATCACATTTCTGGACTCCTAACCGTGAACTTGAGATTGCTGGTCCTGAGTAAAAAAGACATCTCCCAGGCAAGCAACAACCCCTCACTCACTAATAAGCAGCACACCCCACCCCCAGATTCATAACCGCTATTCCCCTCTCTATATAGCATTATGAGAAGGAACTGCATTATATATTAACCATTGTGTTAGTTTCTTAATATGTATTTTTTAAATCTTTATTCTTTATTAATTCCTTATTTATAGATATTTTTCCATTTCATATTGTTTGTTTTTCTTTATTTTTGTTTTATAATTGTTTTTAATTTTCTTAATTTTTAACATTTATAAAGTATGTTTTATTATTATTATTATTATTATTATTATTATTATTATTATTATTATTATAGTGTGTAATTAGTGTTCAATTGTTACTAGCTCTTTGACTAAAGATTGCATTACAGAAGAACGCTAACCTCAAGTGTGTGTCTCTCCTTTACCTTAAATTAGTAGGTCCTGCCTTTTCAAACAGCATCACTGGCGAGATGGGTAGAAAAGAGCTAGCGCTCTGAACTGTCCCTACAAGCATCATGCTCTTGACTGACTTGGGGTGTACGGTGTCCATTTTAGGACATTCTCAGACCTCAGTCCTCCTTGAGTCAATCCCCATCCCTCTTTTTAGTGGTAGTGTGATGTTAATTTTTTACACGCGGGCTCCTTCACCGCTGTAACCCCTATGGTTTCTGGTTTTCTTTTCTTTTTTCCGGGGCTTTCGCTTTTTATATATACTGCATGAAAATATATTGTTTTCGGTTACTTTCGGGTTTTTTTTTTTCTCTCACAATATTAACTTGACAGTACTTGAACTCTTTTTCAATTGCATCTTATTTCCTTGCTGTCTTCCACAACAAAATCCTTAGTGGCACATTCTTCTGGGATTTTTGTGTGTTTAGGCTACTTTGTTTTACATTCCACGACCGTGTAAATACTCCCTATCAAACTGGACTATATCTTTAAACCATGAGTGCGCGCCGAGCTAGAACAATCCTCCGTTATATAAATCTCACAACCGTACAATCCTCCAATAGAAATGTAGGAATATGCTGCCACTCAGTAGTTGGGGTGGGTTTAAGTATTCAGAACAAATCAAAAGAAGGCTCGGACAGAGTGGGCGGGGCTTAGATGGGAGCCCACTCTGCTAAATCAGTTGCGGAAAGAAACACGTTGAATGGGCGCTTGGTATAATGTCTACTGAATTTGTATATTCCCATAACGCAAGAGCCACAAGAAAAACATCCTCTCCTGCCCCGAAGACAGCACTCTACATCTGTCTACTTCTTTGATGTTTCGATTAAGTGTTTTCAAGTTATGCATGAGGCTGCAGTTGAAAAGGCTTTCAGATTTATGTAATTTTATTGTGGTTTGGAATATATCAATGTAATGTATTCACTTGAACCCCTCCTTTGGTAAATGTCAGACCACAAACACATAAGATAACCTGTATTAATGTTACATTTATGTACAAGAAAAAGGTACTAGAACAGCTTTCAGAATAAAAGGAACCCAATGTTACCTTTTGAACAAACTGTAACTGGGATCCAAATCTTCAGAATGCATTGCACTAAGTGACGACATAAGGACACTCTGACAAGTGGAAAGTGTCCAGTGTAACATCGTGTAATGTCAACGAGTTTCCAGCTACATTGCAAATCTCTATCATTACCACGGCACATTGAATAGACACCTTGGGGATGTGAACATGAGAACATATTGTAAGAGTAATAATTCTCACCTCAGTTAATAACATCCTGAACCATGCAGATGCATACGCCTGAGCTTCCCTGAACTATCACCACTTATTTATAAGTCTAGCACAGAAGTGGATCTCTTTCTTGTGTAGCTTTTTAACAGCCTTGCTGTCTGTTGGTTTTGATTTCAGAATGAAACAGGATATTGTAGATACCTCAATGCCGATGGCACAGCCCTAATAGGTGTTAGGTAGAATACATTGTCTTCCACTGTAGTGTAGAGAATGCCTGGGCTTTGTGACCCTGTTTTATTTCCTGCTTACAAAGGCTCTTCTCATTATCAAATGATGCTCGACCATTTCTGTTTTTACTTAAAATAGTTGAATTTTGTGCAGTGCAGTGCCGGCTGGAACACTGACCTAGCATTCAATCCTAGCTCTTTCTCAAGCAGGGACTGAACATTGCGTTGATTGTGGGGTGATGCCGGTTAACTGCTGGGTGTTCCTGTCACCAGATTATTATCATTTGTGAGCCCGGGCAACACAACCTGTTACACCACTGTAGACTCTGTGTCCAATGTATTATTGATTATGTTATTATGTCTCACTTATAATAAAATCGCTCATAATAAAATCACAGAGGCTGTCACCACTGCCATCAATATGTACAGGACTTTCTTTATAGAATGAAAAATATACTGAGAACTTTGTTGGATAACAAATCTGAACATTTGATGACCCCTGAAGGGTAAAAACACCCACATTACCAACCCTATCTTCCTATCCAGCATTCAGGATCCAGAACTTTTACAATCACCAGTATAATTTAGGTTGCCAAAAAGCAATGACATGTGATTGTTATAGTCCCCTCATTAACAAACCCTGAAGGCATGCATGCTTTCTTTTACAACCTTGTTCTTTCCTGCCAAAAAGGAGGTGCTGCTTGAAACACATCTACATTCCTGATTCAGTGAACTCTGTTAGCAAGAAACATCCAAAGTAGATAAAGAACTGCACATATATACAATGCATAGAGGCAGTGAATGATGTTTTATAGTAAGGTCATCAGAATGAAAAATAAAAATACAGAAAACCAGTCTCCTAACACCTGAAGTAAATTCAGTATATTTACTGCACTTGAACTATAAACACTGCATGTGCTCAAAAGGCAGCAGCTGGCATTTTCATTTAATACTGCCACTGTCCTGTATTTCTGAATCATCTCTGGCTTTCTATTAATCACCTCTGTTGGACCACATAATGTAAAACATTACTAGACTGACTTTTTTTTTTCATGTCTGCTTCATTTCTCAATATCTAAATGCAAATGCATTTTTATTTTTAGAAGTCACACTTTCCAGCATTGTAGTTTTTTTTGTTAGTTTTTGTGTGTGTGTGTGTGTGTGTGTTTTTGGCCTAGCTGCAAATTGATGTGGAACAATATGTTTTCAAGTGGATATTTATTTTGGTCGTCATTCATTCTGTGATCAAGTCATATTTTTTTCAGTTTCTATATAATCTCTTCTTAGTTAAAGGGGCTGTGTTGTTTTCCTTTCTTACTAGAAATGTGAAAATGTGCAGCTGGTAGGAATTAGCTTTTGATGACTTTACACAAAAGACAAAACACACCTATAAACAATGGAATCATCGCGTTTTAAAATAACAAATTGTACAATAAAAGGTATGAGTTGAATGCACTGAAGCTAAAAGACCATGTGGATCCAATTTGGTAAACTGGTATGTATCCAGAATGGAAGATATTGAGCATTGCTTCTGAATCAGATTCAAAAATACTTAAGCAATGTATTCCCATCAGATTATCCTGCCATGGTTATAGGAAATTGTGCAATACATGATCAGAGTAGAATGTGGTTTAATTAATGTCAGAACATTACATGTGTAATGCTCCCCATGATCTTAAAAATATAATAATTAAAGAGAGCTTTACCTTATAAGCCCATCCTGTTTTGTAGCACTATACTATCCAGTTACAGTAGGACACCTCCCAAACAAACCACTGCTGTAGAAAAAGAATCAACACTTAAGAAAAGGTGCATGAAAAATACTTGTTTGCTGGACTAGTTAGTAAGCCCAGTAAATAACGATCTAAGGAGAATGATAGGGAACACACATAATAGGATATGAAATCCAATGTTCTGTCAATGTAGAAATTGTAAAGTATCCCTGGCCAGAGTATTTACCTTTCTGACATAGTTCTAATCACTAAACGTTCTAGAATTATCACCTTTAAAATCTCTACCAAGATCTTCAGCATAGCCAGAGCAGAATTCAAACCATACTTGCATGATTCACAATGCCCTCTAACTGCAGTGCTGCTTAACAGATGAAATAAAGAAACACTTCATACAAATATAATTTATAGGAAATTATAGTTCCATATGAAAGGAAAATAAAAATAGACGCATTAATTGCAGTTGGTTTTTCTTTAGTATTACTGCAGTACAATCCTGAAGCCAATAAATGCCAATGGTAATTTCCAAGCTGCTGAAGAACAGAAACAAACTATAATAAAACTAGAGTAGACCCCTATTAAGACTATTCTCCCTGTTTCTACTCAGGAAGTGACTATTACAAGCATGTTTGTAAACTTTTATTGCAGTTACCAGTGGATGGAAATCATGTATTGGTATACAAGTGGCTGACTGGTGGTAGTCTTTGTGATTGATTGACCCAGAGTGATTCGCTCAATACAACAATTTTAATAATTTTAATAATAATGGTTTATTAAACTTTATTAAATTATATCATGCAGCAAGGTCATGCAACCTGATATATCTGTTAATTAAAACATGCAACAGGTTATGTGAGTTCAAATCATACACAACGTTATTTCATTAAAGGCTACACTTTGTTGTATCTTGCAGCTGCTGGCTAATCCTATCCTGGTGGCTGGAAGATAGTGTTAGATTAATATTTGCCATGCTGCTGTCCCTCCCTCTAGTTTGTGTGATCTCCTCATATATTGCATTGTGGTTCACCCGCTGTTACACTGATAAACAGTTCTTTAATGATCTCTTTTTCTCATCTGAGCACCCGCTGGGTTCATTCTCTTAACAACCTCGTTCTAGTTATATGTTTGTTCTGTTATAGAATGTGCTCTGTTTGAAAAGACACTTTAGAGCCTGGTCTGGAGGAAAAAGGCTGTATCAAATGGCATGTTAATGTTTTCCGGTTTGCTAATTTTATTTTCTGTTTCTTATGAATGTGACAAATAGCTTAAAATTAGCTTTTTTTATTTTTTGAATTTAGTGCCCAGTTATTTTACCTCCAGTTTTCTTCCCAATTTGGAATGTCCGGTTATTTTTTTCCTCTCACGTCAGCAATTCCCCCCATACAGCTCAGGATATCCGAAGGTTCAGTGGGTATGTCAACAAGCTACCAGCTCCTGCAAATAACCGCTCTGAGAACACTAGGACCTTGGCTAACAGGGTTCACTCTAGCGCAAATGAAGTCCCTACCGGTTTGGCCTCCCTAACCCACCGGAGCTCCATAGCCTATGCAAAGTGTGTCAGAGTATTTGCCTTTATGACATAGTTCTAATTGCTAAACGTTTTATAATTATACCAGCAAATACTCTTGCTGCTTGGTATGATACAGTTCCTTACAATGGTGACCACTTTACTCACAGAACCAGAGCCAAATATTTATGAAGACCAACATATTATATTGACCTGCTTTACCCACTCTTCACAACTCTTTAGTGCCACAAACATACTGTATTCCTTTTTTCATTAGTTGTTTGATTTGTTCTTTGACCCTCTTCAATTAAGTATAGCAGTACTATACTCAAAAATGCGGTACTTAGGTTCAGCTCAATAAGAACATCAGCATCAAACTACAATTTCAAAGTGAATTACTTTTGTATTACCATGATCTGAATTGTATTCTTTGTTTCTTTTATCCCGTTTTGATGCATAAATGATTATACTACTACTTGAAAGCTCTTCTGTGTTGATTCATATTCAAAATCATTTTCAGAGCATTCCAGTATGAGCAGGATAAGATACAATTTAACAAAGCTGATCTCTTAATGGGTTACATTAAACTACATGGATTAATAGTTCCTTTTTGCTTTAACTGTTTTAAAGAATGTCATTAGGGGGAGTGTTTATAAAGAGTATCTAAGTTTAAGCAGTGCTATGAAAAATACAAATCATTTTTATTGTTTTGGAATGTAGCTTACATAAACAAAATAAACATTACAGTGTCAATATTTTTGTTTAACACTTGAATTATGGTTTAACTTTCTCACGCCACTTTAAAAACTTTACTTAGCAATTGCATTAGTATTCTTTATCTACCTACAATCCTTTGCATTATTAATATCCTGCGTGCAGTTTCCTCGTGCTAATTCTGTGTATTTAATGGGAACACCATGTTTGCTTTCACTGCTTTTATTGTGTCATATTGTAAATTTATAAGGGATCCTGTGGTTCTGTCCAGTTTCAACAGGATTTCTTCAACTGCTAAGGTGGGAGTGACCCCTTGACTGCTACCAATGTGCTTTCCGTTTGGATGAGTCAGTGTTCTGCTTCATGACCCAGGCTGAAATATAAATTCTCTAAGCTTCATGCTCTCTAGTTATCAAGACTGGAACAATACATCTGTTTTCAGTTTTATTGTACTTTCCATTCACTCCCAGTCCTGTCCATCCCAACACACATACATCATTGTCTACAGAAAATTAAAACTGGGGAAGGCAGGACATATTTTTTTCATCATGGACCAGAATTATCTGGCTCTTAAAAAAAACAAAAAAACTTTTCATCAAGTTCTGTATCATTAATCTATGGGTTGTGTTGTTTTGACGCTGATGGTCGAATTTAAAATGTGTTGATATCTGATATTTATTGTATGTGTTCTCAAACGATTTTTCCTGTGCTTTGTAATCTGTCGTGCTGCTTAAGTAACTCTATTACACCATATGTAATCTGGGAACGTGTTACCTGAGAATGTGTTAATTTTTGGCGCATACTTATGCCATAAGCATGCAGGGAAAATAACACATTCTCTGGTTTATTTTTGGAGGACCCCTTGAAACCGCCACAGACCTCCGGTTGAGAACCCTTGTGATAGCTAATCACATTCTACTTTAACTAGAAATTGTAACACTTTTTGTTATGATACCTAGTAAAAGTCTAATAAAGGATGCAGGTTGCATTATATTACTTAATTAGAAAATATATGCCTCCCTTAATTCCAAAACTTGGCAAGTACTGGTGGTGTATTGTATTCCAAGTGTACTACACTGTTCTAATACATGTAATACAAAGTTAACACTTAAAGCTGTAAATATATTTTCACCGTGTGTCTTTTTTTACAAAGCTCGTACTGATCGTCCGATGTCTGCTGTTTATACAGCAGCCTGAAGCCTTCATCATGGAAACAATGAAGATAAAATAAAGGAGTCCATAATAAAAGCTGACTTCAGACTGCCCCTACTGGCACACTGGGCTATAGATCTGCCCCTGGCCCTGCTGGCACACTGGGCTATAGATCTGCCACTGGCCCTGCTGGCACACTGGGCTATAGATCTGCCCCTGCCCCTGCTGGCACACTGGACTGTAGTTCTGCCCCTGCCCCTGCTGGCACACTGGGCTATAGTTCTGCCCCTGCCCCTGCTGGCACACTGGACTATAGATCTGCCCCTGCCCCTACTGGCACACTGGGCTATAGATCTGCCCCTGGCCCTGCTGGCACACTGGGCTATAGTTCTGCCCCTGCCCCTGCTGGCACACTGGGCTATAGATCTGCCCCTGCCCCTGCTGGCACACTGGGCTGTAGTTCTGCCCCTGCCCCTGCTGGCACACTGGGCTATAGTTCTGCCCCTGCCCCTGCTGGCACACTGGACTATAGATCTGCCCCTGCCCCTGCTGGCACACTGGGCTATAGATCTGCCCCTGCCCCTGCTGGCACACTGGGCTATAGATCTGCCCCTGCCCCTGCTGGCACACTGGGCTATAGATCTGCCCCTGCCCCTGCTGGCACACTGGGCTATAGATCTGCCACTGGCCCTGCTGGCACACTGGGCTATAGATCTGCCACTGGCCCTGCTGGCACACTGGGCTATAGATCTGCCCCTGGCCCTGCTGGCACACTGGGCTATAGATCTGCCCCTGCCCCTGCTGGCACACTGGGCTATAGTTCTGCCCCTGCCCCTGCTGGCACACTGGGCTATAGTTCTGCCCCTGCCCCTGCCGGCACCCTGGGCTATCTATAGTTCTGCTCTTGCTTTGTCCTGTTTTCTGATCTTGGTATGATTATTTGTAGATTTTATTTATGATTAGTAAATTCTGTTGACAGGATAAAAATGCAAACCATGTGGTTTCAATGGTAATTATAGTAAACAATTATAATTGTATTTTTTTTTTTTTTTTAAGATAAATAATTTGAAACACTTCAAATCCTAAAACCTATATACAACCAAAGACATTTCTTAGCCAATCAGTTTCATTGTATGTGCTGTGTACAGCAGACAGGTTTCCCAACCTAATAGCTGTTACAAGCATAATGAAAGCAATCATCTGTTATTTCTGGAAACTGTATAGATTGCTTTGATCCAGGACATTGACAGGATAAAAATCAATTTACAAGAAGAAATAACTCCTTCTTTCTCTAAAAAACAGAACAGCTTTAATGCCTGGTTGCTTTAAATTCATTTCTAAAATGTGTGCTGTTCTTTTTACTATAAATAAGGTTCTGCAGTCATAAATCAATTAAAGCTTACTTATCATGAACATTTAAAAAAGATGAAAACAACCCTTATTGATTAAGGTTTTTAAAAAATGACAATATGCATTGCATTTACATTAGCTTCTCATGGTCTTTTTACATTAATTAATGGTGCTTTGAAGTATACTTCTTATTGATTACAACTTGATTACCACATCATCAGTGAACTACACATTCAAATAGCTTCAATGCAGTATCGCAGCTAAGCATGGGCCTAACATTTCCTTGCTTCCCCCAGCATTCCAAACCATCATTGTCATCTTCCCAATAGAAGCTGACTGCTGTTGCAATTACTTAACATTCTCAGAAATACTTTCTGGTAAAGGGAATGTCCAGTTAACTCCTGCTATGTCCATGTAACCCTTAAAAGCCCACTAAATTTCGAGGGCCTACAGTGCTCTTCAACCTCGTTTTTGGGAACTGAGAGGTGTATTGTATATCATTTCCAAGGGTGCCATCTGTAGTTCTAAAATATTGATTTTTTTATTATACAAATTCACATTTTCTTTCTCTACTGAACCTCTAGTAATACATATAGCAGGTAATGCATGTGTTTAATTTCTACAAGTAATTCCACTTTTACCATGTTTTCCCAATGCTTACAATAAGTGTGTGGGAGTCAGTGGAACCCGTTGGAGCCAGTCTTGCTGTACAAGCAGACAGAAATGGCTTGGCTCCATTTGTTTCATAATGAATACACATTAAACAGTTTCTATGTTAGTCATGAGGGAAGAATAAGGCTAGCACAGCTTAAGGCACAATCACACTAGGTTCTGTTTTGTTTAATGTAAGTATTTAACAGTGGGACAGTGTGACATTAACAATGCTGAATGCTGAAATGTTAACCCCTTATATACCTTACATGAGCTTAACAGCATCTAATAGACATCTTTAGAATGCATTTACAATTCTTCCAAGAAGTCACTAGGTAATAAATGTCATAGATATTAAAAAAAAAAAAAAGATGACGCTGCAATATTTGTAGTGTCTAGGAGTTGAACGCCTTATTAAACCTGTATACCTTTACTATACATCCCTGTTCTTTGCAGGAAACTCTCACTCTGCATACCTCCAGTTAGCACACCTTGGGGAGGGTTTGCAGGAAGCAGAAAGGTACATTGACATTTTGGCAATACTTATTAAACCAGAAACTAAAATAAAACAAAAGTGGGAAACTATTCAAACTGTTTGCAAGCACTGCAGAGGACCCAACTAAATCATTTGCATCTCTGGGATTTTTTCTGAAGTCAGTTGCTCCCTCTTTGTGCTATGGAATTGGTTCGGACTCTCTGTGCTAGCTTCTCTGTTATTATTAAATTGTCTTCTACAGTACACGTTGTACAGCAATGAATAAGATTAATAAACGGCAGATGTTTCTGTTATTCTTGTATGCAAGGTGTGACATGAGGTTTTTGCTCATTAAATATATTAACAGGTTTCACAGTTGTCCTTCATCCATTTGTAAAGGCATTTCTTTAAAAGATACAAACCCACAAATTTCATTCCCTATTAAAAAAAAACAAAAAAACAATAACATTAATGACAGAGAGGCAAAACCCATTAAACCTTAGAATGCCAATGACGGGAAATGGTTTTAATATTACTGAGGCATTCTGTTACATGTCATAGACGAGATGGGAAACATGTATATTTTTTTATTGCACTTTCAGTTTGTATAGTTTAAACTTGACTTCTGAAAAGGCCTTTTAGTACTGCTGTTAGTGTAATTCTGTTAATGTAGCAGCAATTTCTTTTAAAGCGAGATACAATATACTATTATTCACTGTTCAACTCCACATTGTCATTTTAGATTCGCTATCATATTTAATGTGGTTTGCATGCCATGATTTAAATTGCTTTCAGTCATTGCATGTTTAAACTTACTTTTAAAATTACTAGTGATTGTATGTTTCTATTCAAAACCATCCAACCCTAAATACTCAATAATGTAGACATTTTTATTGTTAGCATTTCTTTTCAAAACCCCATAAGGACCTTTGCCACATGAAGCAGGTTTGACCATAAAGAAATGCCTGATGCATAATAAAACAGTGATTTGATTTTGGAAATGACACCTTGGCAGTAAAAAACCTGTTTAAAATGAGTCTAATGCAGGTAAATTATTCTATTCATTAATATATTTTAAGAGACAAAAACAAGTCTAATTAAATTGAATGGAGGCTGACTGGAATAAATCTACAGCAGAAGTTAACTTTCATTCAACGAATTGAACTGAGAAAACAGTAAAGAAATGTAAACTGTTTTTATCAGGATGTTTATTTTTTTGATGTTTTATAAAACTGCTCTTCTGATTCCAAGTCCTGCCTCTCTGCTCAAACTTTTTAATCTTGAAGGTCTGAGTATTATTTTATGTTGAAGTAAGAAAAGTCTCATTACAAAGACTTTTTTGGGTGTGTTTATTATGGAATTGGTCCTGATGTACATTATATGTCGTAATAGAGGGGAACAAATAGTTAAATAGTGTTGAATGAAAAACATCTGTGTTTTAATCTTTAAAAATGTTAGATTACCCAACTGCTTGCACTCACCAAAGACACAGTTAAGGATTTTGTTATAAACATTATTGTCTTCCGTCACAGTTTACTTATGGTAATCAATTTAGCAGCAGGACCATTTATCTTTTATTTGTTTGTAAAGTTGCAGCCTTTTTAAAGGTCATGAGTCAATGAACTAATGAATTAAAATAGCATTTTCAATTCTATAATGGAGGTCATCCAATATGATGAATTATGATTTGTGTGGAAGTTGCTCCAATAACTTTGGTCTCGTTCCAATGAAGCACATGGTGCTTTGTTAGATATGTCAGTATCAAAGGTGACCAGTATCACCTTCAATATATTATTACAGTGTTACATTGCAGTTTGAAGTTGAAGTATAAGAAACAAAAGTTTGACATAGTTTCATTGAAGTTTTACTGCTTATGTTTATGTTTGAGTTAAGTTATGGAAGGTTCTTTCTGTTAGCACTGAAGATTCAGGATTCATCCAGTTCAATGCAATTGCCTGGAACAGCATTACGAACCTCACACATTACTGGACACAGAATTACCTGCAAAAGTATTTGAGAAAGAACATAAGCATGATCACACAATGTTCTGTGTTTATATACACATTGGTATTGTACTAAGAAAACCCCAAAACATTTTGTCAAGGTGCTATTCTTATTATTTGTACTTCTTAAGAAACCAGCTGGAAAATAACCTTCATTCTAACCTGACGTTATTCTGACTTTCCAGTGCCAAATACAGCACCTCTCAAACAGTTGATCACATTTGTACGGGAAGCAGACCATATCTGTTATTGATAAAAATGTTATTAAGCCTAGGTGGTTTTGTTGGCTTCAATCACAGAAATGTCAGTGCTTTGCAAGAGTGCACAGTACGGTGCAGAAAGAACATCTCAAGAGATATGTGAGGAACACCATGCCCTTCATCATGCATCCTGTATTAGCTGTTTTCTGCCTGCGCTTTATCTTGAAAATGTATGCCCTGTACAACTGCCGCCATTGTTGTCAGACATGAAGACACACTAAAAATATGAGCTGTTTTCAAAAGCTGCTTGATTTCATTGCTTGAATTATTAATGCAATTAGTAATACAGAAGTTAAACCATAAACTAAAGCACTGAAGGTGAATGAATGTCCTGTCTAATCATGTTACAATATACATGTAAGATTTACTTACTTTTAACTGAAATGCCAATAATGTCTACACTAATGCATCCACGCTCATCAATCTACACTATTGCATTATATTTCACTTACAGGAAGCATATAGCCTCGAAATAGATATAAGTAAGATTTGGTGATTAATATATATATATATGTATATAATATGTATGTATACAATATATATATGATGACAAGTGTGGCAAAGTGGTTAACAGTGTGCAGGTGCAGGTTATCAATAAACAGACAGACAATGATAATCCAGATGCAATGGTGTTTTATTTTATAATCCAATTGCCTGATGGCGAAACAGCAGTAAATAATAACAATGATAAGCAAAGTGTCTTGCTTTCCTGTAATCCGCGGGTTGGTCCCAAAATAATAAACAGTCCCATTGTTTACACCCACATGTAACACAAACACAGTGTGTGCTCTAGTGTTCATAGTGCTCATAGTGCAAATACAGTTTACCGTGCAAACAAAGTGAAGTGTAGTCCAAGTTTAGTGCTGGCCTTTGGTGACAGCTCCAGATCGTGTTTCAGCCGTCTAGATAATAAGAGCATTTTCAGCCAAGACAAGAAACAAACCAAACCCTTTCTCCTTTCAGTTCATGTTTAATCATTAGTCATTACAGAGCAACAGATTACATCACTCCGTCCCTTTTTGTACCATCATGACCCTTGGTTAACGAGTCCGCAGCTGCCACATTGTTTCCCTTCCGGGTTGATGATTTAATGTACCGGAGCCCCGCTCCTTTTCTAGATGACCAACTTCCACCTAACCCTGGGAATGAATTGTCTGGCCATCTAGTCCAGGGTACTCTGTTCCGTTTACGCAGCGCCCTCACAGGTCAGGAGGGAGATGTATCACCAAGAATCACTTTGTCTCTGTCACACAAGGATGAAGAATTTTCATCCACAGAGGATCAAAACTTTATCAAAACATTGACCAGACTACTTTTACTGTTTCAGCACTAACCTCAAACACAATTACTCATTATGATTAGCCTGATCCAACCAAATAGCCCATACTAGATTGCCACTATGTATCAGCAATATAATATTCTCTAATAACAAAGAAACAAAAATTGCAGATTTATGATGCTTTGGCTTAAAGGTAAGGTTGTCATAGTTATTTGAAAATAATTTTTAACATAAAAGAACTGCTAACAGATTTAACATTTTTAATAAAAGGAGCATGGTACTGTTTTCTCATATACTGTAACATCTGCTGTCTGTCTGTGTTGATCTTTCCTTCATTCGTGAGAACTTTTTTATAATCTCTTAAAACTTACATTAGTGTCACTTATAAATCAAGTCTGAAAATGATTACCTGTGAAAGTAAAAAATATGTTCTCCTAAATCCTCATAACATTTTTATGTGCAAAACTTTATAACACATACAGTTAAAATGTAAGATATTAAAACTGGCAGCAAACTATTTCCATAAATTGTCCTTAATGGCTGTGCAGAATGCCTGTGAAATGTTGCATGAAGAATCAATACAGTTGTACGATTTTAGATAGTGTATTAATAATTTTACAATTCTCTGGCTGCAAGTAGGAAAAAAAAACATCCTAAATTATCTCTCCCCCTGCATAACAGCCAAAAGGTCTGTCTGGCGGTTCTTTTGATGGTTCAAAGGACCTCTTGTTTTGTAACTACGACACCTGGGCTAGTGCCTGCTTCATTCACATAGACAAGATAAGAAACTGGTTTATTTTATGATTTACAGTATTGTTAGAATACTGAGGACCGGATTGTTATTTTTGAGAAATAAACAAACCTATTTTGTATTATTACATATTACATGTGGTAAGTTAAATAAGGTGTACTACTTGTATTGGTATCTGTATTTTACTCTGAACTGTTCCCCGTCTATAGCAACGAGACCATCTGGTAAATAGCCTTCCACTTATACCCCTCACAGCATCAAGATGCCCCTTTACTGTAATCAGCCTCATTCCCTTTCGCTAGGAATATAATTACCTGTTTTTTTTCTGAACCTCCCTCCTTGGGGTTATTTCATTTTCTATCACCTGCTTCAACAATTTATCCTGGCAATGAATGATTTTCTCCTCTCTGTTAAAAAAAAAAAAAAAAAACTAATCAGCAATGTTATCAGAACCATACCAGATAAGTTGACTTCAAGTCCATCTGCTCTTTTCCAATTTAATATTTCTTTAGATGCCAGAGGCAGAGTTACCACAAAAGAACTCTGATTTAGACAATTTTATATTTTTCTTTAGAAACTACTGGGGCCAGTAACCCAACACAGACACAAATGAATCGAGACAGCTTGTGTTCTTGTGCCGCTGTGCTGTATAATAAATAATGTTTCATAATTTCTAGTCCAAACTATTATTACTGTTTATTGTGTTTTGCTCCACCTTTTTAAAGGAAAAGAAAATTGTTGACACATTAATGAGTACCACAGAAAGACAGCATTTGCACAGTAATGTCAATACATCTTGGTAATTTAAGATTACTATAGGAAGTAACACAACTAATCAGTGAAAAACATATCCGGGAACACAACCATAACCTCTTTTGTTTTGGTATCTTTTACATTGTTACAAGTTTTTCAGTTATATCAGCTGATCTCTCTATCTCTATTCCTCTTGAATCTACAACCCTCTCTCCCCCCTTATCCACTAAGAACCTCGATGATCCCTACCTTTCCTACTCTCACCACTCTCTCTACTCTGGCATGCTCCTGTTACATCTTCATCAGCAACATACGCAGAATTCACCCCTTCCTCACCGACTACTCCAAAAAACTAGTTCAGGCCCTGGTACTGTCCCGCCTTGACTACTCCCTCCCTCCTGGCTGGCCTCCCTGCCTCTGCCATCCGTCTGTTCCAGCTCTTTCAAAACTCTGCTGCTCCGCTCTCTGCACTGGCTCTTTAGCTCTGCTTGCATCCAATTGAAAACTCTTGACTATCATTTCTCCCTACATCCATTCTTAACCCCTCCACTTCTCCACCACCAGCAGATTAGCTGTACCCCCCCCCCCCCCCCCCCTCTCCTGCTTCCAGAGCTCAATGTTCCTCCACCCTTGCCCCCCAGTGGTGGAACGACCTACCCACGGATATCCCTAACCACCTTCCATCACCTCCTCAAGACACATCTGTTCAGACAGCATCTATAAACGTTACTAATCTTGGCTATACTGGACTATATAGCACCAAATTGTACCAGTACTTGAATCAGCTTGTACTTGCATTGAACTGCTCCATACCTTGCCGCATTCTACTACTGCTCTTAATTATAACTACTTCCTGTATCTGGTACTTGATTTGACTCTTATAGGTATCCGTATTCATGTTTTTTGTAACTGCTCTTATTTCAAATCATTTTCATCCATTCATAGTACTTATTGAGTGCTCATACTGGACTATACTAGTATAAGCAAATATTTTTAATATAAGTTAACCTCTATCAGTCAAACCCGCTCTTGCATGTAAGTATTTAGTGTATTCTCTATTTTGCTCTTATTTGAATGCGATCTTTATTGCTAGTGGTTTTATTGTACTTTACAACTGCTTTTATCTGTAATACGATACTCTGTAATGTGATATTTTAGAATGTGATAATTTGTAACAATTTTAAGTCTCCCTGGATAAGGTGTAATACAGTGTAATAACAATGTAATTAGAGGAACTTCATGTATAGTGTTTGTGTCATTCAGCTTTAATTAGAATTTGGCATGAACCTGCTTTAGCTTTTTCCACAAGTGTAAACTGCTCAGTTGCCTGTTGTGTGCTTTAGCCTTGGTGAAAACTGTAACAGGGAGAGATCTGTGCTGACTCTGCTGGCGTGTTCACGGGCTGCAGGAAGAGGGCGGCAGTCGCCCAACAACCGCCTGTGAGTCATGGCAGTGACACGGGGAGGTGGGAAAGTGTGAGTGTGGACTTTCCCCCTCTCTGAATGGCCGAGAGGCGGGTCTTGGGTGATTGTCGGTCCTATAAAATAACGCTCTGTTGTTTCCTCAGGTCTGCCCACTTAGACGCGCTAAGGGTGCGGACACTTGGATTCGGGACCGGGAATCAGCGAGACAGAGAGAGAGAGCGGGGAACCCTTGGGCAGACCCCGGACGTATTATAAAAGAGCAAGCTAGATAGCCGAGAGAGTAGGACGGTGATCCGGGTCGTGCGGGTAGCGGCGACCGGGATAACGCTGCCGAGTGCAGCACCTTTTATTTGTAGTTTTATTACTGTTTTATTTTCCCTTGTTGTTTTCACTTTCTGTTTGTTGTTAATAAATCCTGCGCGCCTGTGCCGGCGTTTCAACACCAACCTCAGTCTCTCTGTATACTTGAACAGCGGCTACCCACGCGTGTGACCCGAGGAAGACCCTGTCACAAAACATTGCACAATATTGTTTCCCACCCTAACCAAACCCTTCTTTCACTTGTTATGTTATTTTTGGATTCTTATACCACCCTTTATTTGAACATGTTCTTTATAAAGCAGCACTAAGATTCCATTTCAGATGTAGCATTCCATCGGTGTGAATGATATTGGATATGTTTCAGCTTTTTTAGTTTGATGAGCACTTAAAAGAGGGGGCGCACTGTATTTAAATAACTGGGTAGCAATAGAAATAGGTAACTGGACCAAATGCACATGCAAATGATGTACTGCAGCGTTAACATTTCCTGTTGCTTTTTGTTGTTTGCTTGGTAGAGATGGACTATGGTACAATGCACTAGACCTGGTGATCATGAGCAAAGCAGAAGGAGGATTTAACACTTGCTCTGTTTCAGTTGTTTATTTTTGCCCACACAGGGACTCAATGTTAGTAACAGAAGGACATGTACTTAAAACCACAACTTCTGAAGGACAGTTTAATCCACCAAAAAGCTCAATGTCAAACAAACAGCCAAGAAGTTTATAGATGAAATGTTCAGGTCGTTCAGATGTGTAATGGAACATAACCATTAGAACAGGCAGTGAACTTGAACATTTTCTTGAAAGTGGAAAGACATTCACTGAGAATTATATGTCAATTTCTTCTTTTCGAGTGGAAAAAGGTTTCGGAAATGATCTCTCCATGCCATAAGCAAGGCAGACATCTAGCAACATTTATTTAGATTCCATTGATAGCTCATTTGATTGTGTGTTATTGTAATCCTCTTAAAAAGTAATACTGTCCTCTCAATGTATTGTTTTGATACACGTAATCACAATAAAAAAAAAAAAAAACAACTCTTGGGCACGTCTACTTTGCATTTAACTGACATTTCCAAATCCCTGTTTCCTTCACCACATTTCAAATGTCATGCTATGCTTCAGCTCTGCCCTAGAATGCTAACAATGCAGTTAGGTTTTCTGTATATTGTGTCAGGTTGCTTTACTGGAATAATAAAGTTCAACAAAACAGTTTATTAAAAAAAAAAATTAAAAAAGTGTTTTCTTTAGATTAAAACTAATCTAGTTTCCATCCGTACATCATTGGTACCGAGCACCACCAACCAAAAGTGGGCGGCCATCTCACAAACACCATTCATTCCTTAATAGGCTACACATTTCCAGCCATGAAGCAATCTAACATTTACAAGAAACAACTTTATGTCAAGAGGAGCTTGAGATGCAAAGCAGCCTGTTCAGAACACGTCTTTACTGAAGTCAATGGAACATTTTAACCCTCATGTCAACAACACCCATCTCAATACTGTCATATTCTATATTAATGGCCAAAGCAACATCATCAATATTATAGTATTTTTCATATTGGCAAAAACCCACAATGATAATTTATTTAGAGATCCAGATTTTGTATTGGAAAACCCTATTAAAAACAGACTGTGTTTCATAAGTGCTCTAGAACTATAAACTGCTCAGGTGGAGACAATGGGACATTGAGACGTCCTACATAAACGATTAATTCTCAAACTGAACGCAGTAGGGATTCACGCCGTAGAAAACAAAAAGTACTGATTAGAGGAGAAACCTCAAAATGGAATGAGGTAACCAGTGGAGTACCACAGGGATCAGTATTAGGTTCTCTGCTCTTCCTAATCTACATTAATGATGCAGATTCTGGTATAGTAAGCAAACTTGTTAAATTTGCAGAAGACACAAAAATAGGAGGAGTGGCAAACACTGTTGCAGCAGCAAAGGTCATTGAAATTGATCTAAACAGCATTCAGAACTGGGCAGACACATGGCAAATTATATTTAATTGAGAAAAGTGTAAGGTACTGCACACAGCAATACAAATGTGCATTAAAAATACCAATGGGAGATACAGAAATTGAAGGAGGAATCTATGAAAAAGATTTAGGAGTTTATGTTGACTCAGAAATGTCTTCATCTAGGCAATGTGGGGAAGCTGTAAGAAATGCCAACAAAATGCTTGGATAAATAGTGAATAATGTTGAATTCAAATCAAGGGAAGTAATGTTAAAACTTTACAATGCATTAGTAAGACCTCATCTAGAATATTGTGTTCAGTTCTGGTCACCTCGCTACAAAAAGGATATTGCTGCTCTAGAACAAACGATCTGATCCAAGCATTCAGAATTCTAAGAATTCTCAGACTTTTTATTACATGAAAAAAGAAACAAGGACCAGGGGACACAAGTGGAGATTAGATAAAGGGCCATTCAGAAAATGGGAGGCATTTTTTTACACAGAGAATTGTTGAAGTCTGGAACCAACTCCCCAGTAATTTTGTTGAAGCCGACACCCTGGGATCCTTCAAGAAGCTACTTGATGAGATTCTCGGATCAATAAGCTACTAACAACCAAACGAGCAAGATGGGCCGAATGGCCTCCTCTCGTTTGTAACCTTTCTTCTGTTCTTATGACAGTTTGGTACCTTATGGTAGTCGTGCTGAGTGCTGTTATAGACCTACCTTGAAAGAACTGCCTATGAAACAGCTTCACAACCATCTACTTACCCATGGTTTACCGTTGCTACCTGACCAATTAAATTGATTCACAGCTTTATTTATCCATGATTAACAAGTTAAGTCTTTGTTATTCACTAAACCTCTTTTCCATTGAATTCCATATTTCCTGCTGGCAAAAATTGCAGTATGAAGCAAGTGCATTGGGATAGCTTTCTTTGATTGTTTTTGATTTGATCCTTTTACTATGATACAATTCTAGATTAGCATAAAACAAATGGAGCGCAAAACAGCAAAATCTTCTCAAATATTTATATATTTATAATGGTTGCTTTGCCTATGGTATAGCCATAACGAATTAGAATTTGCAAAGCAGTTTCGTGGACAATTGACTTTTCACTTGAGCCTCGTAAAATATTGCAAATACAGCATTATTGAATGATTGAGTTAGAATCTTTTCAATTCTTTTATGCACAATTTGGTATATTGTTTTGTTTGTGTCTGGTGTGAGATCAGTCTACTGAATGGGACGTTATCAAGCAAAAATCGTCCCATAGTATTGGTGCAGTAGGTACCTACTAGCCTGCCAACAGGTAGAGCAAGTCCGGATCAAACGTTTTAATGACATCGGATGTAGTAGCCACTAGAGGGCGGAGTTGAAATAATAGTAAAAATGACTTTAATTCTAACACATTTAGATTTAGTGGTAGATATTAAGTTAGTGGTAGACATTAGGGTTAGGGGTACAGAGTAGATTTAAGGGTTAGTAGGCTAGTAGGTACCTAATGGCCCATTCCTATGGGATGATTTGTGATTGATAAAGTCCCATTGAATCAGCTGATCTCAATCAGATCAGCTGGGTTTGAAACAGCTTTAACAGAAAATCCGGATTGCTAGAGATGAGTTGGCTAAACTGGAAATGAGTTGGGATATAAATATCATACTTTGATCCTATTTTACAATCCATTTACTGTCAATCCAGAGTTCTTTAGTTTAGTCAGATTACCTGATAAATAAGATCGTGGAAATCTGTTTATTTTGCTATTATTTTCAACTGCATAGAAAGAAACAGGTTAAGCTTTCAGTCAAGTTAAATTAAATATCAATGCTACTTGTTTAGGTTATTTTAGCTAGTCAGTGCATTTAGTTTGTTAGATTATCATAAAATGCAAAATGAGTCTGCAGTGTGAAAATATAGCCGCTACACAGATTAGATCACAGAGCAATCTTTTGATCGATGTGATTGTGATTGTGATGATCAATTTGGAAATTCCAGCCTACTCCTATTTTCAATCAGAATTGAACCGTGCCCATGCTATGATATAGTTTGCACATGGATGCCGTTTATATAGGGACAAGGCATGCACGAACCAAGCAGAGCCCCTTTCTTTTCTTTATAGACCACAAGTGCCCAACACTATATAAAAAAAAGGGGGGGGGGGTTACCTGAGTGATAAGTGGTGAAAATAATCCACTGTTAATAGTTTACACCGCTTGAAACATTCCGGATTCAGCTGTTCGTTTAAACTGTCATTTTCAAATGCCATCGATGTATATGGATCAAGTTAAGAAAAGCTTTCAAAGTGACTTTACTGTTATATAATTTTTTGTTGCTCAGCTTGAACACTCATATTGGTTAAGTTTATCATATCTTTATGTATGTAATAATATCTGAAGAATACGCAATGAGTGTGATTTGCATTTGCATCTTATCTTTTTTTTTTTTTTTTAATAGAACAGTCAGACAGATTTCAGGCTACAATATTCTCGACATTAATACTCAGGCCGAGCATTTGCATCTTTCTTTGTTTTTTGTTCTTTTCTGCTTTTATTTATATACAAAGATCATTTTTCCAGATTAAAGGAGGAACAGGAATAGACTTCACAAAGGAAGTGTTCAAGTAAGAACAGCTTGTGATCATTTGGAGAAAGTTACTTTTTGTCTACAAGGCATGAAAGGAAATGGTGAAGACAAAAAAAATGCATCCCATCATAAAGAAAAGAGGTAGGATAGGTACAGTACAGAAACAGATGTGAAGTTAAAATATCAGTGTGAGTCAGACTTTATGTTTGAAGCAAGAACCGCTGACAGCAAGCAAGCATTTTGAGTTTTAAAAGTGACATATTCCCTAACTTTTATTTGAAAGGTCATTCAAAAACAAATACCATTGAAACATTAGTTTGGGCAAAAGAACCATAAAGCTTTAAAAAAGAGAAATTTTAGGTTATTATATAAACTTAAATTTTAGAGGACATTCAAAAATAAAATAAATTGGGTGATAAAACAATGAGTCTAAAATTGGTAATGCTATTCTGACGGTTCTCGAGCACTAACGGGAGTTAGGTTTTATTTGTGCCCCTGTTGTATCAACCAATAGAGGACCACAGGGATTGATAACATAACTATAGGGAGTAAGATTTTAGTTGACATTTATTTTGGATATATGCCCAGTAAACAAGGCTTGATACTGAAAAAGTGCCAGTGCTGTCCTGGCAACACAATTCTAATTAAAGCTTTCCATTAATAGATACAAATCCCTTGAATGTTAAAGCCTTTTTGAATCCATTTATCTTTCTCGTGAAGTTTCCAGTTCCACGCATTTTGTTTTCAAAATAGGCTATAAAACGTCTCTTACGTAAGACCCAACATCACCCGGCTATTATTTGAGTCTGGGTGCAGAGGCGGCAGCTGTGACGTTGCCTCTTTATAGTGAGTGCATAAAACAGAGCTGGGCTGACTGTTAGACACACAGAAGAACGCGCAGTATTTGTGATTCTACAGGGATAGAAATAAGTACCAAGCATTCGACTTTTTACTGCTGGTCTCCTGTACAAAGGTATTTTTTAATTTTTTTAAAATATTTTTTTAAACATATTGTAATACGTTTAACAAAAGGAAATCAACTGCATTACTGGAAGTCACCCATCAAATGCACCAGTAAAGCGTTTGTAAATGTCATGTAGTTTATGCTTGCGCTGTAAGTTTTCTGTATGCCACGTTGTTTGCATTATTTATTTATTTTTACATAACGGCAAAATGACTATGTTTAACTTTTATAAAAAAAAAAAAAAAATTAAACTGTTTCACCTTCTGCGTTATTGCTTTAATTCTGTATCTTATCTTCTGAAGACTCTAGTAGTTATTTATAGGGAGGTGTGAAAAACTATTTCTCGCTCAATTATATCTCTTTTTCTCAGAAAGCAGGAACTATGTTTCTTAACATTCCAATAACTTTTTGAACAGTAATATCATAGTATATCATAGTAACCATTCTTTACATGTAACAATAATTTGTATTGTTGCTATTATTACAAGTAGGCGTTCATTTTGTATGTTTAAAATGGATCATATTAAAAAAAGATGCAACATTATATATATAATAGAACCTTGCCTTCAGTCTCTGGAACCATTGTTGAGTGTAGATTCTACAAAGAAATATTCTTATACTGAACAACACTGAGTAATAGGTTCAGTCTCTAAAAGGAAACGTTAGGGCTTCTAATACATAAATTGATGATTCGAATTTGGAAACATTGCTTAAGGTTTTTATAGAACCTATTGTTTTGAACCATTTGTCCTTTGGTAATGTATCAAAGAACAAACTCAAAGGAATGCTGATTTGTATAGCAATTACTCCATTGTTTAATTAACTCCTGTTTTCTGAAAGGAGAAACATATCAGGTGTCTCTTACAAATTCAGAAACAAACAACCAATATACCTTCAACTATAACATTCAGTTGTTTGTTCAAGATTAACATAATGAAACTGAAGTGAGCTATATCCAATATTTTACTCTGTAGATAATAAATAAAAAAAAAAAACATCAGTATTTATTTCTTTTTGAATTTCAGTTGAAACTGTATTCACTAAGTTTGGTAAACCAAGTTAAAGTATGTATGTTTTTAGTTAGTTAGTTCATTATTATTTATTTATTTATCTCAGTCTTCTTTTTTGTTCTTTATAAAACAAGCTTTATATATATATATATATATATATATATATATATATATATATATATTTTTTTTTTTTTAATTGTAACATTAGTTACAATTAGCTTGCCACCTTGAGCTAAGCAAGCTGTGTGGTTTGTATTTGCTTATTATTAACTCAGTTTATATGTATCATAATGTGTCTATTTATATATCTATATCTATGTCTTTGTCTATATTCTATTGAAATAGAAATACGTATGGTTATTATGGCATCAAAAGCCTGCAAATACCTTCAGTGTTTGTTTTCAAGCACACTTTTCCTTGACAAAGACATGTTAAACATATTGAAACGTTAGAAAGTTGACTCTATTGAACTATTAAAACAATGTTTTATTTCCTGACAACCAATGCCTTGCCTTGCACTTGTCCATGGGACAATCAGAAAAAAATCCTTTCAAATCTAACCCTGCTAATTGTTTTTATTTTTTGCTTTGTTTTTTTTTTCCCTAACCAGATTAGTAATTCATTATAATATATTTGAGTATCTGCCTCTGAGACTGTGTAGCTTGGCAGGAGCCTTGCCATTGCAACTCCTTCTCTTGCAAACGTCTGATCCAGCAAGACTCCGCCAGCTGTTGCTACCCTGCTAATGTAGAATCATTTGAACCAGGAGTGCAGGTAATTAAATTAATTTATTAAGTCAACATCTTAATTATAATGTTTAAAGTTAACATAATCCCATCTATAACTTGAAGACCGTTCACACACTCCAATAGAATTAATGACACATTTAAATCTTCTCAGGAAGAATAACAGAACTACTGAAAATGTGTTGATGGAAATTCATGACAGTCTATGAGAGTTTTTGCTCCTACTTGTTGTCATATTTTGTAATATATTTTTTAATGGGTCTCTGGTATTTTCTAGTCCTCTTAATAATTCATTGATACAGTGACCAAATGGTAACAGCTCACGAATGGATAAGGTCAATCACACCACTTAAAATTCATGGGCACATGGATCAGTTAGTTAGTAGCACTTGCTGAATATAATAATAATTCTACCAGAGATGCTGATTAAATACTATCCAATTTAATGATAAACAAAACAAATCTGCATTTGAAACAGATACATGTAAGTGTTAAATGCATATACAACTGTTTTCTTTTTACCAAAGCATGGTGAACACATGGCAAAGCATACACAAGCATGATACTGCTCAAAAGGATTAAAAATAAACTTAAACAGTCTATGGAAAGAGAAAAGAAAGCAGGGGTAAAAGTGCAAAATCACAAATGAAATTTATTAGGATGAACATGTATGTAAGTGAATTAATATCATGTAATACTGCTTCAGAAGACCTACGTCTCAGAGAGACAAAGTGACAAGCAGGTTTCAGGGTGGTTATTCTTTCTGACGAACTGCACAAAAAGCTTCTGGAGCCACAGCTGACCAATTGAAATGTGTTTGAACTTAAATCCTACTGCTGCATTTTGTTCACAGACCTCCCTCAAAGCAATGGCGTCCAGCAACATAACAGAAGCACCACTGTGTTTGAATTGGTGTGCCAATTCCTTCAACATGACCTATGCCAAAATAGAGCTCTCTGTTATCATCTCGATCTTTTCAATGACTATGGGGATCGTGTCTAACAGCCTGGCCCTGGCAATCCTCGTGAAGGCCTACAGGCATTTCAAGTTGAAGTCCAAAGCTTCTTTCCTGCTCTTCGCCACTGGCTTGGTAATCACAGACTTCCTAGGACATCTCATCAACGGATCGATAGTGATGCTGGTTTACTCCTTACACAAAGACTGGGATACGTTTGACCCCCACAAAATACTCTGTGGCTTTTTCGGGGGCTGCATGGTGTTCTTCGGCCTGAGCCCCTTGTTGCTGGGCAGCGTGATGGCAGTGGAGCGCTGCATAGGGGTCACCAACCCAATATTCCATTCCACCAAACTCACCTCCAGACACATGAAGAAGCTGCTGGCTCTGGTCTGGCTATTTGCCATTTTTATAGCTGTGCTGCCGGTCATGGCAAAGAGGCCCTACGAAGTGCAGGAATCCAAAAGCTGGTGCTTCTTCAAAATAAAGAACAAGAGGGACTGGGTGGACGTGTTCTTCCCGCTACTCTTTTCTACCCTGGGATTGGCGTCCCTTTTCATTTCCATCCTGTGCAACACTGTCACAGGCGTCACCCTCATCAGGTCCAAAATGAGAAGCGAAAAGCACAGACAAGGCAGGTCTCACCACTTCGAAATGATATGCCAGCTGTTGGCTATCATGCTGGTCTCCTGTATCTGCTGGGGTCCATTGCTGGTAAGAGCTGGATTTAAAATATCCAACCTAGTTTTTGCATGTTAAATGGATTTTCTATTGACAATGTGGAGATTGTCAGTGCTTAATTAGAGGGGGAAAAACCCAAATGATAATCAGACATGTACTATGTATCACACCATCAGACTTCAATACAGTGCTGCCGCGGAAATTTGTGTTAATTTACATCAGGCCTACCCTGGCAGGACAAGATTATTTTAATGTCATTGCTGTTATTCCTTATAAGTAAAAGCTTGCTCACAACTGCACAATCCTGGAACGCGAGAGGTAATAAACTGTAATAGATTTGCGTGTGGTAGGAAATCAGGCATTAAAAAAAAAAAAGCAATCGCCCACTCCAGGCCTCCCAGAATGTAACATTTCTGGTGTATTATTGTAAACAATAGGCGAGTGGCAATACCATTATGTTTGAAGTATAGAGTGCTTTTCTACCAATCACCATACTGTGATCAAATAAGAGATTGTAATTTGCATTGTTTAAGGGAAGTACCAGACTAAACCAATTCTTGAAGTCAGTATGGAGATATTAACTTTTCCAGCTGTTGCCATCAAACGGGATCACCTGCATCAAACCACACTGTGATCGCAACACAAAAAATAACATTTTAAATTTGGTAGGGACAATCCTCTTGACGATTTCTCATGATACAATGTATAGAATTGTGAATCCATATGAACTTAGAGAGTGTCGATTGCAATTTATCCCAGTATCTGACAGGCGGAAGGAGTGGAAGTTGACCAAATTGATACGTGGGACTTCGTTCATGTTATGGATAACAGGCTTGGGACGAGTTAGGCAGCTGCATCCATCTGTTTAGTCCGCCTTGACCTCTCTGAAAATCGTATTAAAGTTAGTGAGTAAGTCGAGTGTGTGCACAGATATTGTTAATGTTACCTATTTATCACTGCTGTGAGATAGATACAGAATAAATCAGTGTTTCAGTCTTCGAGAAGGAAGTGTTGCTGATTTTGTGGCAGGTTCATTTCTTTGATTTCCTTTGCAATCTCTTGCAGAAATGCAGAAGCTCCTGTCACAACATTGTATTGTTTGCCATCCGTGAAATATATGCATGACATATGAGAAGTTTAAATAAGATAAACAATGAAAAGTATTGAATCTGTGCTAGAATCCACTGTGCTATAAGGGTTCTTAGTGTTATGCAAGAGAGCTATGGATTGCTTCAAAACCTTGAGTTTTTAATGACGTATACAATATTTCAAACATGTTTAGCTTATTTTTAAAACTTTAATGATATGTCTAAAATCTGGTATCTATTTAAAATGTAAACTCTGTTAAAAATAAGAGCTATTGGTGTAGAATATCTACACTTCTCATTAATACATGCTGTTTTCTCATACTTGTACACAATCACACATTGTTCCATCGATAATGAGAATGACCTACACATAACCCTGTCCCACTCTGACGTTTTCTCTTTTTCTACATCTAGCACATGAATAATAGGTTTGGATGAAGACTGTGAAATATGTAATACTTAACCTAGCTTTTTAGCTGAATATTTCAACATAGTTTAAAAAACGAACAGGAAAAACTGAATGTACAAATACATACCAGATTTAGTCAACTACAAAATACTCTGTGCCCCATGTGGCAAGAAAAAGCAACCAAAACATTATTCACCCATCTGGAAGAACCACTTTTTTAAAATAAATATTTACATATAACAAGTCTCTGTACAGTGTGGAGCAGTAATGCTGCAATGGATCTCCTCCTAGCGGCTAATAAGTTAATAATAATGACACCAGCAACTCTTCAGTTGAATGGTAAGACTTTTGTAATTGAATCACATGATTTGTGATTTGAGTCCAGCCCGTGCCTTACACTCAATCCAATGGCTTGAGACTGTAAACCAAGCAAATAAATGTTATTTGTGATTTTACAGCATATTAACCCTAATTAGGATTTCCACTGGGAGCACCCCACAGCAGGATATGCTTCCTGATGGTCTCTGAGTATACCTGTAATTGGCCATTATGCCCATGAGGATCCTTTTGTTATGGCACTTTCTAAGGAGGGGGCTGTGTTTGAACAGTTTTTTGTTATTTCCTGCAAAGCACAGTAATTTGAACCTGGATTTGATGATGTGAAGGTTCCTTTGTTGTTCATATCTTTGGTCTAAAAATGAAATATAATAGGAAAGGTGACCTTGCCTCAGAATCATTAGTTATAGGTGATAATGCCTTTCTTTTTTTATTATGAAATGTAATGCATTTACTTTTACATGGCTGGCAGATTGGAGTGCACTCCTTCTTGAGGGACTTGCTTTGGAAGGAAGCAAAGTAAAGTCAGACTGCAGATAAAATGCTGTTGGACTGTCCATGGGTTTAGAGTGGATTGCCATTGTGAATTAGAAGCAAGGGGGAACATCTTATTAACACAAGTGTGTGTGCTACACATTGACAATGTTTCCAGTTCAAACGTGATGCAAACAAGTCACATCAAATAACCCATTTAGAATAAAGGTAATTGATTAATATGAAAACATTTAGCATGCAAATCTACATTTCAGCTTCCAAAAAAGAAACTCTGTCTGCATACACCTTACAAAAGTTTAGCTCAGTAATTTAGCAGCAGTTTCCCCATGTTTTTCCCATGCTTATACTATCTACCATAGTTTACCATAGTGTGCTGTGTTTTATATATATATATAATATATATATTATATATATATATATATGCTATATATATATATATATATACGAAATATTATCCAAATGAACTATATAAAATCCTTATTTATCTAATTTATTTTTCTCTCTTCCAGGTTATTGTTAAAATTGGAAGCACTGATTCTCAGAATAATGTGAGCTGTGAAAGAATGCTGCCTGCTGTGCGAATGGCCACATGGAATCAAATTTTAGACCCCTGGGTGTACATTCTCCTCAGAAAGGCTGTGCTGAAAAAACTTTTCATAATAACCAGGCGCTGCTGTGGATATAAAATCCTCAATCTTTACAAATGGAACTGCAGCTCAATGAAATGTTCCATGAAGATGACAGCCATGTCTAGCCAGCCAGGCTTGGTCCCAGAAAGTTCTATTAGAAGTGTCATGCCTGACATTGTTATTAATGGCACAGTCCCATGTAGTTGAGGTGAAGGATGCTGAATAAAGCAATACAACCAGAATCAGCTGGGCTTCCTTCTGTGAAGCACATAGTTGAGTGAGAACGAGGAGCTGAAAACTGAGTTGAGGAGCTGAAAAGGACACGTGTGCTCCTAGTTTTATGTTATGTTAGTACAATATTTATGGGACAGATGTTTTGATTTATTCGTGCTGACCAAAAGCACGTCTAAAACAGTAATACTTGAGCTTATCGATGCGATCGTTACAAGAGATCTGTGCCATATTGATAACTACAGCCCAATAAATGTGGCCACATGCAACAGAAATGCACAGAAGCGGATTCATTTAGCAGATGTTATATATTAAACAGTAACACAATGTTTCTAGTAGATTTATAGTTCATTCCTTAATTTTCCCCATGGCTTCCTTCATTGGAAATAGCTATGCTTATTGAAGTCTAGATTATGAAACAAAAATATCATTTAGTCTAAGCAACTTCAGATCATACTTTGTTTTGAAACAATGTTGTGGTATAGACAGGTACTGTGACTTAAGAGTCCAAACAGGTAGTGTTGTCCATTGATGTAGAGATACAGACTTTACACTTAAGCAATTTACCTGAATGGTATTAAAGCTTATGTGTTTTCTGGTGTGACTATTGTAAATACTGTATTTATGGGCAAAGTCTGGATTACAGAAAAGCCCAGGTTTTATTTAGCAACACGCTAACATTATTCTAGTTAAACACCGTTGACTGGGAGAGGTCTTTGGCTGGAACTTCAACACACATATAAATAACACCTCCTTTGTACTCTCAGTGCAATGCATTTCCAATCAGGGTAAACTAGCCTAACTAGTATTGCTCTGTGTACCAGTGTTGGAGGTGAGTGAATGAATAAGAAATGCTTTAAAAGCTTGGTTTCTTGTACTCATGAAAGTAACATTCATAATAAAAAATCACAACAGTGTTATATCTGGTTTACCCTGCTGGAAATGTTACTGCTCTGAAAATACACTGAAATGAAGGCAAATAGCAAACAACATCCAGATGGTTGAATGTAAATAAGGTGACAAAATAACAAAGGCAAAAACTGGTTAAAAAAAAAGGCATGCCTACGTTTGAAAACTGTGAAAAATATATGTTTAAATATCTGCTGTTTGTGATACAGTTAATGTTCTGTTTTGAATTTTGTATTGTATGTTTTATCTGTGAAAACTATACCTCTGGCAATGTGCTTCAGCACTCCTGTGGTACTTTGTGATCTAAGTGTTTCAAATTCACTGTAGCTGGGGAGCTTTCCAAGAATCTGTCTTGGACCTGGCGTCTGTCCCCACTGGAAAATTGTGCAATAAACAGTCTTGCCAAATCAACAGAATCATATTACTGTTTTGAGCCAATTGCTTAAAAAAAGTGTCTTTGCTTTTCAGAAATCATATCAATGTGCTTTCTCCCCACTCCCCTGACCCCCCACAGCATTGATACATTAGTATAAGCTGATCATACTTTGCTGACATCTGACCTTTTCAAACCACAATATAATATCCTGGGCACCATTGCTGTATTTTAATAGAATGAATCATCTCTAACAGAGCTGTTGCACGTGATTCTTCTACCTTTAAAAAGCTTTTCCACGTTCTTGCTGGTCTGGCAATTTCTTGAACATGTTGTCCCTCTAAAGACTGCCAGCTTCTTGTGATGCCAGAGTGAACCAGCAGAATAAACAACAGGCATTTTCAACCCTCCTGGCAGTTATCTGTATAAAGTTCAAACTGCAGTTTGAATTGTGCCAACGCTCAGGACATTACTGCACTGATTCAGAATTTCAGTTGCTTAATGATGTGCAAGCATATGTATTAAAATGTTTTTATTTTACTACTATATTAGTCTACTGTATGCATCTGTTTACTCATTAACTGCAGCATTGCAATGTATCAGTATGAGATTGGTATTCAGCAGCTTGCCACAGAGACAGGCTAATTACAAATAGAGAACACATAGTAAACATTGTAGATTCAGAATATATCTTATTTTTATTGATAATGGCCTTTATATTAGTATTAGCTTCAGTATGCAGAGTAACTCACAGGTTTACAGATATATATTCCACTGAAGAGCCAATAATAATGCGAATAATGACAACTAATAATAACATGTATTGCTCAACTGGGGTCCTATTAAACACAGCTAACAGAAAACTGTATATTTTTAAACAAATCAGAATGATTCTAAAGCATGTATGTAATCATAAGCTACTGGTTGTTAAACGGCTACAAATGTTCAGTCCCATTGGAGATTACTGTTGTTTTATTTGATACCAGTTGGACATCTGCTGGTGAATAAATGGATTACTTAACATTCTGCCAACACTGTAAAGATTAAATTAACCCTCATAGCAGCTTTGGTTTCTAAGCCGATGGCCTCACAAGAACAGAAACTTCTCTCTTTTAAAACTTTGTTTTCTCAGCCATATAAAAAAAAAACACACACACATTATAGCAAGACAACCTACCATTCAATGCAGAATAAAATCTCTTTTTAATAAACTGAACAGTGACATTTTCTGGTCATACAGGTACGGTGTATTCACAGGTTCAGTTGTATTATCTTACCACAAAGAATAAACAGTCAGTGATTTAATTTAAATGCTATGCTTATACTGATAGACAGATTGATAAACATTTTACTTCTGGGACAAAAAACAGTACTTTACTGAAAGGCAGTGATTCCACCCTTGTCCCATGACCATTAATAAAATATAAATGAACCACAATAACCAATGTATTCTCCTTCACAATCACCAGGGACAGAGACAGCTGTCTGTTAACTTCTTAAATGCCAACCACCTTGGTTGTCTGTCCAGAATGAGACCCTATATGTTTACTCCACCAAATGGGGTGGGGGGGACGGGTGTGTGTGTGTGTGTGCTGATACTCGTATTTGCCTTTAACAAGCATTTATCAGCAGGTATTAAATAAATCCATTCACTGATTTTCAAAACAAGAAAAAATGTCCTTCCCTCACCTTTACAACCGCATGCCAATCAATAGCAAAAAATTTCCATATTGGGGGAGTTTCCACGAGTGGTTATTTATACGATGCGTGTGCACGTTTGGGAGAAGAGTCCAAGAGGAACGGCCACAGAGAAGGATGGGGAAAATCTAATTTACTCTCTGTGCATGACGTACCACACAGGAAATCCTTGCCCACTTTCACATGGAAACACGTATTTCACATGAAAATGTTAATGAGCTTGCTCCATGTCCTTAAAACCGCTGGTTTTCAGCCATAGTGATCTACAACAGTTTGGTTGGACAGTTTCATTCTTTCTTCTTTAATAAGTTGTGTGATAAATTAGTTGAAATATAATTCTCTACTAACGCTATGCCACCTCACCAATGGACACATGAAAAGCAATTTAGGCAAGAGCAGTAAGACACATTATTATAAAGGCAACTACATGGAGGAGTATCAGCACACCCCTAGCATTCTCTACATATTATTAAAATTGTACATTAGTTATAGGTTACAGTATTATTAACATGATTCACAATGCAGAGGGGCAGATACAAAATTAAGGACTCTACACTGTAAACCAGCATTTAAGAATTAAACACAAATCCCATGCAACAAATCCTAAACACATTTAAATCTTCATATACTTTGCACTGCAATGTTTATTTAGGTTAAGGGTTTTTTTTTGTGCATCTAAAGTTCATCCTAAAACCAAAAATATATTGCATAAGATTTGTGCCCAACTCTTAAACTCATTTGGTTTTACAGTGTGTAGTTTAAAGTGTTGATACCAATATCAACCTAGCTGGAAAGGTTGCAACAGTTTAACAGCCATAGTTCATCCTTCAGTTTAAAACACTCACTAATAAGAGAAGCCAGAAAGAGGAATAACAGTTGTAGAATGCAGCTGTCTGAAAAATATCAATGCAAGGAAGAAAACACACCAACTGCCCCCTGGTGTGGATCGAGATGCTTTTTGCTGGGTAAACACAGGGGGCGGGCCCTGAGCTGTGGCAAGTTACAATAGGACCTCTAGCATGAAGTCTAGCAAATTGAATTTAAACTGTATGTGGAGTTAGGAACCTATTTAAGCCCTGTTTAAAATACGGAACAAACCTAAAACCCAATATACAAATAGTTCACTTCTGGCTCTGATTTGCATACCACATTTCCTGTATGAACACTTGATATGCATTTGCCAGTGTGCTATAAACAGAATCGTATTACTAGTTGTTTTTACACCATTATTCCCTGTCTGTCGGTCAGTTGATGTGTCCTGGGTTTGAATTACATTCCTAATCTCCACAGGAGGGAGTTCAGCGTCTTGCGAGGGTGGGAGAGTGAGCTGTGGTTTCTGGTGTCTGCAGTGTCGCCTCTGTTCGGTGTGGTCCAGGGAGCAGGTTTAGAGCTCATCAGCCATGTGCGACTGCTTGAAGGCATCTCCTGTCAGTTTCTCCTGGGCTTCCTTCATCCCTGACACAACTAGGAGAGGCGTGACACAGCTGGGGTTACATGTGTTCATTCTGCAGGATATGCTAGGTTTAATTCACAACCTGCTTGACGAGTGTGGGGGTCTCAGACAATTACTCTTTTTGTCCTGATTTGTACAATAAGCTTCCACACTATAGCTTTATAAAAAATAAAAAAAAATTAAATTAAAAATTGACATGCCTATTTACAAAGAAATTAACTCAGGAGTTAAAGAACAAAACAAACTTTGTTTTCAATAAACTGTTGTAGGCCATTGTAAAAGATGCCAAGAACAGTCTAGATTGGATTCACAAAACACCCTTTAATTAGCCAAGAGTTATATTTTCACTGAACATAACATACTAGCAACCCACTCAAATTCATACAGGTCAGTTTAAAATCCTATATCCGCATTGACATCAACCAGGGCTGCTACAATTAAATGGAAAATCTATTTTTCAATTGATTCCATTCCTCGTTATATACATCGACAAAAATGCTGGATAATCGATTCAGTAAATATTTTTGTAACACGCACAGTTAATAACATTAAGTTTATAAACGGAACTGCGACGACACCCTGCCTTGCTATTTACAGCATTTCTGCCAGACAAGCAGTGGGAGTGCTCTTCTTCACCTGCTCGTGTTAACTAGCATCTGATTTGCTGGTCTCATCCTACCAGTGAATCAGTTTTGAAAATGCTTTGTAAGTACGCCCCTCTGTGTACTCGATGAACAAACAAAAAAAATGTGCCGGCTTGAATCCACAGCAGGACGACAGGCTTCTATTCCTGACAAACAGCCTGTAAATAAACGGTTCACATTGAAGTAAACTGACTGTGTATAGTTTGCACTTCTTTGGAGTTTCAAAATGAACTGTTATATAATGAATATTTAACAATACATCAGTGATGCATGCATGTTGTGGTAAATCATTGTATTTGTATTAATAATAATAATGTTTTAGGAAGGGATATGTGTTTCACAGATAGTGAAGGCGTAATTACCCCTCGCATTCAATTGTTGTGCAGAAGCTTTTCCATAACTGCAATGACATTAAAATAATCATGTTTGGGGGAGTGAAAATGTATATGCACGGTACAGATCACTGACATTTACTCGAACGATTTGATTTTGTGTGACCAATTAATCGATTGCTTTTTGGAGGCTTAACTGACAGTCCTAATATCAACATATGGTTTAAATGGTTTAGTTGACATTAATGATGATAACTTTGTACAGGAGCAAAATCTTGCTATCTCTGCCATAACACATCTGTCATTCTAAACTCCAGGTAATATCATACCCAATGGGACTACTGTTGTGAAGGTCCCACAGGGTCACCCACCTTGATCTGCACTGCTGTAGAAGTACTTGTAATTGGGGTTTCCATTCTTGTTGGTGATCTCAGGGTGCACTTTACCAGTGGGATCTGAAGACAGAGAGATTGTTAAACTGGGCTACCCAGCTTATTCTCATTGCTCTAAACCAGGAGTGCTGTAGCAACTTCAAAAACAGAATTGTGCACAGGAGGACATGGAATGCAGTGGACTTCTGTAATAATTTTGTTCACTTATTTAATGACATTTGTATTTACACTTTAAATACATTAGTTGTGCACTACTGCTTTTGAATGAACACTAGATTGGAGATTGCTGTGTTTAATTGACTAACGGAAATCAGATCTACTATAGACCCACCTGAGGATTTCACACTCAAGGAGGTGGTTTCCAGAGTACCTGGGTGCTGGATGTTTGTGAAAGAGGGGTTGAGGTGGTTAGGGGATTGTTGGTGCAGTACATACACTGGGTATGTTCAGTGATAAACTGCAGCTTTGATAAATTGCTGAGCTTGCTTTATGATTAAGCCAAACTGTGGGTAAATGGGATTGGCTGATCAGAGTTCTATTTTAAATGTGACTCGTTTGATTTTATTAATGTTATACGTCTAATTAACTGGAGTAATTACAGGTATCAGCTTGGTATTTGTCTGCTAATTTACTAACTAATATACTCGGGTGCATTGTCTCTGTTACTGTTTGCCCTGTATCGATCTATTGACCTTAACAAATCAATTAGTGTTTGAAATCAAGTCTCTACGATTGCTGCTACATTTATTTCAGAATTGCCTTACCAATTAAGTCTGAACATTCATTGGAGGCACTTTTTTTAAACAAATAATTGTGGGAGTCTGGAACCAACTCCCCAGTAATGTTGTTGAAGCGGACACCCTGCGATCCTTCAAGAAGCTGTTTGATGAGATTCTGGGAGCAATAAGCTACTAACAACCAAACGAGCAAGATGGGCTGAATGGCCTCCTCTTGCTAGTAAACTTTCTTATGTATACTGATGTTATAGAGGAGTGCGTCTTTATGAATTATGTCTGTCCTGTTGACCTAGTATTTCAGAGTCAGACGTTGTGCATTTGTATTCTACTGTATGTAATACAATGCTTAATTATATCTTTGGTCCAGTACCTTTCTTGGGTATTCCATTCCCAGGTTTTAGACCAGCTTTTCTGAATTATCAAGAACATGTTTAACTAATAGCGACAGTCTGGCTATAAAATCTGACATTAAACCATTTGGGTAATTTTGCACACTTGGCTCCTGTTACATTTCCCATTTAGATGGTATGAAGTTTCCTACTTGTGTGGAAATGCAATTAAAGCATCTCTTTCTGCGACTATCGCATTTATAAAAATATCAGAGATGCAGCAAAATAAAAATACATTTAATAAAGCTGGGGAGTTTAAAATTAACCAAATAAATACAAAGTGAAATGTGAGCCAGAGAGCTTTAACTCAACAAAGTCCATACTGTAGAACTAGGGATCTGAGAGAGCCAGGAATTCAACACAGAACTTTGCACCGGGGCTGGGATTCCCAAAGAACACCTCGGAATTCCTCACAGACCACTACCTGCTGATATCAATAACATGGAGTACCAGGACTTCAGCTACTGCTTGTATGACTGCCACAGTCATAAAGACTGCAACAAACATTTCCTCATTCATTCAAAACACCAAAAAATATGTTGGTTGTAAATTAATGAAAAAAAAATGATTAATTCCATCTTAAGAAATATTCCATATATTGGATTACAATGACAGTAAGACACGAAGCTTGTCTGTTAGGTGTTGTGTAGTGTAGAAGAATAATAGTTTGGGTGTATTGAAATCGGTAGATGTTGTAGCCTAATTTTGGACCCTTTTTCAATTGCGATAAAGCCCTTACCTAGGAAGAGAATTCTAGGAATGTAGCCCCCATCAGGACTGAAGCCTTGGTCTTTGGGCTCTTCATCATCCTGTTGGTTTAATTGACAGTTAAACATCACATGCTGTTCTTTAAATCTGTTAGCTGAAACAGAGTTGCACTGCGGCACTGCACTGAACAGCATGAGGTTTTTTTTTTAAAAGCATACTTCTCTTTCTTTCACAACGATTCCACAGCCCGGTAGTTCAAACTACCAGACCAACACGACTTCCAAGTGACTCTGCGCTACTAAGACTGGACACGCCACCGTTTCTCAGCTCATAACACCAGGCTACTAAGTAAACCTCCCATTTCATTTTCAAATACAGTCGTAACAAAATTCATTCAGAGCTTACTTGTCAGTCCCTGAGCTTTCACAACATATTCCTGCATAGAATGGACTAGAAAAACTGGAATTCTCACCTCTACGTTTACCATGATAAAGTTGTGGGCCAGTTCAGAGATCTCCTGAGACTCTGCAAACTTCGGCTTGAGGGCTAATGCGAAAGACAGAAGGAAAAAAAACCCAAAGAAATAGGATAATTTTTCTATTTTATTTTTTTCAATTCACGAAAGGGGAAAAAAAAAAAAAAAAAAAAAAGACAAAACAAGGCTACAAAACAAACAGATTGAAAGAAAGTGAACTGTAACCTGTTAAGTCAATTTAAACCCTTGATAATTGATTGATAACAGTGATGAGCCTATAACAGTGAATAACTGTCTGTGCTCCATGTGTACACTCCTGGGATTAGTGGTTAAAATAGTTCTGAAAGTGATAAACTAGAATGTTCTATTTCCAGCCCTCATGCACGTGTGACACTCGCATACATTTGTTTACACGACTGCAGAGCTGTGGGGACAGCACCGTTAATTAACAGAGTACCACTGCATGAGCATCGGTACTGTTAGTATGCGCACATGCATGTGTGCTGATGTTCAGTCGCAGCGATCACAGAAACTAGCTGGTAGAGGGTAGAGAAGCTGCTCTGGATTATTTCCCTGCTCTGCATGTTTAAGTAAACCCTGAATTCTGCCTGCGGATGGCCAATGCAGATTGCTTGGAAAAACAAGACAAAAAAAACCCCTTGTAAACCTATGCAATCCAAGCTGTTACCAGGGGTCTAATCATCACCCTAGATTTCTGATTTTGTATTGAAAACCTCACTGACCTTTACAGGCTCCACACCAGGACTTGTGGATGATAACCATCAACGGCAAACCACTGAAATGGGAAATTGAAGGATGTGTTAGCTGATTTCAAAATCTGCTATGCAGCAGGTTTTCCTCGTGGATGAAATGTGTGTATATTTGTCCCCTGGGGTTATCCTTTTTTTCAGTGCTGTCCTTTGATTTGCTAAGGAACTGTGTCTACGGTAGAGCGGGGACCAAGAAAGCAGGGGCTGTAAAAATACTTCAAAACGTTAAACAGGGAGAATGTCACCACATGTTGTTAAGAAACTCGAATGGTTTCAAATGTTATGCAAAACCAATACTTGTTATTTATTTTTGGACAAGAGAGAATCGGATGCAACTGCATGAGATTTCACATAACAAACGAGCTTTTGCCAGAACCAGATATCAGATTCTCTAGCCTAGTACATTGTTATGCTCAAATAAACAAAATGTCAAAACTGCTTCCAGAAATAAATATCAAGTGTGCAGAACGAAGGGGCTGGGTTGAGTTGGGTTGCTGCCAAGGCTGCATACAAGCTGACAATAAGGTATATTATATTCTACAGGGTAGTGTTTCTCACTGTGTCTGAAGTTTCACAGTCAAAGATCACATATCTGGATCTTGTTTCCACCAGAAGGCAAAAGGCACATCAGAACCAGCTTTATCCAAAAATAATTGGAACAGTGTTACAGCACAGAGCCAAAGGATGAGGTTACCAATATACAGTATGAGAGAGAGCCCACAGCCTTGGTACAAAACTCACTGGATAGCAACTAGTAATGATGCTTGCAAAGTAAACCCAACAGCTTCAATGGATGTGCATCAATGCTACCAAGTTCAGATATAGACAAACCTGTTTGCAGCCATCAGCTCTAACCAGCCAGTAAACCCCAGAATAGATTTTAATTCAGTAAAAGTCAATGAGAGAGGAACCTTGAACATTAAACAGCCACAGAGTTTTGGGTGGGGTGGGGTTTGGTTTCACGCACAAAAAACAAAACAAGAAGCACAGTACCTGGCTTCTGCCTCTTTTTTTCCATCTTCAAAAGTCCTCCAGTGAATGTGATCGCCAAACCCTGAGGGGAAAAAATAACAACTCCTCACACGCCTGTGATTGGGAGACAAGCGGTAAACAGCCTGGGACCCGTTAAGGGCGGGCAATAACCTTCTTGCTAGAGCAAAACGCACAGAATCAGAGTACAGAAGACCCAGTGACTTTTACAACATAAGAACCTAAAGAGTTGCTGGCCTCCTGCATGCTAGTACACATGATACCAACACCAAAGCAATCTCACTGTCAACCCCAGAGATAGGGAAAGGGGTAATTTATATATATATATATATATATATATATATATATATATATATATATATATATATATATATATATATATAAATAGATAGATAAATAAATAGATTGATAGATAGTACCGTCGTAAGGCAAAATCTGATTCACCTTTCTGAGCACTGTAGTAACCCATACGGCTGGTCATCTAATCGTGGTATTTAAATAGGTCAAATGTGTAAATAGAAATGCTGAATCCTTTGTGTTAGTATTATTATGCACAAAACGACTGCAAGGACTATCGAATCTACATGTTTGGGGTTTAAAAGCCCGACTAAGACACCTTACCTTTTGAAAGTCCTTCATCGGCGGCTACATCGACACATGCAACCAGAAGAGAAAACAGAACAGCGGGGAAGGCGAATTGAATCAACGGCTTCTGCATTTTCATTGTAAGTTTTCTATCACGCTTATTAGAGTTTAATTTATTACCCCTGCACACAAGCCGGTTAACCCACACGATGTTTCGCTGTAATGTAGTTGAACTGCTCTCAAGGCAGGAAATGACTGGGGGTGGGAGGAGCGAGCACAGTATAGCGATGGCAGATTGCGTTTTCCTAGGTAGCCTTTCATAAACGTAATTCAGACCAGTCCGGATGACAACAGAAGTAAATCGCTGTATGCAGTGGGAAATAAAGTAACTTGATAAGTGCAGTAAAGTACAGCACTAAAACAAATATATTGTATTTTAAAGATCGGTATATCCAGACATCCCGAAGTGCCACCACTAGTGGCCATCTTGCTCCGTTTCTGGATTTCAGTTATTTTGTTTTTTAAACACTGATCTGATTGTGAACTGCAAAAGCCATAGGTCTTTGAAGCTAACAAACCTTTCTTCTGCCATATAGATATAGGCATAATTAGAGCAAAATGCACAAGAGCAAAAAACATCTTTTGTGCGTGTTTATGGTTACGGGTGCTCATTTCCATCACCAGTAACAATAGGCTACTGTATTGTGTGTGTGTGTGTGTGTGTATATATATATATATATATATATATATATATATATATGATATATATATATATGACTATATATATAGCCAATAGTTCAAACTGACTGAATCCAAGCGCAAGTAACAAATGACGCAATCACACTCACACCCTCTCCCAGGCAGCGCTGTGGTCACGTGGGCTGTGACGCAGGTCCTCCCCCCAGGTCCGCCATCTTTCCTTTCCGCGTGTTGTTGCTGTTTCTGCCTCGCTGTTTGGAGCAGGTTAGGGGAATAAAGAAGAGCCGGGCTGCTGTCGCTGAACCGAGGGTACAGAGCGAAAAGATCTCTCACAGAAGAGATACAGTTTTATAAGCTATGCGACTCGTACTAAGAGGCTGAGGTATCGCAATGTAACCAGAGTTTATGTTTATGAATAGAAAGCGTGACTGCCCTGTATGGGGATGAGGCTGAAAATGGGCCTATAAAAAAAATAAAAAATTCAAATACAGAAATGAGAACGGGTGCAGTATCACCGGGCCTCTAATTTAGCACAGCAGAGGGGCGCTTTTGTAAATTATAAATGATAAGGCTTTTATTGTGTAGCTCGACTAACAGCACGCGTGGATACACTGTTCTGCTGCACTGTTCTGTGTGGGTTTGTTAAGGTTAAAAATGAGCTCAACTTGTTTGTGTCCTTGCCCATACTGGCACTGGCGTGCTGCTGTTTAGGAGAATGGCTTACCGTTAAATGTATAATGCCTAACTAATACATAATATGATAATTATTATATATATATATATATATCTATATATATATATATATATATATATATATATAATATATATCAGAGGATCTGAACAGGCAAACTATCACGAGGGCTGAACCTGGTTACATACAGTTTGGTAAAATCGTCCATTACAGTAGTGACAACCTGCTCACTTTAGCGATTTGTGTTTCTGTTAAATGCATCCGCCAAATACAATAAAACGTACTTTCTACAGATATTTAGCAAGTTAGTGAAATGTTACAACATGTGTTTGAGAAACCAATGTTTTACTAAATGCTGAAGAAACCTCTTTCCAAAACATCACCAGCAATAAACACCGATTTCCTCTTTATAATACAATACATATATTAGGTAAATAAAGGGAGAAAGTTGTTTCTGGACGTTTAAAGTGGGAATTTGAACGTGAACTGCTGTTAATAACAAAAATATAATTTAAAAGTAAGCCAGTCGGAATTGGATGCCACTGTGCTACCTTTTTGACAGTTAGGGCAGTTTGTTTGAATTCCGCTAGCAAGCTCATGTCTGGGTTTGTTTTTCTTTGAAAGTCATTGTTTGCTCATTTATATACTAGTTAGTTGTTAGGATAACTGATATCTGCCACAGATATGCACTCAAATACAGTGTTATGTAAAGTATGGTAAATTAACCAGATGAAACTGAATTGTCATGTTTGTTTCAGATAATACACTATGAATCAAGAAAAACTAGCCAAGCTTCAGGCCCAGGTCCGAATAGGTGGAAAGGTATGAGCTGTTTTTACTAAAAATAATAATAATAATAAAAACATTTAGTTAGTTTCATTCATTTAATTATCTGGTTCTGCCACTCCAACTTGACTATTTCCCAACACCTCATCGCTAATAAGTTGACAATGTAGGTAATTGCAGTGTCTTTGAATACTCCAGTATTTGTAAATTACAATATAGATGTCTGCTGTTTTGATTTCTGAGCTGGCTAAAAGAGGAAAATACAGTTAAAGTAGCAGCCTTTTGCTTCAACTGTGTACTATTTGTAGATTTTGATTTAGTGGTTTCATGTCGACTGAAGCTTGAAGGAGTGACTTTCAAGTGACTGCTCTGCATGTGTGGTTGCAGCTGTTTTATCATGCTGACTAATGCATTTCTCTTTCTCCCATTACCCCACTGCCCCCTCTCCATTTCCCTCTGTTCTTCATTCTCACATTGTTCACCCCATCTGATTTCATGCTACCTTCCCCTCTTCCCACCTATTTCTCAATCTTTTTTGTCTAACCTGTCTGTTTTCTGTCTCATCCTGTCCCCTTTACCCACTCCTGTTGCACCTACACTTCCTTCACTGCCTGTAGGGTACAGCACGTAGGAAGAAGAAGGTTGTACACAGAACAGCAACAGCTGATGATAAGAAACTTCAAAGTTCTCTAAAGAAACTGGCTGTGAACAACATTGCTGGGATTGAGGAGGTTAGTAACCTGGATAGGGCCTCCACTGTAGTTTCCTTGGGACAACTACATGAATGCAGGCTTAGTGAAATAGTGCTTTTGATAGATAAACATTCCCAACAGGCAATTTATTAAAGTAGCAATAGCAGTGATAATTAAAAGGTAAATGTAAAAAAAAAAAAAACAACAAAAAAAAAAAAAACCTTTATTGAATGCAGATGTTCTTATTGGTGAAGGTGACATTAAAAGGCATTAATTCAGCAATGTTGAGGCTAATTTGAGGATTGCTCCTAATCACCTGCTTCTTTTTTCCCACCTGTTGAACAGGTGAACATGATAAAGGATGACGGGTCAGTGATTCACTTTAACAACCCCAAGGTTCAGGCCTCCTTGTCCGCCAACACCTTTGCTATCACCGGCCACGCAGAGACCAAGCAGCTGACAGAGATGCTCCCGGGTATCCTCAGCCAGCTGGGTGCAGACAGTCTGACCAGCCTGCGCAAACTTGCAGAGCAGTTCCCACGGCAAGGTGGGTTATGCCACTCAGATTACCATGCAAGAGCTTTTAACCATTTTCAGTACTAAGCTATGCAGGATGCAATGCACGTTGTTCAATCCCTGTTTTTGTACATTGCAGCATTTTTTCATAGAGTACAATTATGACAAGACAGCAGAATTACAAATGACATATCAGTCATATTGTCAATTTATAATACATGTATCAAAGATACAGATTTAGTTTCATCTGTGTATTTCTGTGGAATCAAAGTTTTGTAAAATTTTCCTTTTGACTTTAAACCCATAGACTTATTTAATGTAATACATTTTTGTACAAAATTCTCTTTTTTTTTTCTTTTTTTTTAAATAGTTCTGGATAACAAAGCACCAAAAGCAGAAGATATTGATGAAGAAGATGATGACGTACCAGGTAATGCAAAAATTCACTTCGGTTGTTATTTCCGCTGCTAGGATAATTTGGTCCAAAAGTGTAATGTGCATTCTTTGGATTAATTTCAATATGTCATGATTAAAAAAAAAAAAAACAAAAAAAACAAACAGAGTTGTTGTCTTTACTGTTGTCTGTCTTTCCAGATCTTGTAGAGAATTTCGATGAGGCATCGAAGAACGAAGCAAACTGAAGCTGTCCTGAGATGCAGAGTTCCAATGATGGGGACTGCAAACGAGGAAGCGGCTTGCTCCTGTGTTTTAACTTTATAAAAACAAACCGGGAGATCTTTCATTTCAACACCGCAAAAACAAGAGACTTTTTTGTATTTTTAACAGGCTGACTTGTTCAGCATCTTCCGTTTGGACAGATTTATGCACTTAAGAAAACAGAAAGTTCTAAAAGTTTTTCGGGGTTTAAAATAATTTTTTTTTGAAGCAGCTGGGATCTTGGCTGTGTTTGCAGTGGTGAGGAAGAAAGTTAGTCTTATTTAAAGTTTTTTTTTTTTTTTTTTTTTTTTCCCTTAATTACAAAATAAAACAAATTGATTAAACTTTTGTTGCACAATGCTGTTTTTAATAACACACACATTGTCCAGGAAAAAATGCTTTTCTGCTGGATAGGTACAGCGAGCATACTTAAATTAAACATCATTGTGAGAAAACTTGCATGCTTTGGTAAAGTTGCTGTCACTATGTCAGCTTATTTATGATGTTGTGGAAACTGCTTGGGCAAGCTAATGGTACTCTTCTCTGTGCCCTAATCTGTGTGCTATATTATGGTCATGTTGGTTTTTGGATCCACATGATAAAAGACCTAATGTTTTGAGATACTGACGTTATTCAGAGTACGCAACTGTTATTTTATGATTTTCAAAATCAAGTTTGATCGTTGTTATTGTACAAGAAAAAATAGCCTTGCGTGGTAGTCATTTTACAAAGCTGCTGCAACCACACTGTCAAAGCCTCAAATCTCAGTGACTAGTTAAGGTACTACATATTTGCAGGGTTAGCTAAACTGTACAGAAGTCAAATCTTTAGACATACTAAAATATTTTTTCCCAATGTTAGAAACAGAGTGGGATAGCCCTGTTACTTCCTGTATACAGCTTTGATTTGTTCAAAAATAAGTTCGGAGGGGTGTTACTTAAACTCCTTTTATATGAATTGTGCAGGTAAAATCACAATTTATTACAATCTGAGACTGATCTGTTAAATGTAAATTGTGCAAAAGCTAACCCATGAAAAAAAAAAGGCAGTGTGAGAAAGTTCTAATCATGAATAAAATCACAATTATTGGGAGTTAAAACATTATTTAAGATAATCAGGAGTATTTTAATATTTGGCATTACACTTTAAATGTGTCATTTAAAAATCAACTGTCATCCAACTGTAACACTAGGATGATAAGTATCTGAAGTTGTGAAGGACAACTAACTGATATTTCTTCTTGTCCAGTAGGTGGCACTGTTTAGTCGTACTTGGCCTCAGGCGATGGTGACTGTGTTTACCCCTTTTTAATAAAATAACTAATTGATTCCAAAGAGAAAATAATTGTATGGTCTGTCTGAGAAATGTGACCGTTTCTGGCAGCAGCACATGGGTTATAAACTAAACACTGATAATTTAACAGTTGATTTTTGAAGCTGCAACTACATTTAAAATTATTTTCCGAGTCTGCACTCTATCGGTAGTTTCACAGACCCCAGCTAGCATTAGTCTAGCTAAGGTGCCATTAGGCAGTCCAGGATTTGTGATAATCAGGGTCTGTGAAACCAGCCATATGTTCTGTATGTTGTGATGTAATGTAACATTACAACTTGATGACATTGGTGTTGAAAGGTGCCAGAAAGAGCCTGGAAACTGCACTATTGAGGCAGAAACATGTTCATCAATTAAACTGGGTCAAAGTATTAGACAGCTCTCGATTAGTTTTTAATTATGAAACTGACTGCACAACACAAATTTTCAATGTGATATTTACCAGTAGGAATGATCAGCAGACATGCAAAAGATGGTGATACAGCTCCTATCAAATGTGCAACAAAAAAAGTTTGTGTATTCATAATCCCTTGCCATCTATATGCATCAGCAAAATGTATATAATTTCCACAGTATGTAAATATTATGGTTCTCTTGACGATTTCTGTTGAACAATATCCTTTCCAAGTTTCATTAAAACTATGTAAAAAGTGTTTTGTAATTTACTTATGGACAGACAGGTCAATATATCTTCAGATTCAGAAACTGTTAATAACTCACTAACAAGTTTCATTACGATTGTCAACTGGTATGTGTGTTCTAATTAAAAAGACCCGATATACATCTGTCTAGCATCAATCAAATTAAGAACCAATATTTATGTAGACAGCAAAGCAAAAGAAAAATATACATGTAAAGAGATCATACCAGATCAACAAATTATATTAAAGAATATAAAAATAGATCTGTGATCAAGCAAAAAAAAAAAAAAAAAAAAAAAAAAAAGGTGAACACTGTAATAAAATAAAAAACAGTTTAAAAAAAAGCGATGCAGTTCCTCACCTTCTCTCCTCCATGGTAAAGGGGCGCTATCTCCTGCTTCACTTCCAGAGACCGCAGTTTGTGTGCTGGAGTCGGGAATAGGGAGATCAGGCTAGGGTGCAGAGTAGAGAAGAGAGTATGAAACTAACGCCATTGTGGCTCCAACGAAGTGTCAGCGTCCTGTAGCAAACAGGAAAGCACATTGAACCAGCATGGCTGACACAGCTAGAGTTTCATAACCTCTATGCTAAATCTTAGCTGAGTGAAGGGGATCCTCTTTGTGCTTTCGCTCCTCGACTAACTCTGACTGCTGGACATGTCGGAGTTCACACAAGGAGACTTACAAATCAGCAACAAAATAAATAAATAACCAAGGAGGAATAGATTTGAAGCGTTGCATTTTTAAACAATGCATTAATACAGAAGGTTCGTGGCGACCGGGTTTATGAAGATGAGGGTGCCTCAGGTGAGTGTTTGGTTTTTTTGTGTCATATTGAGCCACTGTTGATGGGTATTTAGTATTAATTCAGATCCACGAATGCAACTCGGACTTTCAGTTTTAAAAACAAACACAGACGAAGAAGCGAGGAGTCCTGCCCTGGAACCAGTCCAGATGGTAAGAGACGTGTTTGTTTGTTGTTGATTTGTTTTACTGGCGAGAACTAAATGTAGTACAATTTTAAAAGCCTGGATTATATTTGAATTCCACAGGCTGATCGATGAGAGCATGGTTTGTTTGTTTTTTTGGCTGTGTGCTGTAATTGTAAATGTCAAGAAGAATGATGCAACGTTTACGAAAAGTGTGATTGTAATTTTCTAGCACAAACGACTTAGCTGTACATCATGCAGACGGAGGTTGTATGTCATACTGTTTTAGGAATGTACATCGTATTTTTTGTATTTGTAAATGTACTTGGCATTCACAGACACAACGCTGCAGTTAGTTTTGTTCACTGCCACTGTAACACGAATAATAATTGCTTTGATCACGTGAAAAAGATAGAGCATTGCGTTTTTTTCGGTAAATTTCGAGGGTTCAAAATTTGATTGAAATATGTAGTATAGGCATTTGATTGTTGTGATCTGTGTTATTAATTCTGCGGTTCCTGAATTTAAATGCATCTGTTCTGTGGTTCGATTCCACATGATCGAAGGAATGACAGCTGGTTTAATATTCCGGTATTGCTTATGAGTTTACACAGTCTGTGCTATTATTAGGTTGCTGCTTCTTATGTACAAACCGTACCCTTGATTCCATTTGTAAATGATTTCCAAAGAGCTGTGATTATGAGGATCCGGCCTGTTTTACTGTATTGATCAGACACTGACAAACGAAGTTATGAGTTGCATTGCTTTGCATTATATTATGTGCAGAACCAGGAGGTAGAATCTTGCGTTTCGGGACTTGTTCAAACGATGCTACGCTTAAGCATCGTTATTGTGTGCGGTTGCTCTGCAAGTGATATACACCTAGTCCATGATCTACACATCTTTAACATTGTACATTAGCAATATACAATAGAGAAAATACATTGAGAAAAGGCCCGTCATGCAGAAACTGGGGGGTGTTTGATTTGTGCTGTGGTGGTAGTGTGCATTATAATGCCGTGTGCGGTTTGGTTATTGAGTGATGCAACATCGGATGTAATAGTATCTGTGGTGACTAATAACCCCGTGGCATCCTCCCTGATATTTTTAAGCACGTTTTAAAAAAAAAAAATAAAAATAAAAAAAATAGTGCACTATTAACTGCTACTTGACGTGTTTACATAACGTCAAAACACCCGTGCCAATTTCTGCAGACATCTAATTTAACGATTCTATCACTGCACTGCTAAGCTAACCAGTTTTATTTGTACATTAGACCGTGCTACATGCAGCCTTGTTTTTTTTTTTTTGAGACAACGGGTGTAATTTCCTACGGACTGGTTTCTTATAGAAGTTCCATCACAGACTTTCATTTGTCTGCAGTCTATTACAAGGGTTTCATAAACTCGATTTCTTGACTGTCTCAGTGCGTTGGAATGGTTTGTAGAGTAGGGGTACCCAACCTGTTCAGAGTCGTGTGTCAATGTGGAAATGAACACTCGCAGTACAAGTATATGCACAGTGAATATGTACGTCGTGGGATTGAGGATTCATCGTTACAAAATTTTGTAAAGGTATTGCACACTACTTGCAGTACCGTTTATATTTAGATGCGTTACTGATTCTCAATTCACAAAGAAGTATGACCTAGAGACCAACTTGTGTAATATAAAAAAGTTACATTAAAATAAGATTTTACTACTGCAGTGATGAAACAGTCCAGCCCATTATTAAAACAAAATGAACTAAAAAAAAAACAAAAAAAAAACCTGTTTACTTACTTTAAAGTGTATAAGTTATCTTTACAGTAGTTCAGTTATTAGTGAATGGCTGGATATTTAGTGACCAAACTGCAGGCTGTATAGTTGTATACATGTGGCTTGCTATTTCTGTAGATGGTTGAACCCAGATCTTTTGCTTAACTAGTCGAATTGCCTTCTAAGGGACAGTCACAGAAACACACTGTCATTTTTTTAATAAAATCCCAGGACTGTTGTAATTAAATGTGGGGGTCACAATTCTTAAGAAATGCGGTATATTTGGATTCAGCAATTTTATAATGTGGTTAAACGCTTCAAAGGAAAATGTACAGCAGTATAATCCTTCATAAATGACAGTCACTGTGGCTCCTCCCATGAAGTTTCCAGTATTACAGTATGATACTAATATTTGCATAATCTGAAGACAGATTCATTTTCCTTCTCCCATCACTGTTAGTTTAGGTCACAAATTTAAGCAGATGAAACATTAGGGATTTTAAGAATCTTTTTAAACAGTAAGATGCTTCAAATTGCTCAACAGTAAATGCACAGAGATCTCCATGGTTTCAGGAAGAAGATAGTGTGACATGCAAAACTTGCTGGAGGCTCAGTGACACTGATGATGTAGCCTATTGAAAATATTTGTCTTTACAACCTACAGTCTGCACCGCGCTGTCCGTGTGGTTGGAAATTGCAGTTTGCTTTTCCTCACTATGCTGGTGTAACAGGGTGATGTTGCATACGTGGGTCGTCGCTGAATAATACCCAGACACAGAGCAGTGGGTGTTGACACGCAGCGCAGGCGGCCAGATTTAATTAACACAGGTGCTGCCACTAGTGTCAGATTTAATAAACAAAACAAAGCTAAAAACAAATCTGCCACACAAGGCGAGCGCTAGCCTCATTAAAACGGATGTCGTGCTCCAAGAACCTACTACACTACGAGACCCTCTCTATACTGGTTGGGATCCACATCTCCTAAACTAACCTACTGCTGTTGCTCTCGAAGTCCCGGCCTCCCAGCCATTCTGGGTAGTTACACCAATCCCTGCTGGGCAGAGCTTTCACAGGCACTGTCTTGCAGTTGAGGGGTTCCGTAGTAGTTATCCTGCGAAGCGGACGCGCTCCTTCTCGATGTAAACAAAGTTCCCCTCTGTGTAGCGCGTCGGTGCAGTCTCCTCATGCTGTGGCTCAGGGGCCTTTTGAGCTGCGCTCAAAAGAAAATAGGAAGACGCATTACTGTAATGCCAAAAATTCCACCCTGAAATGTGTCACAATGTGTGTCATGGCCCTCTAGGCTGCTTGTATGATGCATAGCAAACGATAAACAATGACTCGTTAAACCCCTAATCAACGCTTGCTGTGGGAGGGAAGGGAACCGCATTTGAACGTACAGTGTACTACAGTATTTACACTGAATAACGCTGGAAAGTTCCCACTTCTCCATTCAATCAGTGGGATTCTGCTTCTTATACCCAGTTCAAGGTTGGGCAATTCTGATCCCTGGGGAGGCATTCCATGCCAGGTATACTGTAAATAATGAAGTCATTTGCATCCTGATCTACTTTCTTATCTAAATGCTGGTTGTAATTGTTTTGAAGAGACTATGGCTCGTGTCTGCCTGCCATCTCTCTTTTGGGTAACCATCGTTTCAAGTCATTGGGTCCATGTAGGTATTTATTTTGTACATATAATGCTGGGGATGCTACTAAACCATAAATGATATTGCCTTTACCTGTCTCCCAGTCCACTGCTCAAACCCAAGTCCTTCCTGCTTCCGAACTGGGAGAGTAACCGAGATTCCTGTTGCATGTTGCAGGTATGGGTACACTGTGCATGCATCACAGGACCTAGTGACTGCTCAGTGAGGGGCGCCATCCCCTGCAGGACCATCTCTGTAAACACACACCTGTGAGGAGGGGAGGAAACCACTGATTCATCCCCGGAGACCAGCGCTGGGAATGTCTCGCTGCGCCCCACCAGCCTAGAGCACAGGCCCGTTGTGAGGGGGTGTGGTGGTACAGTTGCTATTGGTATTTGTACTGTTTAGCTCATTGATGCTCCTAAGCTCTTCCTCTGGGCACTTAATGTCCTGGAGTCTTTGTGCAGCACACACACGTTAGTATTGTTTCATGCATTATAGAGGAAAGTAACATTGATCATTTGAAAATGTTTCAAGAATAAAAGGGACACTGAAACAAAAATAATGATCAACGATTTTTCTGCGCTTTTTTTATTGAAATGCCAACCAAGAAAGTTATTTATTACAGTTCTGTTTACAATCCGTTGAAAATAATGTAACTTCCTCACTCCCCCAACATGCATGCAGACTGTATATACTTCCCTCAATGCAGATTGTGGGTAGGTCCTAAGATGGGACTTTTGCGAGACTATGCATTGATCCAACAATGCATCAAATCTTTATGATCGCCATAAATCGTCCAGTCCAACCTTTTATTTTTTGATTGATTACAAAGCTCTGACGACAAGTGTGATTGAGCCAACCCTCTGCCAATCTAATCAGTTTAAGTGTTCAATCATTTACTAGCTGTGCCATCTAATTGACATTTCTTGTTCTGATGAAATGATGCAGCAGTGAGTCACTGTGTGTGCTGGTGAACGTACCCTGTATAAATGCATCTGATCAATAGTAATAATAATAAGAAGAATGAATGCTGCACTGTGAGGCTGTGCCCAGTAGGTGATGATCGTTGCCTGTGGAACTGCCTACCTGCCAGTTGGTGTATCGCTGGAACTGTGCAAGCTCAAAGTGCTGGATTTCAATGCCCTCTTTTATTAAAAAGCAAATGCAATCATTGCGTGGCCCCCTTTTTCAGTGCAAAGTTATAATCTGAATTCTAAGGAGTTTTAATGCTTCAGGCTCCACCACAGTCTGAAATAGTGCTCTTCTAACCCACTTTTTCTAAAGCTCTCTACTTAAATTTCCATTTGCAAAATATAACTGCTTTAGACAGTGTCACGGCTACGGCTTCTGACTTTACAGATGCACTTCAAATTGAAATGTGACCAACAGTAACCCAAAAGACCTATTGCTGACCCGTTGTGTCATCTAGGATGAATAATGATCGTATTTATTTTCAAGTAAAATGGCAGCATGGTGTGTTTAAGAAAAAGAAAAAAAAGACATTTTACTGTTTCAAGCTGCTTACTTTTGCTAATAAACCATCTACTGTAGTTTATTACTGTTTAGAAATGTTCTTTTCCAAAGCCGTTTCAAAATAAAATAAATTTTAAATAATTTTAAATGTTCTGTTTCAATTATATGTTTTATCAAACCAAATCTCGGTACTGTGATTAGTGTATGTTTGATGCTGCCCATAGTAATTTGATGGCTCACTGTCTATTGTGGACGATATGTGCACCACCCTTATTCATGTCCAGTGTATCCTTTTTTGTGAAATTTGCAGCCGTGCTAAATTCCTCCACCCTAAATCTGCTGCTTGTTCCTAATGGGTGTTGTCTTTTTTTTTTTTTCAGGCAGACGCATGACAGGGAGGAGCTTCCTGACTAATGGAGAATTACTTCCAAACAGAAGCCTTTAACCTTGACAAGGTGCTGGATGAGTTTGAACAGCATGGAGGTGAGCTACTATTTGTAATTTGCGCCTGCCAGCATCTAACCAGAGACATGGGGACAACCTAATGGCATGGATTTCTTAACTTGTCAGGTGGAGACCCTGCTATTAACTGCACCCTTCACCCATTTTCTTGGTCTCTTATTCATTGTAGTTTGTTGATTTACACTTTCTGATTCAGTCTTAAATACATTTTAATGCATGCCCATTTGTATTGTTTCTATTGCAGTGCTAATCTTAAATAAAAGTACTCCATCTGCTTTAACTGCCTGTTATACAAATATTTCTTTAACTTCCCCCTTCTCTGCTGTTCTTTTCAAATGATTAAACAGCAATTTCTCTGCTCCAAAATTGCCTGTGCTAAAGGACTCCATTTAATACTGACTTTATCTATTTGGTAACTGTCAGGTTGTAGTAATGGGATTGGATGGTCTCGGAGCCTTTTGTCAGAAGCTGTTTTAAAACACTTTATAGTCTGGATAGTCACACAGTAGCCTTGTGTAGCAGAAACTGCTAGAGCAGAGAATGAGGGTGGGGCTAGAAATAATCCAAAACAAACCTGGTTAGCTCATAACTGAGCACAAGAAGTTGTTCTGTTTGTCTGCCAGACATGTTCTGAGAACGTCCTAACAAGTTCAAAGCTGTGCCACACCCATGAAAAAGAGTTTTGATCAAATAGGTTTGTCCTGTTGGAAGTTAGTAATGATGAGCAGTTAAATCATGCTTGATTACTCTTTTCTTTGGGAGTAACTGCAGTAGCTGCCCCATTGGTGGAATTGATTGCAACAGAACTGCTGGTTCTGCTGTTTATATTGGGCAATGCAAACATGTTGTTTATCCTCTTGAATTAAATGCAAGCCCAAATAGCTGCAATAGATCCCAGGTCTAGCAACTTGCTGTATTGTTTTTTCTTAAGGTGTGTTAGACCCAACCTTCGTTTCTATGTTGGCAGTGTTCTGCTCATGGAATGCATGTTGTGAGGTTGACAGTCTCCTGATAGACTTGCACAAGTGCAACGTAGCAGTTGTAGTTTGTCAGAGATAGGCAATGGTGAACTCCTGCCAAATAATTCACCATGGCTACACTCAAGTCAGTTTAATGTCTGTTTTCTTCAGCCCGTGAAATTGAAGTTGCTGTCAAAGTTAGTTCATTTTCAAAAGTTAATCTGTGATTTTCTATTTTTTGTTTTCATGCATTTAAGTGCAATATTGCCTTACAAAACACACTACTTTTTAAGTCTAGTTTATTTTCACGTTGGTGTGTTTGTTGTTTTTGTCTAGCCGCTGTGAATCTTGTTGTATGCATTTATGTGTTTGACTTGTTTTGCCTTTTGGGCTGGGCGGCAGAGCTGTATATTTAAAGAATGCTGAGAAATGCTAATGGGGAGGGTGTGGAATTTCTCCATTCTGTGAAAAAACATTCAGGTGTCAGCATGATGGATGTACGTTCTGTGGAGAGGACAGAGGGCTGGCGAAAGGGGGCTGGGCTGCAGCTGCAGATTTGAGATCAGTCCCGGTCCCAGCACTGGGCACAAACACAGCCTCTCTCATAGAAATATTCAGAAACCGTTACTGCTGGGCTGCTAACTCCCATACAAAAACATCTGTACGTGCATATTCACCACATGCACACATGCCTGTGCATTTAGGCACATGCGTGTGATGTAAATATATTTTCATTTCATCATGCTCAGCGGTGGTTCTCAGATTTTTTGCTTTAATCTCCCTGTATAAAAAGATATCTTGACAACCACACCACAAAACATACGGTTGTATTACATAGTGTAAGGTGGTCTGTAATAGTTTTTTTATTCCCTCCACAGATGGGACGGACACCCCCACTTTATCAGATGCAAAGTGGTCTCAGATATTAGCTCCGCCGTCTCATCTACTCTCCCTCAATCCAGCCCTGGCGAACCCAGGTGAAAGCGAGGGCCTGTATACCAGAGATTCCCAGCTGAGGTTCAAATCCCTTTCTGAGACACCGGCTGTTGACAAGGGAGGAGGAGGTGGGAATAACTGCTCAAACGGGAGTGAACGAACCCCAGATGCTACCCGTTGGATCAACGAACATCATGAAGCAGACAGTCAAACGCTCAACAAAAATGTGGACTTTGAGGTGTGTCCAAGTCCCCAACAGGAGAACACTGTGGAACATGACAGCAGGACAATGTTAAATGTGGATACTGGGAGCTGCCCATCACAGTTTAACAAGGGAAGCCCAGCTCTTGAGAACGGTTCTCCAGAAATTGTTGGTATCAATGATTGTGCAGGGGGGGGTTGTAATCTGCCACGCTTTGAGGCCACTTCAGATAATCGCATGGGTATTCCAGATTTCAGTTGTTTAGATGTCTGCAAGAATGAGGTTTCAGGTCAATGCGAAGATAATCCTTCAGAACTCACTAGTGATTGTCCCATTGCTGCAGAAGTAGAAAAAGAGAGCAGTGGTTTGTCTACAGCAGATGAATGTACTGTCACTGCTGAACTTGAGAGGATTGGCTTCGAGCCACCACAGTATGAGACACTCCAAAAAGATGGCTTGATCATTGGGTCACCAAAGGGAGTTGGGGACACCAGTGAGCCCCACGGGCATCAGGTCCCTGGGTGCAGAGAGAGCAGTTTTGTAGCAACTGGATCAGCCGAATTTATGGCGCTTGCAGGAGACAATATTTTAGAGTCGTGCAATAGTGGTTATGCCAAAGCGCATTCAGAAGGGATGGTTAATGGGGGGATTGCCGGATTTAGTGAATTTGGGGAAACCCAGGCACCAGATCAAAATGAGCTTGATGTGTCCTCCATCGGGGAATTAAGCCACACCGAAGAGAATGACAACATAGCTGTCTGTCTTGCTGTAGAAGGAGAAAGGAAATCTGAATCTGCGGTTTGTGCAGAACCCCCCTTCTGCTTTCTTCTGAACGGTTTGGACTCGGATGAGTTGCAGAGGATCATGGATGAGGACCCTGCCTCCCAGCCTCCTTCCTCCAAAGAAGACTCGGTGACAGAGGAGAAGGAGATGGAGGAGAGCAAATCAGAAAGCTATGAGCAGACAAGGGGTCTTGAGGTGGGTGTGGCAAATAACGGAATAACTCCAGGACCTCCCATCACTTCCAAGAAGCTGAACAGCAGCGGCCTGCAGCCTGTGAGCATCCCCATTGGTGGTGCCCGGCCAAAGCAGCCAGTCAAACTCAAACTGCAGATGCCCCGGCCACTCTCTGGCCAGGTGCAGAACGAGCTCGGGCAGCCTGACAAGAACAAGAACGTGGAGCCGCAGAGTCAGACGAACATCGGAGAGCTCCTGTCTGGAGGAGAGGGCTTTGGAGTCGAGACAACCTTAGCAGGTCCCAATGGGGAGCACACTGGAGCCTTTGATACAGGGTCCTCTCCTACCCCACCTGGCATGCTGCTGCCCCCTGATAGTCCTGATAACGACCTCCAAGCAGAACACTTTGGGGTTCTGTCCAAAAAGCCCTTCTCTGCTCTAGGGGAGGTTGCCCCAGTTTGGGTCCCTGATTCGCAGGCACCCATCTGTATGAAGTGCGAGGCCAAGTTTACCTTCACCAAGAGGAGGCATCATTGCCGGGCCTGCGGGAAGGTAAGTTGACACGCGAATAAAGACAAATGTCAGTGTGTCTGTATAACTTGACCATGTAAAACGTTTGAAGCGCAATAGTTAAAATGGCTTAAACAAGCAATTGCCTGAAGTTTATTTGTTGTAGTATCGAAGTATATAAACTAGTATTTGTACTCCTGGAAGTCAGTGAAGTAAAATCAAGCTTTGCTTACTGCATTCAGCCTTCCATAGTAGTCTAAAATCCCCTGGCCAGTGTTGCATGAGTTTGATACAGTACCTCCGCAGATCATCTCCTTTTGCAGGCCCTTTTAAAAACCCTGACGCAGTGATGCTCCAAATCATTTTATTTATCTTGAGATCACCCACACAGCAAGGCCACTACATGCAGGCTGTAGACGAGGGACATCCTGTGATAGCTGGTCTCCTGCTTCTCCAGCAGGTGCAGCGGATAGTTTATTATTGCTGCATTTCACGCCACGTTTGTATTTGTATTTGTCACATTCAGTGTTCATGGAAATTGCTGATTCAGTAGGGTATGACTCCTGTGTACATACTAATTCTTGGTGGTCTGTTTGTCTGTAGGTGTTCTGTGCAGCGTGTTGCAGCCTGAAGTGCAGGCTGGGGTACATGGATCGAAAGGAAGCCCGGGTCTGTGTCACTTGTCACTCGGTGCTAATGAATGGTAAGTACTGAATCTAAAGGACTAGTTGTAAAATAATTCCTGTTTAGCTCACATTCCATATACAGCAACTTATAGTTGAAGGGATTTGGGGGAAAAAAAATTGATCGCTAGTATAAAAGTGCCCATGAGCAGCCAGTTGGCTCTGATTTGATGTGACGAGTCCGCAGGGTGTTTAGCAGGATCTGCAGGTGATTTATTTAGTTTCTGGCTCAAGCTGGCTCCTTTATGGAAGCCGGGAATGACAAATCAGCAGAGGAGTCTCGCCTTTCATTGGATACGACTAAATGAGCCGCTACGATCGGCCCTCTGTCAAAGATGGTCAGATCTGCTGTCTTTCCCATCGTGTCTTTTTTTATATGCGAATGACCTCTCGTTTCCTGTTCTACAGCTCAAGCATGGCAGGACATGGTAAGCACCTGCAACCAGAGTCCGAACCCCAACAACCCTGCCGAGTACTGCTCCACCATCCCCCCCCTGCAGCAGGCACAGGCCTCTGGGGCTCTCGGCTCGCCCCCGCCCACTGTCCTGGTACCAGTGGGAGTCCTGAAGCAGCCTGGCAATGAAGGTATGAACTTAATCACTCATTAAGGGAGTAGTTGGTGGCATATTTAATAATACAGTTCCATACCCTGGTAGTAGAAGCACAGGACAAGTTTTATAAACGCAGGTTTTGGCTGGTGCCTTCACTGGAACGCTGTGGTGTAATGGTCCCAGCTCAGGACTAGATAGTAATGAGGCTAAGTCTGTTATTAAATGGTTGGAACCATTTTGATATTGGTATACACTCTGGGGGGGGGATGAAATCGATATGATCATAAGTAAACCTTTTCATTGTATGTATTTGTGGCAAGAATATGAATTGAAAATGCTGATATTAAAGTGCTAGAACTTAAGTGAGATGCGGTAGTCTGGCATCTGATTGATAGTGTTGCTTTTAAGCTTGTATTACCGTATGCATGTAAAAAGGGGGCTCGAGCCACTTAAAATTAGTGTTGCTGCATTGAACAGTGTTAACCTTCGCTGTAGGCACGCTCCCCCGGGACCAGAGGCGGGTCTGGTTTGCTGACGGGATCCTGCCAAATGGAGAAGCGGCGGAGTCTGCGAAGCTAGCAGTTGGTGGGCCAGCCCCTTCAGGACCCCTGGCTGTATCACATGACCCCTCCAAACTGCCGGCAGCCAATCCTGCAGCTACTTCTTTTGAGGTAATGGTTTGGATGGGTGTTAACCCTTCATTGGACCAAGCCAGAAGAAAAGGCAGTGTTGAGATGCCTTTTATAAATTGATTTTGCTGAAGGAGGGATGGAATAATAATATTTTGTATCTGTTCACCCATACTGTTGGTTGTAACCAAAGCAAGAATTGTCTGCAATCGAATATCCATTGGGATTATGTTACTTTGCATTGTCAGTGTTTTTAACTTGTGTCTGTCTATAATTGAGATCAGGTAGTAATGCTGTACTGTTTCCAGAGATTTCTATTCAGTTCCTGGGTAATGAGTGTAGTGTTTGCTGTCTGCAGGCTGCTTCTGACCTTTCTGTCCAGGGGAGTGCTGCTCCGGTTGGCAGCCCCATAGGGAGCTCAATGAACCTGATTCCCAAAGACGGGCTCCCTCCCATACTCATTTCCACCGGCATCAAAGGAGGTACGGGGAGCCAGCTCACAGGTGCTTGTTTATTTTCTGGAATGCCTCCTTTTTAGGAATGTAAATCCCTTTGTTTTGCTCTGCCCTGCCTCTCTCTGTGATGTTGTAAGGTTTCTGCATAAGCGGGGAAACTGTGAAGGTCAACAAGAGCTGGGAGCAGGTCCTTTTTATAAACCTGCTTCTTTCCTGAAGTCTGGACTGGTCCCTGTTTTAAGAGAGTCCAACTTCTCTCGCTGTCTTGCAAAGGAAGTTCTGAATCCCTGTGGTGGGGTTTGTTGATGCCTGAGTTCGTCTTTCCCTGGCCTAACACTGTTGCCCCCTCTCTGTCTCCAGACTTTGCAGTAGAAGAACAGCCCTCTGAAATCTCTGTGATGCAGCATTTGGAGGAGGGCGGCCCTGACCCACTTGTCTTTGTTCTCAACGCAAACCTGCTGGCCATGGTCAAGCTGGTCAACTGTGAGTACCCAGTTATCCAGTGCTGTGTGTGTGTGTGTGTGTGTGTGTGTGTGTGTGTGTGTGTGTGTGTGTGTGTGTGTGTGTGTGTGTGTGTGTGTGTGTGTGTGTGTGTGTGTGTGTGTGTGTGTGTGTGTGTGTGTGTGTGTGTGTGTGTGTGTGTGTGTGTGTGTGTGTCTGTGTGTTAGAATTTCCTTCATGTCCTACAGTAAACACTAGCTATAAAATGTGTGATACAAAACTTAGGAATCGCTTTCTAGTACAGTAATCTGTCGCGTATCCGACTGCGGTGAGACCTGGGTAAGGGCGGATGTGTAAGACATCGTAACAATTACTATAGTCACTTGTTTAGAAAGATACAGGATATTAATGCTTCTGACAGAGTAGCCGTGTGGGTGTGTGCATTCACTTCTTGGTGACAGGCGGGAGATCGAGATGGAGGTTGAAGCTGATACGCCCTGCAGGTGAACAGGATTTATTTACATAACACAGTGAACAGCTCACGTGACACTACCAGCAATGGTTGCTCATGGAGCACATACAACACAGTGTATAGAAACTTTAGTGGGATCTACAGTCTCTGAACTAATGTTCTCCATTCATTAATAAACTAACATTGCTGAAGAGATTGATCATGGCAGTAAGCAGTTAGGGTGGATACGTGACAGATTACTGATGTAAAATGTATTTAAAAAAGTGAAATTAGTTTGTTGGACACTAATACAAATCACAATACTACTACACAAAAAATCTGGTGGCACCATTCTTGACTGTAGTAAGTGTCATTGTCCTACTTTCAGAAACTTAAAACAAATAAAAGGTAATTTGTTATAAACAAATAAAAGTATACTTGAACGGTGTTTTTGCAGTTTTATCATGCTTTCCCCGTGGTTATACGATGCATTGACTGTAGTTTACTCTGGTTTGTCATGTATATTAATATGCTTTACCACACCTTGCTATTCTTTACTGTGCTTACCTGTGCTTTGCCATGGCTTTGCCAGGCTGCGTTACACTTTGCTATGCTACTGCTCTGGTGAATTGTTATAACGGGTGCTGTGTCCTTGTTGTGTTTGTGCTGTGGTCTCAGATGTGAACCGGAAGTGCTGGTGCTTGACGACGAAGGGAATGCACGCGCTGGGGCAGGCGGAGGTAGGGATCCTGCTGCAGTGCCTTCCAGACGAGAAGACCATCCCCAAGGATATCTTCAGCCACTTCGTCCAGCTCTACCAGGATGCACTGGCAGGTGAGAGCCACAGGGGAGCCCTCTGCAAATAACCCCAATTACCACTACTCTTTATCAGGTTCCAACCTCTCTATCTCTCTCCATGTTCATTTTCCATCAGAAGCTTCTGATTTTTTTCTTTATTTTATTTTTCCCCCCAAAGCAAATGGCTCGCTTTGGCTGGAAGGGATTACATTTTTTCCATATTGTTAGAAAATTGATTTAAATTGGTTTACACAGCCAGCGAATATGTAAATACACATTTATTTTTTAAAAAAGTGTAGAGTAATCATGTTTGCCAGCAAACACTGAATTATAATATCATAAGAAAAGGGCAGTATTAATGTAATTTGATTTGTGTTGCTGCTTTGCAAATGTAATTTTTAATAAGAGTGTAAATTCAAATCCTCCGGTGGTGCTAATATATTTCAGGTCCGGAAATACATGCCGAGATGTTTCAATTATTATTATTTTTTTTTTTTACTGTTGGAGTAATGATTGAATGTATTCAGATTGAACTTTTAACCTTTTCTCATTCACTAAGGTAAAATAGAGTTAACTGTAATGCTGAGTTACCCGACTTTATTTTTATATGTAATTTATGCTCGCTATTTCTTGGTTTTTCTATGTGCTTGCAGGTAGCATGGTGGGTCACCTGGGCCACTCATTCTTCACACAGAGTTTCCTTGGCAGCAAGGAGCATGGTGGGTTCCTCTACGTCACCCCTTCCTTCCAGTCGTTGCAGGACCTGCTGCTGCCGAACCCCCCCTACCTCTTTGGGATCCTCATCCAGAAGTGGGAGACCCCCTGGGCTAAGGTCTTCCCTATTCGCCTCATGCTGCGTCTGGGAGCAGAGTACAGATGTAAGTCTTCAACCCTTGGCATGCTAGCTAGCTGAGCATTAACGAATTGTATTTGTTCTATGCTTTTTGCAAGCTGTGAGTACATTGATAGTGCCTGTTTTCTCAAGCACTTGGGTACAACAGAGATATCTAATTTGTCAAAGTTGTCATCACTGTGTACATGTATGTAGTTCTTTCCATGTATATCAGGGCCAATTATATATTTTTTTGCTTCTTTCAACATTAGGATGTATATTTTAAAAAACGTATATAGATATAAGTAAGTGTGTGTGTGTGTGTGTGTATATATGTATATATATATATATATATATGTATATATATATATATATATATATATATATATATATATATATATATATATATATATATATATATATATATATATATATATATATATTAGAAACACTGTAAATAGACCCCATCAAATTACCTTACCAAAACCTTTTTTCCAGCTGTCAATAAACATATATTGTATATATATTTTAAACCTGGTAGCAGAGAGACTGGCTTTGTTGGTAGACTTTCTGTCTCTTTCTGATATATTATTGTGGGACATACACTTAATTATGTTTGAGGCTTCTTGCAAAAACAAATGTATAGTTAGCTCTTTAAAAAGTTCACTGTGGGAAAAAAAACACTGGATGTTCAAGTCACTGTTTCCATGTAAGGTAGCTCTTATATGCTGCTCCAATAATCATCTAGACCTGTACAGTGTAATATTACCATGCTGACACCTCATCCAAATCACAAGCAAATGTAAGCACGGCCATGTTTGTTTTGAGGGTGGCATGACTTTTCTCTCTTTCCAGTACTTGCAAATGTTTCTAATACGGTACCCCCAGCTTTTACAAATGCTGACAAAATTAAAGAGAAATGAATCCATTGTGGTTTTGTTTTTTAATTTATTTTTTTTTATTTTTATTCCGTGAAGTAGTATCTGTGAAATGGAGCCATGAAAGTGCATTTGAGATTTGAGCATGCAGAGCCATGCTGAGCCACATGCGGTCTGTCAAAGGCTGGATGCCTGGGCAGAGATAATATAAGGATTCATCCCAGATTGAGGGCTCTCGATACTTATTGAATTTGACTTGCAAGAAGGCAATAACCCATCTTTTGGCTTTTTTTCTTGCTGAAAGTCACTGATGCCTTTAGTCTAAAATATACATTTAATTCATTTGTACATGTTTAGCTGTGTAACAGAATGGGCACTGTTGTAGCTAGTATTTCCAGTGGTGACCTGACCACATCTACACATTTTTAGAGGTCAGAATAAGAAGTAAAGCAAGGCCACCGAGTCTTTATGGACTTTGTAGGTGCAGCGAGGGACTCCTTGGTAATCTGGACATACAAATACAGAAATGTACAAGTTTTTTTTATTTAAATTTGTTGTCTGTCTTTTTTCTGGGGAGATTTCATTGCGACCTTACTGAAAAGTCCTGTATATTAATTTGTAGTGCAGGGTACATAGAATGGATTAAAGCTTTTGCAGCACATTGCACCAAGTACTGTACAATGCCAATTTTAAGCTTATTTTCATTTTACTTTCGCTGTTCGTCTTGGTCGTCCCCCCCCCCCCGTCCCCCCCTGCATTTAATCATGCATTTAATTGTAATGCAGTGCGAAGTGATCAGTATGACATGCAGGTAATTTATGCATATTGAAGCCGAGCCACTGTTTGCTTGCAGTCTATCCCTGCCCGCTGTTCAGTGTCCGATTCAGGAAGCCTCTGTTTGGGGAGACTGGCCACACCATTATGAACCTGCTAGCGGTGAGTGTCCTGCATGTGGAAGAGCTTCTGTGCGCAGGGTTTCACAGCCACTTTGCACTGTTGTGTAAAAAACATTCAGAACAGAGCAACTTACACTTGACAGATGGAGGCCCTAGACCACCTGCAATAAAGTGGCTAAATGACTTTGTAACCACTCTGTTATGTGGATAGCTTTATCAGCTGTATATTAAATAATTGCAAAGTCTAACACAACTGGTTTAAATTGTGCTTTTAAAGGTGTGAAGAACATGCATTACAACATGTCCTAAACATATTGAAAAGTTCCAGCTGCCTGACCCATTGCTGTAGCTTTAGGATGCAGATGCATTGCTACACAGACTTCAAAACATTCATTTTTGCATCATTCCGTGACAATCTAAACATTTGTTTAGATTTTATATTTAAAAGCTCCAATTCCAGGATAGACCCAATAAGGAGTGCCCTGAATGGTCTTGTTCAATTTGCAGGATTTTCGAAACTACCAGTACACGTTGCCAGTGGTGAGTGGATTGGTAGTTGATATGGAAGTGAGAAAGACCTCCATCAAGATTCCCAGCAACAGGTACAACGAGGTACGTTTATTCCTGTAAAGGTGATGGTACAACAGAATTGATCTGGTTTTTAACAGGCAGCTCATGTAATATGTAATTTTGGTTCTCAAACCAGGTCGCAATTACATCCAGAAGAGATAAGAAAATGTTAATAATATGTTATATGCAAACATGTCTATATGGGGATTGTCTCTGTACTTGAATGCCCATCAACTCTGCTGAAAGGTCAAGAAGTATGCATACCATAGAAAGTGCTTGCTGTCTGATGAAATGGCCGGCCAGAATCCTGTAGAGCAGACCTGGCACAGACAGAAAGCAAGAGAAGACAGCCAGGATCGGAGGTCTCGTGCTTGGAATGAGCCCAGCTGGGTGATACATTAGTGCCGGAAATGTGCGTGTTGGTATGGTTCTTGTTTCCCAAGCTAAGGAAAACAGTGGAAAGCACAGGGTTACCTTAGTGATATACACAGTAAGCATATTACACTCCTGGACTGTTTTTAATTAATTTTGTTTTGTGGTAAATTAGGGTATGCAATTTATATGGTCTTGCCTTGCCAAGCCAATTTATTATAAAGACGCACACTTTAACTTGCCAGAATCTTCTGCTTCATGCAAATGTCTTAACAATCCCTGTGGTTTCTTGGGCAGCTGATGAAGGCGATGAACAAGTCGAATGAGCATGTGCTGGCGATGGGGGCCTGTTTTAATGAGCGGGCAGACTCTCACCTGGTCTGTGTTCAGAATGACGATGGGAACTATCAGACTCAGGCAATCAGCATCCACTCCCAACCACGGAAAGGTAGGGTGCAGAATGCTCTGCATAGGGAGATATGAGAGATTTTGTATCCCTATGCTTCGGTCATAATGTTTAAGTCAGAGAACTGGCTGGCATAGTTGCATAGGAGTGAAGGATTTGTTTTATTTTTGTAAATCTGCCACTTTTGATTCTTCAACAGCTCATATCTCATGAAATGTATTTTTAGGCATGTGGAAACTCTTCTGTAATGGTACACTTCACTTGTGACACATGACTTTGTTTCCAGATATAAACTGTCGAATGATGTTAGCTTTATATTTTTACCTGTTCTTCTTTTTGTGGTTTAGTTACAGGAGCTAGCTTTTTTGTGTTCAGCGGTGCTTTGAAATCATCATCTGGGTACCTAGCCAAGTCCAGCATTGTAGAAGGTAAGGACTCAAATTCTGCTTGGTTCCCTGCCTGCTGTTCTGAATCTAGCTTTTCTGCAGCTTCTGTTTGTGCTCCTCTCTGTACTGGTGTTGAAATAGTTTAAACTCGCTCTCTTCTTCCACTCCAGACGGAGTGATGGTACAGATCACAGCAGAGACGATGGAGGCTCTTCGGCTGGCGCTGCGGGAGATGAAGTCCTTCACGATCCCCTGTGGGAAAGCAGACCAGGAGGAGCCCCAGGAACACGTGCAGGTGCAGTGGGTGGAGGAGGACCGGAACTTCAACAAGGGGTGAGAGTGTACTACATTGTAACTTTATAAAATCACCACAACTAATGTTTTGTATAGCCATTAATCGGGATGTAAATGCTGGTAGACTATAATAAGGTCCAAAATGAAAAATTACCTGTATGGTAACAGTGTCCTGGGACACAGTCAGCATGGTTTTAGGAAAGGAAGATCATGTCTAACTAACCTGCTTGATTTTTTTTGAGGATGCAACATCGATAATGGATAATTGCAAAGCATATGACATGGTTTATTTAGATTTCCAGAAAGCTTTTGACAAAGTCCCGCACAAAAGATTAATTCTCAAACTGAACTTCGTAGGGATTCAAGGAAATGCATGCGCATAGAGTAGGGAGAGCAAAACATGTAGAACACAAAGTACTGATTAGAAAGGAAACCTCAAAATGGAGCAAGGTAACCAGTAGCGTGTCACAGGGATCAGTAATAGGTCCTCTGCTATTCCTAATCTACATTAATGACAAACTTGTTAAATTTGCAGATGACACAAAAATAGGAGGGGTGGCAAACACCGTTGCAGCAGCAAAGGTCATTCAGATTGATCTAAACGGCATTCAGAACTGGGCAGACACATGGCAAATTATATTTAATTGAGAAAAGTGTAAGGTACTGCACGCAGGCAATACAAATGTGTATTATAAATACTATATGGGAGGTAGTGAAATTGAAGAAGAAATCTATGAAAAAGACCTAGGAGTTTGTTGACTCAAATGTCTTCATCTATACAATGTGGGAAAGCTATAAAAAAGTCAACAAAGTGCTCGGATATATAGCGAAAAGTGTTGAATTTAAATCAAGGGAAGTAATGTTAAAACTTACAATGCATTAGTAAGATGTCATCTAGACTATTGTGTTCAGTTCAGGTCACCTTGCTACAAAAAGGATATTGCTGCTGTAGAAAGAGTGCAAAGAAGAACGATCAGAATTATTCCAGGTTTTAAAAGGCATGTCATAAGTAGGCAGACTAAAATAATTGAATCTATTCAGTCTTGAACAAAGAAGGCTACGCGGAAATCTGATTCAAGCATTCAAAATTCTAAAAGGTATTGACAATGTCAACCCAAAGGACTTTTTCGACCTGAGAAAAGAAACAAGGACCAGGGATCACAAATGGAGATTAGCTAAAGGTGCATTCAGAACAGAAAACTTTTTTTTATATATTGAATTGTGGGGGTCTGGAACCAACTCCCCACTAGTGTTGTTGAAGCTGACACCCTGGGATCTTTCAAGAAGCTGCTTTGTGAGATTCTGGGATCAATAAGCTACTAACAACCAAACGAGCAAGATGGGCAGAATGGCCTCCTCTCATTTGTAACATTTCTTATGGTCTTAGATGCAATAGGCTTGTTGAATAATTTGACAAGAAAAAGGGTTAAAGTAGGTCTTCAGGGGAACCTCCTCTCTTCTCATGCCTTCATTATTGTTTCTCTGCAGGGTCATCAGCCCCATTGATGGAAAATCCATGGAGTCCATCACTAGTGTGAAGATATTCCATGGCTCCGAGTACAAAGCCAATGGAAAGGTCATCCGGTGGACAGAGGTAGAGACACGACATCCTTTGTAGCTGTTTTTGTGTTCTTGCGGCCGTCTGTGTATGCACCTGTCGACCACATGCATGTTTTGTGTATGTGGGTCTAGAAATTATGTTTGTCACCGTCTTAGCTTTCATGCTGTTATTTCCTTCAGGATGTTCATGTTGGACCTTCTTCATATTCACTTGGAGACAAGCCTTTCCTGTGTTTCGTGTTTAAGAAATACATGCATGCACAAATAAACTAGAAGCAGAGTGGTTCTGTGATCAAGCTCATCTCCTCCTCTTTCTTGTGACCAGGTGTTTTTCCTCCAGAGCGATGACCAGCCAAACGGCCCGAATGACCCTGCTGACCACAGCCGCCTGACTGAGAGCGTGGCTCGAGCGTTCTGCGTGGCACTCTGCCCTCACCTCAAACTGCTCAAGGAGGATGGGCTGGCCAAGCTGGGACTGCGTGTGACGCTGGATTCTGACCAGGTTCATTGCTATTAACACAACTTTTATTTCCATTACAGTACCAATGTTTAACGAGGCTTAGAAAAGTAATCATTTTAAAATGTTTCAGTCATTCTCTTATATGTATATATGTAAACTACATTACAGTATATAACATGACCACTCAGACCTGAATTTGTTTAAAATGTTTTTTTGATATACAGTACTTGCTTGCATCTGGATTTGTAAAAATGTAGTTGTAAGGAATGTGAAAGGTGAGGACTAACCCTCCTCTCTCGTCTCTGCAGGTGGGGTACCAGGTCGGCAGCAATGGGCAACCTTTGCTCCCTCAGTACATGAATGACCTGGACAGTGCCCTGGTGCCAGTGATCCATGGTGGAGCCTGCCAGCTGAGTGAGGGGCCTGTGGTGATGGAGCTCATTTTTTACATCCTTGAGAACATTTCCTAGAGGGGAAAAGGTCCCAGTGGCACCTCTTCCTCCTGCTACATCGACTTTGCTCAATCATTTGCACTTGAAATTGCCTAAAAGCTGTGCTGGAAAGCGTTCCTCTCGACTCCAGATATTCTATGCACCGTTTCAGACTTCTTTCAGGACCAGGGCAGCTGAGTGTCAGACAGACACAGGACAGTCTTCATCTAGGATTGTTCTACTGGGAACAGGGCCAGCCTTACCAAGCTAACAGGTTACCACGTGAAAGTGGTACCCCTCAAAACAACTGTTATATTCTGAAATTCTTGTCACTGTGATGCCCCTGGGCGCTGACTGTGGGGTGCACCTTGGTTTATTGTGGAGCCTTTGAGGATCTCATTATTGCTGCCCTATGTTGCCCCACATTTGGTACCCACCAGAGGCTGGCTGTTAATACACAAGGCACCCAGATTGGAGATGAGCAGAAGAGCATGTGAAAGTAGTCTTCATTCACAACAAGGACTTTCCTCTTCCACAGAAATTGTGCTCAGAGGTTATATAAAACTAGAAAAAAATGTGTACACAATTTTGGCTATTCCCCTAGCCAATAAACTTTTGGCTTGTTTTATGACAGCTGTTTAATTAAAATACACAGCTAGTTATACCTTAATTGGTTGAAGTTGAAATTATGGATGACTTTTGACATTTAACATTTGTAGCATCTCTAGCAGTAGTTGCATTGTGTGCTTTCACAGAATTCAGGGAAGAGATATAAGACAAAAGGATGAGTCCCTGTTGTGAATTTAAAGACTATCTCAAGAAGAATGCACTCAAAAACCCAAAGCCTTATTTAACAACAGAAGGAAATAAGTGGGTGCAACTCCCATGGGTGAAACAAACTGGATTATCATAGATCTGCTGTTTCTACCTTCAGGGGATATGGGATGCAGAAAAGCCCACTGATCTGGCTTTTGAGCAGGTCTTCTGAAGCTTAGACTGATTGCTGTCACATTTTGGTCCTGTTTTCAGGATTCATCACATGATCAAAAAGCTATGAATTATTGTAGATAAATGTTTAAATTATTTGACCATGTTTCTGGTTACAGGACTTAAGCTCTACAACTTCTGTCGTCAAGACTAAAATAATACATAATTAAAAAAAGGAAAGAATACCAAGATTTGTATGGATCCTGAGCCATTTTGAAATACATACTATAGGGGCCTGGCGGTTAATTTGTTTTTTAAAACCTAGTGTTTAGGACATGACAAGGGTTAACAACAATTGTTGTATCGTACCAGTTGATTGCTGACACCCCCCGCCCCCACACATTTATCTTGCTCATCTTATTGCTGCAGTTTAATTTTTAACAGCTGTGTTGACATATGTATCTTCATATCCTTGGTCATTAATCAACTGGTGTAGTTCCTAAACTATTTTCTGTCTGTACCTATTATCTAGAAAAGTTCTGATGAAGTGGAACCAATGCATTCAAGAGATGACTATTGGATAACACTAAATAAACCAAATTGTTATACATGTAGCATTATTAAAGCATCAAAGGATGGATGCTTTATTTAAAAAAAAAAAAAAAAAAAAAAAAAAAAAAAAAAAAAAACAGGGAACACCACAGGGACAGCTTTTAAAGAAACTGTAACCCCTAAAAGTGAGTAGAATAGTGTAGGGCCACTATGTCTTACTCTTTGTTCTTGATGTCAGTTTTGAGTGTTTATTTAAGGGCAATTCATAATGCTGCTGCCCACGCAGTAGTCGCCCGAGGTTCCTTCACAACACTGAGCTGTTGCAGCTAACTTCCGGGTCAGCACCATGTGCTTGCTTCTGTGGTGAGAAACTGCAAGGACCCATTTTAGGGTGGTGGGCGCAAACCTTTTAGTTTTAATTTCAAATAGAGGGCTTGAACGTTTTGGACATGAATGCAGAGGGGCCGGCGCACTACGGAGGCATGAGTAGCAGGTAACCCTTTGGTACAAATGGACTATTTTTTGTATTCGTCCCCCGCCCCCTCCCCCTGTAAACCTGAAACTAATTGACAGAGCTCTGTCAGTCTTTGACATAGCAGCATAAAAAAAGACTAATCACCTCATCCAAAACCCTGGCATTTAAAAAAAGGGAAACCATGAGACCTGTTACATGTATTTAAAGCCAAAAAACATATAAACCTGTACATTTGTTTTTCTTTATTGTACACTACAAACTGTCAATAAGATCTGTCGTCTTCATTAAACTGTTGTACCTGTATAATAAACCTTATAGAAAAGTGAAGTGTTCAGTTTTCTTTATTAAACATATATTAACCCAGATCTCTGTTAAAATGTTGCCTGCCCCCTGTAGTATAGCATTCCAACTTTTTAACTCTGACACAGCAGGATTTCGCCTCTGGGACATTTCACTAATAAGTATGTCGGTCTGAATCTTGGTTATGCCATAACATTTTAAAAACAGCTGACCTAACATAAGAACCATCCTTTTTTTGTATTGTATTTTACAGCAAAAAAAAAGCCACAAGTGCAAATGCAAGTCATTTTTTTTATTAATATTGTAATGTGTTAACTACAAGCAGTTGTACAATCATTTGACAAGTGACAAACGCTTTCTTTACACGACTAGTTTGCATAGGGGATATATGTTGTAAATAAAAGGCACAGCTAATGGCTCGACGGCCATCAGGTGCACATTCTGTGTAAATAAGAAGTGGATCCGACAGCCAAGCTCTACAGTGCGCACGTTGTGTATTAAGGGGGACTGGCAGGGCTACAGATATGTTGCAGTTGTTTCAGCCTCCCTGGCCACCAAATGCGATGTACTGCTGTTAGGAAAGTGCTGTGCAAGCTTAAACTGGCCATAACCAAACTGCCGTAGCAGTCTGAACCATTAACTTAGTGAGTCAATTGCTTTGTCACTTTATATTTTTGCTAATGAATATATACTTAATCTGGGTCTTAACAAAACTATAGATTAAAAGGATGACTTTGGCCTCAGCCAAGGCTACCAGCTGTAGTGTAACGTATCTGAGAAGCAGCAGTAACATAACCCTATGGTGTTGCTTCTAAGAGAGGTTTAATAATATATTTTAAATGCTTTTCACTTCACTCCCTTAACTTTAGTCAAGGAGACCTGATTATTTTTCATCTGCAAGTTTATTGGAACCCACATCCAGTCCTGTAAACCTTTAGAAGCTGCTTATATAAGTAAACACTGACTAGAAACACATTGGAAAAGACTCACACAGTGACTGAAAAGGTTACAGTCCTTACAGACATTTGGGAAACTACATTCCAATGTCCTACCTCTAGAACAAGCAAGGGCAGGGCATTCCCCTCCAGGGGCAGTTAAGATATACAGACCATTCGACAGTAAACCACCACATCTATTACTATTATGACACTTGGAAATGTTAAACCAAAGTAGATGAAAACTGAGACTAATCAAACCCATATTAACAACCACCACTCTAGTGAACACTATGTAATCATTTTTCGTCTATTGAAGGAATACTTTTACATTTAGGAGGTCATTATAGTATAATCTGACTAATTGCCCAATTCTTTTATGCTATTTTATGTAACGTCACAAAAATTCAAATAACAAAAAAAAACCAGAAAATGACAAGTGTATTTAAATAGAAGGGGCTGCCATGCTTAGGGAACATTACAGTAAGTCAAAACCAAGGAATTTAAAAAATAGCAGGCTTTGATATTTAGGCACGGATACAGTGGGTGGTAACACCAAGCGCAAATCACTAAAAAGTTATTTTTAGATAGATCAATACTTGAGCAAGACATGTATCCATTAGAGGGCATGACAAAAAAGCAAGGATGCGAGTGTGGCATGCCACTGGAACACTTAAATAAAGGGAACTCTGCTCTCATTTTGAGGATGTCAATCTTTTTAATTGGAATAGACAAAAAATAAAAAATTAAATAAAAAGGGGTCTGCTCAAAGCAGAAAAATAGAACTTCTGGCTTTTTTTTTTTTTTTTTTTTTTTTTTTATAGAAACTAAAACTGGTTACTTACTGTCGAATGAGCAATATAGTTATTGGAATCCAATAGGATAATCAATGTGCAACACAAAGCCCTGGGAACTGCAGTGGTTTTTACTTTTTTTTCTGATCAGGAAGCCTGTACTACACTGCTTGCAATGTAAACAAAGCAGGTGGTGGAACACCAGAAACCAAACAATGTACCTGTAGTTTTGTCTTAAAACTTAAGTTTAAAACCTTTGGCAAAACAAATAAAAATAAATAAATAAATAAATGTTGCACCGCTTCTAAAATCATCAATGCAGTGACAATATGGAAAATACAGTCCATATGAGTTGATTTATAAATAACCAGCATGTTTCAGAGGACCTCTGAATGACTCAGATGTGCTAGTATAGTATAAATGTCACACATGTACGTGAAGCCTGTCTATAAACATTACACATACATGTACAGTATATTTACTGACATAACTGATATTTACATAAATAAAATGAACGTAAATTAACAGGGTTTCACGTAATTATCATATTGGAAGTTTTAGAACCACATTAATTATTCGTAACACAGCACACATATTCTGTACATTGTAAGTGCTCTTCCACAGATGAATTTTACATCAAACCAGTTCTAGTTTTTGAAAAACACGACCCAAGAGAAAAATAATTTGCAGACAGACAACATGCCCTCAGGAGGACTGACCCCAGTTATCAACACCTCCTACTGTACCTGTCTACAGGTGTACTGCTTCTCCTGCACTCAGAAAGGGACTCCCTCTGTACTTACAGACAGAGGCAGCACACTGCTGACACAGGGAACAGAGTGCAGGGTGTTCTTTGGCAGTTCCAACTAGCATCAACATTGTCAATGCAAACAAGAGTCTTTCCAATCCTGTTTATAATCAGGTGCATAGATATAGTTTTCAGTACCTCTCCACCTTAAGAAAAAAAAAAAAGCATATTTTTTTTTTTTATATTTCTTTACAAGCACTGATACAGTACTGTGCTTAAATTTGATACAATGGGATGGTTGCCACATACCTCATGGAGGTGTCTTTCAGAGTCCACAGCATTTAGGATGCAACCTAGAAACAGAACTGTTTTATTTTCTTAAATGAGCGTTACATTTGTATGCATGCTGGAAAAGTGCATTATTAAGCGACTGGGCGCAGAAAGAAGACACTGGAATGTTGTAATGTTCATTACTAGTGTGCAGGACGAGGCTGGGCAGCTGAGCATGTAGTGTTTTAGTATTCATTAAGGTGCTCCCTTACCTTGGGCTGCTCCAGTACCAGCCAGCGCTCTGTAATCTGCTGTACATCTTGCCCACTGAGGGGCTCCCGCAGCTGCGCCCTGACCTCCAGACGCCCACCAGTCGGCTTCCTCCCATCAAATAGCTAAGTCAAGCAAGAGAGACAGATAATGGACGAAGTCAAAATGACTTTGCAAGGACCTCTTGATAGCTTATTAGACTAAATCTAAATCAGGGTAAAATCTTGATTACACTAAGTGCGACACAGAGAAAAGCTGGATGCTGGCAGATCCACAATATGCCTTTCCATCGGTCCAAAGTAGTGTAAAATTCTGTTTCGAATTCAATGTTTAGACAGTGGTTTTGCTTAGTGTGCGTTTTGCAATTAAAAGTAAGGCATCTAAACTGATTTTGACGTTATAATTACAGTATGCAAATAAACTATTGATTACATTCTGGAAGGTAAATGCTTCCTGATCAATGGAACTAGATGTAACATCTTAAGTTCTGCCCCGTGGAATACTGGGACCTGCCAAATTATACAGAACTGTGCAAAATTATACAGAACCACCACACCCCCCTCCAGTGATCCAGTGCTAAGATGACGGTTCCTAGACTGACTATATGCTCTGATGTGTGTTACAAGTAAACCAGGCTTTACCTCAATGATTTCTCTGACTTCACACTCAGTTTCCAGTTTCTCCAGTTTCAAATGCGCAGTTCCAACTGGTTTATCACTCCTCAAGAAGCCCCTTTGAAACATAAACAAGGGGACCTTGTACAGGTAAATGAGAACCAAGCAGTTACAGCAGCTAAACCCAATCCACAACCTAGATACTCTGAAACTTCACACTCTCCCAGCAAAGCATGCAATGTATTCAAGAGCAATAGATGACTATTAGGCAAAAAAATAAAGAAATAATCTAACGCAAGTAAGCAACTGAATTCAGAGTATTGCAGGGATGAAATCAATTTGAAGAGTTTTCAAAAACATGCCTTACCCCTTGTGCAACACTTCCAACTTGATGCCTTTGGACTGAATAACTCTCCTGAAGCCCCTGTGGTTTCTGTTAATGTTCAGCTTGAAACTCTGGTTATACACTGAAGAAGAGATACCAGCAGGTCAGACATTTTTTATTCAAACAAGATTTTATTAATATTTATAATAATAATAATAATAATAATAATAATAATAATAATAATAATAATAATACAATTGGTGTTCTTAATTACTGATGTTTTATGTTTCTGTGCTTGTTCCTACAAAGCAAAAACAGCAAATTACTAGCAAAGCTCACAACGAACAGAAACAAATAACAGTACCAGTATGCACAATTTTTGTATCGAAATTACAGAAGTGGGTTTATTTTATGATAAGAGGATAGCTGATTTTCTTCATTCAGTTTATATTTCTTGGATCATAAAAATGTATTGCAAAATACAAAAAGCTTCACCAATTACAGCTTTTCTCCTAATGAAGTGGATGTACGCTGTGCCACAAATCTGCATTAAAACTACAGATGTATCCATTAATATTTGAATATATTTGAATTCATTAATATATATTTTTACTCACCCCACTGGGATATGGGAATTCGAATTTCACAAATGCATCAAGATCATTTGTTGCTATGCCTGTACAAAATAATAATAATACAACATTATCAGTGCACTTGTATATTGGAGAATACTGGACTCGATATTATGTTGTTTTAAAAACAAAGTTAAAACACAATCATAAAACATTTAAGATTTGCAGGGCAGTGGCTAACCTGATGCTTCCATTAAAGTAAAGAATTAGCACATGACTCAATCTTAGTGTTTTCAAACAAACACAACTACACCAAGCAGCATACCTCCAGTGTTTCTTTTCAGGTCTTCAATAATTTTGTGGACATTTGTGATGTTTGTTTGTCACGCTCTACATGATGAATACAAGAACTACCTCCTCCAAACTTTAATCAGTCACTTACAGACCTTCACCAGTGTCTCTGGCAATAAATCAGATAAACAGGTGATTATCTTTTTCATATCCTACTGTGAGAAGGAGAGAAACTGTAGTCCGTGAAGGGTTGCAGGACTACATTTACCAGAACGCCACGGGACTGCAGAGGAAATGGAAAGCACTTGAGGCCAATTAAGCTCTGCAGTCAGGACTGATGGAGTAGCAGCCATAGGCCGACTGGCTGAAGAAGCACGAGCCAGCTGCTGAAGAGACTTGCAACAACGAGGTACTGTGTTTGTTTGAAAGAATGTTTAGTTTTGGGTTACAAGCAAAACGGCTTAGCAGTCCAGTTTAAGTTAGTAAAAGAAGAAAAGTTTCAGTTAGCGCTCCAAAGTGGAGTCAGGTTTTGTTCCGATTATTTGTGTAAATACTTACACAAATTCAGTTCTGTGTCTGTGTCACTGTGTAGGGTGAAAAGTTAGCCTCAGCCGTAAGGCTTTGTTTACAGTATATACAGATACATACATATATATTTGTGTGTATGTATGTGTGTGTTTGCACACTGGTTCTCTTGCCTGCTCTTCAAACAACAGCCATCTGTCTGAACCCTTACCAGGAGGTGCTGGCAGATTGATTCCTTTCACAACAATCAGAAGCAACTCTGTGCTGCTGAGCTCTGGAAATATCCTGCGGGGGGGAGGGGGAGATGAAAATGAGAGACAATTGAACCCATATTCTTTAAAAAGGCTCTCCTGTTGGGACACTGCAGAGCCTTCGATAAAAAAAATCAGCTTATTTACTACTGCTTGTTTAAGCATCTACCAAAAAACAAAAGGGACATCATGCACTTAACTCTTATGTCAATTATTTGTTGTAAAAACGATTTTAAAATCTATTTAAAAACTTTCAATTAAGCACTAGTAATATTACCAAAAGATTCTCAGCAAAGTAACAGTTTCTGTGTTAATGCATTAATAAATGTGTTCTTCCCACATCTGCCAAAATAATATAAAAAAAAAAAAACACTCTGTTGCAGTTCTTGCTTATAACAAACTCTCAAGGGGGCATTATTATATACAGTACAGGTTGCATAACATGGGAAATACATTCTATATATAAGATAATCATAGTAGCACTGAATCCCCTGGTCTCCTAACTGGAGGTTAACACTACCTACCGTACAATACTATAGGTCCTCTTCTCAAAATGGTGTCTTGGTGGATCAAGGCCCTGAGCCTGAGCTAGTTTTAAGATCGCAAGGTTTTTTTTACAGTCTTCTGACATTTTCTCAAATCTGAAAACAAAAACAAAAAACAGCTGCATAAAGAAAAATGGATAACCAATGGTGTGACAGGGCTGCCTCGGTTAACACAATGGGAAATCGCAGGGAAATGAAGAAAAACCAGGTCACATAAGTGATCACCAAGCCAAAAAAACATAGCCTGTACTTGGCTTTAGCAAAGAGAAGAACTTTTGACATGACTAGCTAACCAGCTCTATGCTTCTGCTTTCTTGTTCATTCAGGCCTATAATCCAGTTGAATCCAATCTGAAGGGAAAGTATTTGTACTCACTTTGTGGTTTCTGTTATATTTCCGAGGTGTGTAAATTGCTTAGAGTAAGAAACACATTTCTGAAAAGAAAGAAAATATCTGTAAGGCCAAAGCAGAAATCTCAATGAAAAAGTATACACTTTTCATACTGTAAATAATTGATTTTTTCATTGCATCAGTATTCACCTCACACTGCTCTTTCAGTATCTTAGCAAGCTGCATGTAAATGTCTTCTGTTTTCTGAGAGAGCTGCACATCACTGTGATGCACCAAGATGAAATCATCCTCTTCGTCTCCTGGAGGGGACGGCACCTGAACAGAATACAATTTTAAAAAAATCATGGCTGTCTAGGGAGTAAATCTAGAAATCTCATGCAATACCAAACATATTTTGCATATAAAGCCTTACAGAGCATCTAATTTTCAATATATAGTGCAATACCATTACCATAGAAGTTAATAATAATAATAATAATAATAATAATAATAAATAAATGCACATAAATCAACATCCCATGCACAATGGACGGAGCAGAGGATCACCATTTGGAGACTCTATCCAGACTGGCTGGTGACAAGGAGAAGGAGGAAAATGCGAGAAGGATGTGTTATGAGGACTTTATATGGTCCTCTGTGATTATTCTCAGTCCAACAGACACAGGTTTACAGTGATCCCTATTTGATCTTAAATGGTCTTGCTCAATTCCTTGGATATTCCCTAGCTGAAGGTACCTTGGAAATATCAACAGCCTTCCCGTTCTTGGAAGCCTCTATCATCGGCTCAAATCCCTTGGCGGTGCGCAGAAAGCTCTTGGCCTGTTCCAGGTCATTCTTCTGCTTGGCTTGGACAGCTGCCTTCATGTACTGCTTCCTGCGGCTCTCTAGGAACTCAAGCTGCTGCTGAGCTATGAAATAGTGAAATCCGTCAATCAGATTGGAGTCTTCTGACTGACAGACTGCACCAAGAAAAGTTCTTTAAGTTCGTCATAAGCACAGTCCATCCTAGTCAATGTTATGAAATGTGATCTGAAGAGGTTCTCGATGGATTACAAGGATGATATTTTACACGGAAACATCTTCATATTACTACAAACAGTGAAAAAATGTTTCTAATCTCTACCAAAAGGCTGTTTGTGCTCCTATACATATTTCAGCCCTGCACTTCCAAGAGAAAAGTTGCAAGAAAAACAGTGATTAGTTACGGAGCATGAAGTAACAATAGTTTCATCCTCTTAAGTCATACTTACTACCTCCATTATCTTCCCATTACCTGCTTGAGAAAGAACCTCTCCATGGGACTGTCTCTCAGGTGAAGGGGAGGGGGATGGTCTCCTGGGCTGTCCCGGGGAGTAGCTGTCCTGCCCCTGCACTCTTGGCGGCACAGCCAGCGTAGGCTTCTTTGGTTTCTGCGGTGTGGCCATGGGCTGCTTGAAGAAAAAGGAAGAGCTTCAGTTTGACAGCAGAGTGGGGAAGAAACGCAACAGGCAATGAATAATTGATTTAACAAAGTTCTACAATTGTATTTAATTGGGTGCTTAGCTAAGCCACCAAGGCTGAAATCTCTTTCAAATGCGACTTTGACTTGTCATCATGAGAATTACATTTACCCAGCATATTTTTTATTTAACTTATAATTCATGTATTTCTATGTTAGAGTGTAGAAGTTTTGAAAGGCACAAAACACACATACCTCATCCTGCTCATCGTCCTCGTCTGCCTCCTTCCCCTCATCGGCGGCCAGTTTGGAAGCAGCCTCCAGTACAGCAGCGATCCCCTGCTCTGCTCCAGCACCATCCATCCCGGGGATGGGGGGGAACCCTGCAGACAGAGAGACAGCACGGTTTCAATTGCATTGCCTCATCTGTTCTGAGCAGCATGGTTCTACACGGCAATACGATGCACTGCAATGAACAGATCATCCTGCAAATGGATGGGGGGTGGAAGAGTAGGTACTAGAAGATGCAATAGGAAAGGTGGGGTGTAGAAGAGAACTGAAAGGCTAGTAAGGACCTAGTGCAGTTAAGATAAAACAAGAATATGGGTCTCACCTGGTGGGACTGGCAGCTCAGAGAAGTTGACGGTTCTGCCCGCTTTGTGCGCTCGGATTGCATCCTGGTATTGCTGCATTACGAGAGGGAGGGGAGTAGGACTTGCTTAGTTTCAAATAATAGTAATACCTAAATTAATCCCACTAAAACGAATTGAAGTGTTTCAGTGTCTTAAATTATACAGGTGCATACCCAAGACTGAGAGCAGTTAATTGGTCTACTCTGTTGTGGAGTTATTTTTTTCAAAGATCAAGACAAAGTTTGCCATTTTTTTGCCCTGCCACAGACCTCTTTACAGGTCTGCATCGTTGAGGGAGTAATCAAAAAACGGGGTGGCACTGGCTACAGGTATGATTTACAGAGCTTCCCTATAATACTGTGTTGATTTTGTGAAGTGGACCTCAACTCACTGAGCACTAAGATCAGACCAACATACACATTTCACAGTGAGAAATACCTAAACCCATTCCCTTTTATTCTTTTCTTGTACAATCTGTAACCATCGGTCTCCCTTCTCTTATCCCCACTCCCCCTCACGCACCTTGGCTATCCTGTCATGCATCCTGGCCTTGCGCTCCTCTCCACTGGTTTTGGCCTGAGCTGATGCCTCTTTGTACTTCTCCATCCTCTGCTGTAAAGCCTCCAGCACATCTTTAGGCTGAGGAGGAGCAGCTGGTAACAGAGAGGAAAACACATGCGGTAACAATTCTGTAAAATTCATCCTCAGTAAAGAAACTTCCATCTCAGAAATGGTTAATGGTATGAGTGCTCCCTTCTTACTCACCTGCTGCTGGGGAAACTGTCATGGGCACTGTTGCTTGTACAGGTTGAGTCTCCTCTGTAGCACCACCTGTTGCATGGGAGGGGGATGACACAGCCTTTCTTATTTCAACATCTAGGAATTTGGAGGGATAAAAATATAAGCAAAGCAAAAATGAAATTTAAAAAAAGGTCGGACACTTACTAATTATGAATTGATGAAAAGTCATATTGTGTCTAAGAACATAACCAGGATTAATTATAATCCCAAAAAATAATTCAACAAAATCATTAAACCATTTTTTAAATTATTATTATTATTACACTTCACATTAGGACAGTTGCAGATTTCACATTTTCTATTTTTAGACTAGCAACATATTACCTCCTGGAGGTGGTGGCATGTTACTCAAATCGAAGGGCTGCCCACCCTCCAAGGCTTCTATCACTGCATCAAATTTCTGCTCCAAATAGAGAAAGGGAAATAAGTAATCTGATGCACATTTATTTATACTCCAAGTACATCACATTGGCAGGTTCATGAACAGTAATGCAAAATCAGAATCCTAATCCTCAACATTATCAACTCTCAAATCCACACTCCAAGTTTAATGAAACTCACTAAATATGTATTTTGGCTTACCTCCCTAAACCCAAAGCTTTCCATGTCTTACCAAGGTAGTACTGTATCAAAGCAAGTGGTTCCCTTCTCTTACCAACTAGTAACCCCAATAAAGTTTTTCAATGCAATTATTAAATAATGTAACAGGACCATCTTGAATAAGCAGCTACAAGTGCCTAGTGCTTTGGGCTTCTCTGTACAGGGTGTTTCAAGATTTCTGTCCCACAGGGATTTTATGTTTTTGTCTTGTTGCAGGTAAAAATCTAACATACAGTAACTATGATGGCACAGTATACACCACGACGTGCCAGGATGTTTGAAACACCCTGTATATTGTGTCTGTTAAAAGCCGCACCCTACTCACCTTGCCAATTTTCATGTACTCCTTGGCTCTGTCTAAGTCACCTTGTTGTTTGGCTTTCAGGGCTGCTATTTTATATTCCTTCTGTCTCCCTACCAGTAGTACCTTGGTAGCTTCATGGTCTGTAGCTATACATTAAAACAAACAAAATAAAAAAAAGTTTGTTGTTAAAAAAACATGCGTGTGTGTGTGTTTCACTTTGCATACCCAGAAGAGTGGAGGTAGCATGCGTTTTTGAATATCTGAGTATAAAAGGTTTTAGTGTTAATATATAAACTGTGTTTGTGTATTTTTAAGCAAGTCTTTAGCTTACTTAATTTAGTTGCCTCAAACCACTGTAAGACACATCAGGCCCCTATTTCTAGAAGAATGACTCGACATCCATACCTTTGTATACAAGATTTAAATGTGGTTGCAGAAATGCAGAACTCAATTATACAGAGTACAGAGAACCTCAACTATTAATTAGAAAGCCAGAAAACAACCCAGCCTCTTCACACAGACACAGCTATGTATGCAGGGTGGTTTGCGGTCCCAGCTCTTTCACCTGCTTTTGAATCTATTCCTTTGTCTGCTTCGCTGACTTCGTGCTCCGGGGCTGGGAGTGCTGTCTCTACTGGGGTCTCTGGGGCAGTGGCAGGTTCAGGTTCCTCAGTCTCCTCTCCTTTTCTCTCTACCACAGCTGGGCCCTCAGATTCTGAATTAAGTTCCTTGGCTCCCACTGGCAAGCCCTTGGATTGAGCCTCACTCTCAGAATCTTGGACGACAGCCGGAGCAGCAGTTTTTCCAGTGGTCACTAGGGGTGGGATTTCAGCCTCGTTGATTTTTTTGCCTTTCTTAATAGAGGTCAGCATTGTCTCTAAGGTCTGTGCAAAAAACAAAACAAAAAAAAAAAAAACACAAACATATATTGATTCCTGACTACATGTAAACATGTTTTCAAGACATTCTGCCCAAATAACAATGATGGGCCTTGCATTCATGTTGCGTGCCTCCCATTTGTTTCTTTTACACAACTTTATTTAAATCAGTCTTTGTGAATACAGCCTGTTGTGTCAACGGTTAGGAGACTATTTCATGCACTACCTGGATCTTTAACATGTTAAACCTTTGGTCAACATTAGTTTCACAATCCTTTACATACAAAATGATGGAGGATAAAGTGACAGAAAGTAAAGGAAACTTACCTTCAGGCCCCTTTCGTATCTCCGTGCTTTAGATGTCTCCCCACTTGCCTTGGCATTGCTGATAGCAGTCTTGTACATTCCTATTCTTTCCTCTAGGGTGCACTGTATACCACTAGAGGCAGCTGTAACCTCAGGCACCTGGATAAAGACACACAGAGTGTTCAACTGTTTAAAACTTCACTCTACATGACAGTTTTACATAAGCAGAGACAGTCAGAAAAGCCATGGAAAAAAACAAACCTGCATGTTTAGCTTCTACACTGCTTTTGTCAATGTATGAAAACGTTATTTAGTAAACACAAATTGCACAACGAAAGTAGAATTCTCAATCTTGGCTTTTTGTTCACTGCTCTGTTCAGATGAAAATGTACTGGCCAAGCAGAGGCAGAAAATAGAGAGAAAAGGACCAGTTCTGAAGAAAAAAAACAAGGGAGTCATTCATGCTGAATCCCCTATGTAACTGTAATCTGTGACTTATTGGAAACACCAGCATTTATTTCCAGCATAAATTTTCCACGCAATTTACTGTTGCTAAAAAAACCTCGAGTCCCCACCCTAAATACAGAAGGGTGGGTACAGTGCATATAAAGCATACCGTACTTGTTATTTGGAAGTACTGGACTTGTACACAAAGGTGTCTTCTGTCTTTTATTCCCCAGTATACCATAGGCACAGTTACATGGTTTTTTTTTTTTGTTTTTTTTTAGTTAATAGCTCTCTTTTTTGTTACTTTTTCAACAAAATTTATTGACTCCCATCTTGCTTGTGCCAAGTCATCACAATGTTTTAAGATTAGTATTTTCGGCTAATCATAGGGAAACCTTTTAGAGCCTACATCGCAGCCACATTTAGCAGCAAAGCAATTACAGAAACAAAAATCCTCTGAAACAAGCAAAGCACAAACAAACAGATCACTAATTTCAGTGCAAGCAATGTATGATAAACCACCCATTTTGCAGCTCTACAGGATCTACCTGTGGTTGTGAGTCTGTTTGCAATGGAGTTGTTTTGGGTGCAGGGGGTGTTTCCACGGCAACAGATGATTCTGTGGGTTCCATCCCACGTTCCTCCGCCTTTCCAACCACATCCTGTAACTCTGCCTAGAAAGGGGCAACAGGCATGGTACGGTTTCATAACAATGAGGTATTGTGATGTATATCCTCAGAAAAAAAGAAATTTAGATAACTAGAAAAGGCATCAGAAACGGGCTGGTCCACATGTAAAGGGCTTAAAAGTCTTGATACTGTACACTGGTGGGTTTTCACTGAAGTTTCAAAAAGTAGAATAACATTGGTTGAACAAAGAGGTCACAGAAACAGCTGATTGAGCTAGAAACACATGACACTAAGCTTTGGCAACATGTTAAACACCAAACAAGATGAAAAATATAAATGGTGCATTCATTTCAAACCAAATGGCTACTAAAAAAATGAATGACCAAATAAATAAAACCCACCAACAAGTCCTCATCGTTTTCCAAATCTTCATCGTCATCTTCGTAGTCGCTGTCTCTCATGCAGTTCTCAGCCATTTTCTCGATGTCCTCCATTGGCAAAGGGGCTAAAGGACATGCCACACTTAATTCAAAGATGACCATCAGTATAAAGACCCAATGAACACAACACATGGTGCTCTATTAATTGGGGACACTATAACAGACACTTGGACAAGCAGACAATCACAGACGAGCACTTTGTTAAATTACTAAGGACAGAGGGAAAAGGCAGACCTACAAATTAGAAGACATTATGGAGACAATCTCTTTGTCCGTTCCATATGGGAAGAGAAACAACTACTATAGTTAGGCTATTTTAAATACAATTTTCCTAACAAATGAGGAGCATGGTAAATGGATAGAGGTAACTGCTGATATTGCACAGAAGCTGTATGTTTTACGCATGTTTAGGTTCTATACTTACTCTTGCCTTTAGGTTTGGGCTTCCCACCTTCCCCTGATCCCATAATGGCAGCAAATTCTGCCTCCAAATCTCCATCATCTACGTCACCATCCAGATCCATCATCATCTCGTCTGGGTTGAAATCCATGAACAGTCCCATCTGTCAGCCAAAGAAAAAAAGAAATACAGAAAATGTAATATGGTTTATTGATTGTATTGTACTTTACCTGGATATTCCAAAGTCTTCAGTGCCATTAAAGAGTCAGGTAGTGACTGGGAAAACCTGCCACAGGTTCAAGTTGAACATGGGCATAATATTTATTTGTTCAACAGTCAAATCCATGCTCCTTCTTAGTATGGAATGAAGACCATTAGAGTATACTGGGTTTATCCAGCAACAGGAAAACCAACCAACCTACCTCTGGAAATAACCACGTTTACTAAAAAGCCTATACATCTTGACTATATATACTGTACACTGAGATCAAAATAAAACATACGGTGCAAAATACTCGTGTCATATCCCGATACAGTATGTGACACCATAACGACAGTTTATACCATTCGACTCCTACACAGTAAACTTTTCAAACACGTTGTCTGCTGTTCTTTAAAACGTAAATGTATAACACGTATAGTGTTTTACATTACAAACAATATCACACCTACTTCCGTCCTGGGAGTGGTTATCGGTAGTAAAACGAAAAAGTGGATAACACTAGAAAAACATTATCTTAATTTATTGAATTCAACAATGATATCGCACGTATTGCAAATGCTGCTTATTTGTGGAATCATATATTGCTGTACTAAAGATAAACAACCGAGGATTCCTTCATGATTGTTTATCAAGCGGTTGTGATTGATTTACCTGTTTGGCTGCAGCGGCACCTTGGCCTTTAGACAGCGGCTGTTTCTTGTTTTTCCTACCCAGCATATCGACTCAACGGGCGACTAAGCTCTGAGGGAAAACACCATGAGATTTAAGTTGAAAAACAAACATAAAACAGAAAACACCAGCTTTTTCATTATCAAGGACACGGGAGCTGAAAAAAATAATCAGATATAGTAGATAAAGAAAAACAACAACGTAGGGAATACGAAACAAATATCTTACTGGCAAAGCTACATAGTGGCCCACTGTATGCGCAGTACGTCATTTGTTTTAAAAAATAAATTCAATTGAAAAGAAAATATAAAAACAGTTTGCTCATAGTTAAAACATTAGTCTTCCAAAGACTGATACATCAGAGTGCGACTATTTGGAAAACATACAGCCAACAAATAGAAAATACACAACTTTTTTTTTTTTAAACAAGTTGTTACGTTGATTTTAGCAGGCAAGATTGGTTGTTTTCTGAAAATAATGCTTAATCTGTGTAAACAAAACACAACAGTGAAATTCAGGCAACCTGGATTAGGAGAAAAGCAGGCGATTAATAACAAGCGAGCAACATTATTATTTTTTAATACCTTGAAAACGATCCAGCTGTGGTTATTTTGTTATTGTATTTCTTATGTTTTAAATCTGTGTTTCCAAACGAAAAGCATACAGTTTACACTGCTTTCATTTACGTCGTTCTTCAGCTGACCACATTTTAGCTAAACGTTTCTTGTAAACACAGCCCAAAGCAGCAGCATGTGACCCGGGTAATTACACAGTGCAGCGTAGATTAGTGACACAGCTAGGCCAAAAGTCTTCCATCACGCAGACGTGAGACATAATTAAAATAATAAAAAAAAAAAAAAAAAAAAAAACTACATGAACATATTTTTTATATTTTATTTAACACCATGTAATCAAATAAACTACAGTATGACATCGTAAAAGTCTACAGGAAGCTACAATATTAGCACATTATTTCTTAATTAGATTTCGAAATGGGTGATGGGGGTGTCACGTTTTTCAATTGCTGTCAGTGTTTCGTTAAATATATGGAAAACTACAAAGCGGTATGTAATTTAATATGTTAACGTAACATTATTCAGCAGGTTTCATTCAACTTTATGAAGCAATATGAGCAAAAAAAAAAAAAAAAAAAAAAAAAAAAAAAAAAATTGGCTGTACACGTAACTGTTCTGGTTTCACTAGATAACAGATTTGAAAATGACATGTTTGGTCTCTAGATTAGAACATATATTGTGTAATTTATAAATAAGAGTATTTTAATTCCAATATGATGAATGGTCTATGTATTTTTTTTCACAGAGCCATACACAAATTAAATACAATTTAATTTTGAAAATGAAATACAGCATTTCAGATTTTTATAAACAGAATGCGAATAACCAAATAAGGAAAAAGAGAAAAATACAGACAGGTGGACAAACATAAACACATTTACCTGATACTATTTATAACCTGTACCGAAACAGTCAACAATCTATGTAAGGTCCTTTAATCACTATGTTAAAAGCAGTCCTCTAGCTGCGTCCTACATCATCCAGATTCCTTTTCGGAGTGTGTTTTAAAATCCAGCATGTTTTTACTGTAGTCTGAAATAATCTCATTTGGTTCACACCCCCACTGGCTCTAAATCCAATCAGTAGTGTCTGTTCGACGCTACTGCCTCGGTACCCAGGCAACGAACGTTTGAACTGCCCAATGGGAGAGTAGACGCCGGGTCATTTAAACCTGCTTGCGTCGCAGAACCGTTGCAATCACAGATTGAAACAAACAGCTGAACAAAAGTGGTATGAGCACGTAATTGTGTAACAAAGGACTGAATTATTTTTAAAACGTTTTTTGGCAGTGTGAAAGTGCAGCATTCTTGATTTGTATCCGTTAAAGACATAGTGTTTTGGAGCATACATTGACTTCTTGTTCTGTGGTGAGTTTTATTTTCTGTTTTGATGTTTGGGTTTGTTTCTGTTTTTGGTGGGTTTTATTTTATCTTTAGACATGCAAATTAATCCAGGAAAACTTTACCAGAAAGGCCTACTCTACCTTTTCATAATGGGCAATTTATAAAAAAAAAAAAGTGGAACAAACTTGTGGCGTTGTTTTTGTGTGTGTGTGTGTGTGTGCAGGAAGTGCTGACAAGCTTTAGCTAAAAATGTCCCAGTTTGTGTTTGAGAATGACCTGCAAAGTGTTCTTAAACTGGACATGCCCATAACAAATGCACCGATGCCAAGGTGGCAGCGCAAGACTGGTTCTTCGTCAGGATCTGGGGCAACTTGTAGTAACGCCAGTAACCTTACCCCAATGAAGTCTGGAAACAGATCATTAAGCACATCCAAGACCCCTGGAAAAACGCCAGGTACACTTTCTTTTATATCCTACGGGGAGTTGTTCCCTATGGCTTTAGTATAGTGTACACACTGTACCTTTTACAATTTTGTAAATGTAGAAAAGCTATGTTTGTCTTGTGGCCAGGTGTGTTTTGACTCAAAGTAATATCAGCTAGCTGGCTAAGATGTCGTTGTTGGTGTAACTCCTTTTACAAGTGTCTAGTACGTTTTTACAGTAAAGTTAGCTTGATTATCGATACTGCATAGCGTATTCAGACCCGGCATGCGGGGAAAATATATATTTTAACCTCATTTACAGCCGCTATAGAGCTTTCAAAACAGCTGTATATTAAAGAAAGTGTGTGTTTTCACAACCATTGTTTTACTTGTGGACCCCAGTAATTTGTGAAAAGCGATGGCATATCGCAGAACTTGGCATACAGACCTGGCATGCGTAAAAGGCTTGTCTACCTTTCTTCCATCAGGTTCACAGTTTAAAAAATTCTTAGACTAACTGAATAATTTCACAACCATTGTTTAATCTGTGAATAATTTTCTGTAAAGCAGTAGCAAATACATAAGACACACGTACTAAGCATGTATTATTATTATTATTATTATTATTATTATTCATAATACTAATCCTAAATCACAAAAAAAAGGTAACCGGTGTAACTAAGCCAGCATGATTTAAATAGTTAGAAGTAAAATAACTAAATGTGTGAATTAAAAACAAAAACAAATGCATATCATTTTGAATGACAATACTAAGGATTTTAAACGTTTTAAAATGGGAGGAATTTTAACGTTGGAGGAAACATGTTATGTAACATCTATCTAATGCATTTGTTCTAGATTTTTTTTTTTTTTTAATTTCTTAACTGACTTCTCAGTTTCTCATTTTATATTGCTATTATAATTAGCTGCATTGTAAAACAGACTGTTTTAAGGTTTTGTTTCTGTGGTTCTGCGATATGCCATCGTGTTTTCACAAGTTATTACTGGGCTTTACAGATAAAACAATAGTTGTGAATTCACAATCTTTAATGTACTTTTTGAAAGCTCTGTGCAGTGCGAATAATGTCGAAGATCAAGGTAACTTTACCGCGGTAGTGTTTACGTGGAATTTTATTCCTATTTCTTTTCAGTCAAAAACACTCCTTCAAAAGCAGGGGGTGACCGATATATTCCCATCAGAAACAAGCAGCAGCTGGAGGTGGCCAGCTTCCTGCTAAGTAAAGAGAATGAGCCATGTCACACCACACCCACAGAAAAGGTGGGTCAGCCCTTTTTGCTAAGGATTTGGTTTGAGATCACCATAAAGATGCATGTGGTTTTCCCGTACATGGATTTGGAATACTGGTATATTCTATACCACTTTCACACGTTGGAAGAATCCATATTTTAAAGCACTTGCCTTTTGAAAAACTATTGGTCATAACTTCTGCCATCTAGTGGTAACTTAAAACTGAGAGGGGTGTCGGCTGCTGCTTCAGTAGTTTGCTTACTTTTTAGGAATACTTAAACCCATTTTATGTTTCTTTTTATATTGATGTATGTCTTTGCTTGTGAATGGAACTGTCGTAACTGCATTATCCCTGTCTTATCCCAAGGACCACCAGAAAGCATGGTCTATGAACCTCAATGGCTATGATATCGATGAGGCAAAGATTGTACACTTGGTTGGCAAGCCCATGAATGCACCTGAAGGTACTGGATGATTCATATAATATATAGAAGACCAATTTTAAGTACTTGACTTGACCAGTGGCAGGAGACTACTGGGAATTGGGAGACCTGTTGAATAGATACTGCTGTCCCTCAGTTTTATCCATATCATTTTTTTTTTTTTTTTTTTTTGATGCAAGATCAGAATTGTGTAATGGTTTTAAATGACTTGACATGTAATCTATTAATTGTCTCCTAATGAGTAGTTGATGGATTATGGAAGATGTTGGTACTTCCTTGTAAAGAGACTTGCATGTGTTTTCGTTATTGCAACAGTTTGTCCACAAAACAATTAAATGGCAGGTAAATACTGTGACTTCTGTTCATCTTCCATGTGCTAGAAGTCTAAGTAAGGTTAAGTCTTTCAACAATATGGGGAGGGAGCCATGTCTTGTTTACTGGTGTAGTTATCTGTAAAACATTTTTTTTTAAATCTGTTTGCTGTGTCTGATGCTGGAAGACTAATGCATACTTATTTTTTTTAAATCCCCAATTTATTGTAATACACTTCTCTGGGATTCCAAAATGTGTGGTCTATCTTGCAGCTCATTCAGAACATTGATAGAATTCTAACTAAAATGACAGTAAACATTGTCCTCTCTGCACTGACTCCCTGTGCAGTTTGGAATAGTGTGACATTTTGCTTTTGACAATCTCTGAAATGAATTTTGGGGTTACTGCAGTAATTATTGACCCTGTATACTCCTAACTGCACTCTTGGCTAGCAGGATGTGGGGATGCTGTTATTTCCTAGAGAAATAAAAAAAAAAAGAGGAAGGGTCTTTTCTTGTAAAGTATTCTGTATTGGACTAAGTTTTTTTTAATTGTTCATTGTGTAACCTGCTTTGGAATATAAATGTAATGTTTGACTTGCTATTTAATTATTCTGCAGGCTACCAGAATAATCTCAAAGTTCTCTACAGTCAGAAGACCACCCCTGTCTCAACCAAAAAGACCACTCGATACATGTCCTCTGTACCGGACAAAATCCTGGATGCTCCTGAAATAAGAAATGACTTCTGTAAGTTATCCAGATTGCTTAATGCATGACTTCTGCAGTCCTAGTCTGGTAGAAACCAGATAGGAGTTGTGTGGATTTTTTTTCCTTAATGTGGTAGAACATCTCTTCCACAGATCTGAATCTTATTGACTGGAGCAGTCAGAATCAAGTGGCTGTAGCTCTGCACAACAATGTGTACCTGTGGAATGCTGCTACAGGTGACATTGTCTTGCTGATGCAGGTGGAAAATGAAGAACATATCTCCTCTGTCTCTTGGATCAAAGAGGGGAACTTTCTGGCAGTGGGTGCAAGTGATGCAAAAGTACAGGTAAGCTTAATCCTGTTTTGATAGCCAGTGGCAGGATGGGACTGGCGCAGCCAACAGTTACCTAGACGTGTATACTTGCATGATTTGGGTATTCGGAGTAACTGTTTGCAATTCAGATCCTGAAGACTAGAGTAGATCCAATATTGCATTTTTTATATATTTTAATATTATGACAAGTCCCCACTTTGCATTTAAAAAAAAAAAAAAAATAATAAATTTTTTCCCCCCCTCCCTGCTAGCTCTGGGATGTTGAATCACAGAAACGTCTGCGCAATATGGCAAGTCACACATCACGAGTTGCTTCCTTAAGCTGGAATAACCATGTCCTATCTAGGTATGAATCGGTTTTAGCTTGAGCTGTTTACTTTTGAGTTCAGATGTGAATACCCTTTCTTTAAACTTTTTTTTTTTTTTTTTTTAATCCATCTCCCAGTGGTGCTAGATCGGGGCACATTCATCACCACGATGTCAGGGTGGCTGAACACCATATAGCTACTCTTTCTGGGCACTCGCAGGAGGTGTGTGGTCTGAAGTGGTCCCCTGATGGAAAGTACCTGGCCAGTGGTGCCAATGACAACCTGGTCTATGTGTGGCCAAATGTCCAAGAAAGCAGAGATTCCACTCCAGTACACTGCTTTGCGCAGCACCAAGGGGCAGTCAAGGTAAGGGACATGTAGGAATATCTATGAAATTGTGACTTACTAAAACCGATATCTTACCCTGAAATATCTATTTTAATTCAGGCCTTGGCCTGGTGCCCATGGCAGACTAACATACTTGCTAGTGGAGGTGGAACCAGTGATAGACACATTCGTATCTGGAATGTGTCATCCGGCTCTTGTTTAAGTTCGCTAGATACCGAATCGCAGGTAAGAATCTACTTTCAATTAGTTTTCTCCTGTTCCCTCCTAAACCCTTTTTCTAGTTCAAGTCTTATTTATTTAACCTTGCAGGTCTGTTCATTGGTCTTTGCACCAAACTACAAGGAACTTGTTTCTGGACATGGTTATGCACAGAACCAGCTAGTCCTCTGGAAATACCCCTCAATGGTTAAAGTTGCAGAACTAAGAGGTAATTTCTTCTGACTTGCTGAATTCCAAAATCTTACACTTACGAATTTGCTAGAATGGTGGTATTTGTGGATAACCAGGACCTAATGTTTAGATTAGTATGCCTAATAGAACTGTTTTTCCTTTTTATAAATAGGACACCAGGGCAGAGTTCTCAATCTGGCGCTGAGTCCCGATGGTTCAACAGTTGTATCGGCGGCAGCTGATGAAACTCTACGTTTCTGGAAGTGTTGTGCACTGGATCCTGCCAAGAAGGAAAAGACAGCCCCTAAATCCACGAGCATCATTCACCAGGGCATCCGATAATGTAGTTTCCTGTTCTTTGCATTTGACTTTACAGCAATCATCAGAAGAACTATTGTCTATTTGTATAGTTGCATATACTGGTGTTTTTATATTTTAATCAATGTAAATAGATGTTTCTGCTTTTAAAATAAAGTTAACTTTTTTTGGTTCTATGCTTGCTGGCTTTAAATTTCTTAATGCGAGTTCAGCATGTGTGTTCTCATCTGTACTAATCAACATTAAAGCTGTTAAACTAGTTATGGAAACCATAGTCTGGATAAGTAGCTGTGTAATTGTCATTTATAAGTTGCAGCCCATATCTATTCATAGTTTGTTTATAAACTGCCATATCTGAATCCTCTATAGTATTGTGTTGCAGATAAATAGCATTACCATTAGGTGTCAGCATTGACTAGGTTCTGACCTATTGTAATATAGTACAATTATTTTCAAGCAGAAATGGCCTTGTGTGTGTGTGTGTATATATATATATATATATATATATATATATATATATATATATATATATATATATATATATATATATATATATAATAAAATGGAGCACTATGCAAGTGATTGTTTTGATGGGGAGCAGTGTTTTGTCTAAAACCAGAAAATACAATGTGGCTCCTGTTTGACTTAAGTCTTCCTCTTGCACTTTCATTCACATTCTATAAGGCAGACCACAAATAACATTCTAACTGACACCCAGACTATAGCATTTATAAAGGGGAAGAACTGTATTGCAGGACATGAGGCATGTTAATGTATACTTTATGCTTGCGTGCCAAGATATTTTCAGGCAGTAAGAAAACATGTCATCTGTTACTCCTTTGCTCACAGCAACACTGGCCTTTGTGTTCCTTCAAGTATTTGGTATGAAGTGGTGGGATTGTGCAGCCCACTCAGCATTGTTTATTCTCAAACAGAGTGCAGGCATACCAGAAGTCTGCATACCGTTTTCTGGCTGTCAAACTCTGCAGCTCTCAAAATTCCAGGCTGCATAGCTCTGTTAGATTAACAAAAGCCTTAGAGTCTGCTCCAGTTGGAAAACAGATTTCTGCCTTTGTTAGACTTAGACTATCCACTATTGGGGTTAACAGAACTACCTGATTATGTCAAATTTAGATTTTTAACATGTGTGTTTATTAGGAACATGAGGTTGCTGTGACTTCTTAGTGCTCAAACATGTTTTTGTTGAAAATAAAGTTCTGTTGGGACAACTGTTTTCTGAGGTTTTTTGCTTTGTATTTTATTTCCAACTTCCACTCTAAACAGTAATAACAATATCCCTTATGTTTAATGATTTCATTCCTTTTGATTAACTGGTTGGATTTTACTTTAGCACCTTGTAAATGGAAGACTCCAGGGAGTAGTGTGGAATATCTTTTACTTCCATGCTTTGTCTTGTAGGAGGCTGTGTGGTCTGCTGGTTAAAGAAAAGGGCTTGTAACCAGGTCCCCAGTTCCACTCCAGGCTCGCTCACTGTGGGACCTTGAGCAAGTCACTTAACCTTTTTGTGCTCAGTCTTTTGGGTGAGATGATGTAAGTGACTCTGCAGCATAGTTCACAAAACCTAGTCTCTGTAAGTCACCTTGGATAAAGGTGTTTCCTAAGTAAACCTTCCTGCCTTGGAAACATAGGACAGTATGATTGGGGTCTTCGAAGTACTTTCAAATTTCAAATTATTTTTTTAACCATTTCCTTACTTTTCATGGTGTTTGTAATCATTCCAGTACCATCTAGTGATATTGTACATGTTTTGCTGACAGTTCACTGACGTGCACCTGATGATGCTGGTGTTTACTAATGAAAGACACTTTGGCTAATCTAGAATTTATATACAGGGTGATCAGAAAGTAGGGTTACCACATCAATGCACCAGATCATTGAAAGTTTTCAATGTAATCACCCTGTTCATGTGTGTGCCAGGTAACCCTAACTGAAGAGCAAGCTCCCAAACTCAAAACCAAAGCACCTTAAAAGGGACTGAAAAAAAGAAAGCACAATATTTGAGTGATTGCAATATATGTACTGTTCCACATATTATCAAAAGGGCCTCCTCAACTCCAGAGAAGCACTTGGAATCTCAGTTACTAACATTCACTTCAGGTGCCTTGGTCATAGAAAATTATAATCTAGTAAAAAGAAAATGTACTGTTACCAAATCATTTGATATTATACAGAGTCATTTATCAGATGAGGGAATGTTACTAAAGTCATTTAACTTTCGTAACTTTTTATTTTTTTTATTTTAAATTTGGAATCTTCAATTGTTTTTTTACCCAATTTGAAATGCCTAATTTTTATTTATTTATTTAAGTCTGGCTCGGGAGAGACAAAGACGAGCACACGGGAACCGTGTGCTGTCAGTCATCAACTTCTTTTCACTCTGCAGACCCGCTATGCAGCTACCTTCAGAGCTAGTGTCGGACGCAGCTCTGGGCAGAATGCAGGCAGGCCCGCAGGTGCCCGGATAGTCTACAGGAGTCGCTGGTGCGCAGTGAGCCGAGGACACCCTGGCTGACCTAAGCTCTCCCCACCCTGGGGGGCACTCGGCCAATTGTGCGCCTCCCCCTGCGAACTTCCATCCACAGCTGGCTATAGAATGCATCTGTACTCCACGTGGAGTGCCTTTACTGGATGCGCCACACGGTAGCCCCCACCTTTTTAAATAATAATAAAGAGCACAAAAAAACTGCTTGCATGGTTTTGCTTATTTTGATTCTTTCAGATTCTGCCAGTGTATACCAACATTAATTATTCTCTCCCAGGTGGCAAATCCTGAAGAGAGATAGTTTTCGTGGAAACCCATGTGAGGAAACACAGCAATTTAAAGCACACACTCAGCCGTTATACAAAATCTTTTTTTTTTTTTTTTTTTTAAATTATATATATTTTTTATTATTTCAGAAAAAACATAAGGAAGAGCGAGAATGCAATCAAACTCTTCTACAGACAACAGTTCTTTCTTTCCAGCCTTTATATATTTTAACATTTAACTTGATCAACTTGGGCATTGTTTGGAGATTTTCACTTGACTTAAGTCACTAGAACCAGGTAGGTAGGGGGACGCAGTTACCAGAATCTGGGAGGTTAGAAGGGTGTCAGGACACGAACAATCCAGATGCAACATGCCAATAGAGCAACTGTGATCTTCATGATTTCAGCTTCACTGTAACTGGCTGGGTGAACTACTTCAAAACCCTGCAGCTCTCCAACCATAAGCTGTTCAACAGTCCCTTAAATCTTCAAATCCACTACTATAGTATATTTTATTAGCACCCATAAAGCTAGATTGTCTTTATCTTAGTGCTCATGTGAGGAAGCTGTGAACACTGAAGCATAAAGTCTATCCACAGACAGCTGATACACTGTTGAGTGGCTGCACACAGACAGTGTAGCAGACTTGAAGCTGTGTATCAACAGAACAGTGCCAGTTTAGCCATGGCAAAGGAAGTGGCCGCTCAGACAGTGAGCCTCAACCCTGAGGGTGGGACAGAGGCAGTTCACTCCCCTGCTCTGCTGACAAAGGCACTCGGCAGCTCTTCTCAGTGCTGATGGTTTGGGGAACATCAGCTGAAATTAACTTCACAAAACTGGAAAGCGCTGAGCTGTCAGCTGAGAAACCCGATTACGGTAATAAAGAACCTGATAACTTCTTAAGGGGGTTGCGCACACTAGGGGTGTAATAAACATACAGCTGGTTAACTGGGGGTTTCTCTGTTCCACAAATAGGTTAATAAAATAAATAATAAAAAAAAAGCCACAACACAATGGAATAATCATGGCACAAATAAACGTTTGAGTATTAGAGCAACAGGGGAAATTGAAACTGCCTGTGGTAGATATAAATTGGGCTTCCCTAACCTGACCCTAGACCTTGCAACCCAACCATGCACATTGTGAAGGTTAGTGCATTATAAACAAAGTGACTTTATGTATGTATGTATTCAGGAAAACCTACTGAGAATAATAGGTGAGGCAGCTTAGTGAAATAAAAATAAAAATGAGCTAATAAGAAAAAAAGCAGAAACACCAAAAATTTAGTGTTAGTTGAGGGCTTTGGTTAGTAGACCTATTTTAAAAAGGCCACATATGCAATAAATGCAGACAGGTCAGTCAATTAATCCTCCTACGGATTACTTGAAATACCAATTTTTTCTCCTTCCTTTTTCAACTTTCCTGTAATGTCAATGCCTATCTCTTTTTTTTCCCTAGCTGTATTTCACTATTTGGTCTCAATTCATTTTACACCATAGTTCTGGCTTATATACTTTACAGTTGTATTCAAGTTTTTATGACTAACTGTACATCACTGTTAAAGATAATTAGATTTAGCTACAGGAATGCATTGCTTGCTGTATTTAAAATGGGTGAAAGAGGGGTGAAAGGGATACCCTGGGTGGCTAACACAGGCAGTTTTGACCCTTGTGGCACAAACACTGTCAGTGATTGGACACTGTTTTCTCTTCTCGTACAGCAGTCTGTAGCCAAGTATCGCATTTCCTATGGCAGAAAAGAAACTGACTTTGGAGTCTACTGGCCATGTTTTTCTCCTTTGTTGCAGAGATTGCAGTTCTTGAATAAAAAAAAAAAGAAATAAAAAAAAAGTTAAATGAAAAATACATCCTGATTTAGTTTGGTTTGGTTTTCCTCTCATTTTAATGACTGTTAATTGGCCTTCATTTTCCCGTTGTGGGCGCTGCCATTCTCCAGATGCGAGTGGCCATTTTCGACATGCTTCCCGTTGGCAATGATGGTTCCCTTGCCACCATCCTTGTCCAGGGTTTTGGGCAGCCGCTTGCCCTTGGTGTACGACTGGTACCAGAAGTTGGAGAACAGAACAAAGAAGAAGGTTCCGTATATCCAAACCAGGTGGACGAACAGAGGGAACTGGTAGTCACACTTGTCCATGAAGTAGTATTGAGTGACATGGAGGGACACAAGCACAAACTGGACCTGTGACACAGCAGAGAGGAACAGACAGCACAGGTCAGCTTGGCATGGGTATCAAAGTGAAAATATAATTCAAGGAATGCAAGCTCCCAAGTTCCAAAACAAAAGCTTTGTCATCGTAGCAATATATATATATTTTTTTTTTAGTACAGCACATGACTTTAGCTTACTGAACAATTTGCTTTTCCTACTGTCAATAGCATTTACCTTCAAATGATGTGCTTGGTTTGAAGAAAGAAAGAAAAAAGAAAACTACAATAAAAGATTGTGGAAAGGGATGACTCATTGAGTACTCACAAGCTGGATTGCAGTCATGTACTTCTTCCACCAGAGGTACTTCTGGAATCGGGGTCCAGCAGCCGACAGCCCGTAATAGAAATACATGATAACGTGGACAACTGAGTTCACCATGGCATGGAAGGAGCCTATTCCACCTAGACAGAAAAACACACAGGCTCTAAGAGACCACAGATAGATATAAACAAAAATAACTAACTCCTTTTAGAGATTAGTTTTTTTTTTTTTTTAAACACGTACAGCACACCCTCACTATAACGCCTTTCATTATAACCAACCTGGTCACTGGATCCCAAATAAAAAAAAAAAAAAAAAAAAAAGATACTATTGTAACATATGTGAGGTCTGTGAAGTGCAGAAACGCTTGGAGTAGGAGGGGCTGTGTTTTACATCAGACGAACAGCCAATGGGCGACAGGCATGGACCACAAGAGCTACTGGTGATTGGCCGTGGAGTGGGACGAGGCCAGTGACAGGGGGAGTGTTTGTTGTTATTGTGAAGCAGAGAGAGAAGAGAATAAACCAAGACAGTGATTTCTTCAAAAAAAAAAAAAAAAATAATTAGTTTTATCGGCATAGGCCCATTAGTGTAATAAGACTGAGTTTGCCCCTGAATCGACTGAAGGATCATTCTTATAGCGTTAAAGATTTTTGTTACAATATACACACACTGTGAACATCCCGGTCTGTACGCAAGCGAAACATGGCTGTTAAACGCATCTGAAACGAAAATAATTTTATGAATCAACAAAGCTGGAGACTATAGCATCAAAGCAAGATTGATTTAAAAAATAATAATAAAACAGCGAAAAAATATTGAGGATTTGATTAACTTTTCATGTCTGGTTGATTTGGAATAAAAACTCAGTTTGTGATTCTCGCATGTTGGATTAACAGTTGGTGCACTTTGAAACGATTCATGCCAGACTGATTTTGAATAGAAGCTTTAATTTGAGATTTGTGCTTTTTTTGTACTGCGTTTTAATTCTTTAGCAAACTGGATAAAGCAAAGGTAGAATACTACATACATGAAACGAACTAAGACATGTAAATCTGCTTTTACTCACAATCTCACCCCATTAACTTACTCCAACAGTTTGTCCTTCATTTTGATTGTCCTTTCGTTACAACAAACCCCTCAATATAACAATTGGACCCAAACAGGCTCGTTATAGCCAGGGTGTACTGTACATATCATTTTATAGTACTGTACATATCATTTTACAGTACTTTGTTGCTCACATGAAATGTCACTAAATTAACCAAATGCCTTATTCAAGATTAAATACGTGAACATTTTCATCAAGCAACAGCATTAAAATGTGATGAATCTGCAAAGCCTACTGCAGCCACCTCCCTTACGAACTTGTGTACATAATATGGCAGACTCTGTTCCTTACAACAACTACAGTGTGCAGTACAGGTAACAAAGCACTGTAGATGCACATCGGAGTTATTGGAAAAACAGAAGCAGAGCAACCTGATCAACACGTTAGGGAAAAACATGATTAACAGGTTTGGAATTCCTCAGGCCCACCACAGCACGCTAACATACCAGATGGAAATGAACCCACCTCTAAGGAACAGGTGGACACTGCTGCTGTTGGAAATTCACACTTTGAATCCAACAGAGAGTGGAGGTGTAGCAGGAAGATGCTTTCACTAGCAAATATTGAGGTCACACAGATACATCTTCAAACTATATAATATATAAATGTATTTCAAATATATAAATGTGTTTCACTGACTAAACTACCTAGTGTTGCCGTTGTTTGTATTCTCTTACTAATAATGATTTACCCAGGATAACCCATGAAAAAGCAGGTCAAGTGAGTTGTTTGAACTCCTTCAGAAATGCAGCGTAGAGGTCAAAGAAAGAAAACTCCCTCATCAAGCGGCTAAACCCAAAAGCAGTCTAGGAAACATAACTTCCATTACAAAACTTTTTCAGCATATTCAGATATCGACTTACTTACCATCGGCTTATGCTTCTATATAGTTACTTAGTGTCAAGATACACTACCCACAATTTTGGACCCTGTAAAGCCCTTCAAAAGGTCCTAATAGGGTAACATACCTGGTCCGAACTTGACCCCCCACCACCAGGTCCAGGGCATGACTGAGTGATGGAAAACATGGAGGAATGTGACCTGGCTGTTCTTCTTTCTCAACACAAAGAACACCTGTGAAGAAACAAACACACAAAGTCAACACCAGTCAATCTACATCACGTTGATGTCTGGAGAGCCACCCCAACAGCAGCTTTCGATAGCCAGCCAATCCGCTTGCGATTTACTCTAACGTTTTTCCACAGCCCCTCGTGGATATGCCTTCTGATGTGGCTGTTCTGCTCTTGAGTTGCAGTTACTGCTATTTGGTATTGTAGTTGTGTAGCCTGGAATACAGTGTCTGTGACAGAAATCTACTGAACTGTACATTTAAAGATCTACCCAACAGAAATAAAGCAATGCTGATTTTTGGACACCTAGAGACATTTTCATTTGTAACTATTTTTTTTTTGAGAAATTACTCCAGGAGTACATATGAGTATTTCATTCTCACCATCAAAATATAATATATTTATATAAAATCATGAATGCATTCGTACACATTGAAGCTTTATATAATTATAATACATCTACAAGACACTCCCCCAAACACTTTAAGAAATGGGGTGTTCCAGTTATCCCACAACCCAAGGCAGCACAATAGCCCAAGAAGGTGATCACACTTTATGGGCAGTATTAACTGTGGCGTGCACAATTCCTATAGGGGTGTTCATTTGTCAGCCTCCCTATAGAAATGCCACAGACATGCCTTGTTCTCAATCTTCCTAACCAAGCCCTGCTACAAATGACTGTTCGCTGTATCTTAAATGATGAAAAATGTATTAAAAGTAGTTCTTTTGTCCCATCTTGATGTGGTTTACAATACACATTAAAAATAAAAACTTTGTAAGTGGTTTCACCTCCAGCTGCGTCTCTTTAAAAAGAGCAATCAAACAGATATAAAAAGTAAAAGAGAGGAGACTCACTGTGTCCAGCAGCTCAATGAATTTAGAGAACAAGAAGAACCAGGCTACTCGAACCATCTGGGGGAAGAATATAAAGAAGATCATGTTAGGAATGTCTACCGCCAGAATGGGCACAATATTTCCCCCACAGTAAAACGCTCTCTATGGGTGTTATACCATGGTAAAGGTAAGTGGCATTCATTATTTTGGGCAGTCACTTTGGAAATGTACTATAATAATAATAATAATAATAAATGTAGACATTATTTTTGCATTCTTTTCCAGTAAGGTAAAGTTGAAAAGAATCCAGTATGAATACAAAAATTGTACTAGAGTAGCAATGAAACCCTTATTTTTGACACTTCTGTTTATCTTACAATTGTGTGTTAAAAGCTATTGATAAACAAATCACACTTACTCTGAGGCCTTGAGGGCTGTTTGAGAAATCCACAGGGTCGCACTTCCAGGTGTAATCTGTTGCCCAGCCAGACATAAGGAACTGCAAACAAAAAACAAAAAGACAAAAAAAAAGATAAGAGTTACTTAGAGACTTTAAAGTGCACGCTACATGACTGATAAATGACACGCTTGGAACAAAGTATCTTGAAGCAGTACAGTGGCTGCCTTCAAGAAGCACTGGTGTAGAACACCCTGACAGTTATGCAGAGAGCTTGTCCTCACAAACAGGGACTGACATACAGTGGTCTTAACAGTGACCTGGTCACAAAGAGGGAGTATGTGGGAGTTTAACAGCTCAGCCACTGAACGCAATAGCTGAGAGCACCAGCGTGTTTGCTGTGCTGTGTCATCTTAATGCCTTCCCTTCCACAGCACTTGTGATAGCTGAGAGCAGCCACCAGCCCTTTCTCCAGGGTGAAGTTTGCATTAGAAAAAAGGTGAAGTCACACAATGGTACTCTTTTAATCACAGGCTGCAGCTTAAACAGTGAAGCCATTTTAAAAGAAGAAATAAAGATGTTGTATGTTCAGATAGTGTTATAAATGAGCGCTGCAGTTTCAGTTTGGCCAGTCTGTGATGGTTTTAAATCTAGGTCAAATGCTGTGCACTCTTTTCTGCTGCACTGTACCAGCACAATAAAAACAAAACAAAACTGGTGACTAAATATTTATTTATTTTTAACTACTGTAGAAGCAGAATAATGTAGAACCCCCTTAACTCAACCACTTTCAAACCTAAAAACTTCCCAAACGTTTCCACCAGTCACCTAAATAAAGCAAATCGTTCTGACTATCGCAACTGACTATTTTTAGTAAAAACTCACATTTCTAATTCTTGCAGGAGACTGCCTTACCTCATACACTATGAAGATGGAGAAGGCGACTAAGAAGAAGTTGTAAACAACCATGACTCCCTTGAGGTCGTAGGGTTTCCTGTTGGCCATGAAGCGGGGTCCCACTTTCAGCACGAAGATGACATAGCCCACCAGGATACTCGTCATGAGGGTGGGGCTCTGCATCATCGGGTAGGCGTTTAGCCGGGGGTCTGAGGAGCACAAACACAGTGTCATAGTGCCTGCTGCTGTCACCTAGGCAACTACTGAATAACAAACAGAAATATCTTAAAATAAGATTAAATAAATCTGGGGTCCAAACACATTGTACCAGGCATAAAAAGGTTTGGAACATGTAGAGTTGTTTTGGTAATTTTTTTTTTTTGTTGTTGTTGTGACTGGGATTAAACCCACAGGCTAAAGATCTGGGTTAAGACTGCAAACTGGGCATTCACTGGAGACCACCATCTTTAACACCCTTCACAAAACAGTTCTATAATAAATGAAGCCTTTAACGTTAGGGCTGGTTATGTGAAGGCTAAGCTCTCCTGTGCAACAAAACTTGTGAATAAGATATTTTAACCACAACAGGGTACGTGTCCCTCACCCGAGTGCTTCATGATGTCCTCATAGAGTTGAGCAACTCGCGTTGCTAGTTCCATTATCATCTTTCCTCTTTCTTTCCTTCCTTCCTTTCAGATAAATAAACTTTTCAAATCCTGTGGATAAAAGGAACCAAAAAACTATTACCTTTCCAGAACTAACCCTTATAACCTTCAATGGTCTTATCAGGCAATCCCATGTACTTTCAGGCAAGAGCTGATCTAAGGTAAAGACAAGTTAGATTAGGTTGCAGGTTTTCACTTTAAGGGGTGTTTTCATGTTGACGCAAGACTGGCGGGATCTCAGTATATTCATTAACAGTTACATTGGACTTACCGGAACCTGCAAGTTGAGCTTGAGATAAGGTGTGAGGACTTTATATATTATATAACCCTCACACACAAACTGTGGAAATAAAATTCAAATAAATGGGGGTTGCATTAAGCAGCAATACTTTAAATATAAAAAAGAAAGAAACTGCCTGCCTTTGCCATTCCCTCCCAAGGGAACAAAAACATGAGAAGTCCATTATGTAATTATGGAACTCGGCCTCCAATTAATAAACGGAGAGGCACAGCAGAACACCATTACCATTCTGACTGGGGACAGGCGGTTTTTAGTTTAGTATTTTTTATTTCAGATTTATGCTCTGGTTAGGAACACTGGAGCTGATCAATGATGGATTAACTTTCTACACTAATACCCACAGTGTACCGACACAAGGATTTTCAAACACTAGCAAAAGAAAGAGCGAGCGGAAATAATGCTTTCATTTATTCTTTTTTTTTTTTTTTTTTTTTGGAGAACAAGAAGGAAGCAAAGTCCTTTTTCCAGTCAGGTGACTGAGGAAGTGGGTGAGCGGTGACAGCGTGGCAAACATTTAGCATGGAAATGCAGACAGGCTTGGATGTACAGCTGGCCCAAACTTCCCCATTACTAGGTAGATTTGAAGGCATGAACAGATACTGTACTCAGCAGAGAGCAGTTCTGGTTTAATACAAAAATTAACCTTGATATACTTGGAAAACCCCCACTCGTGACGGATCATCACAGTCTTTGCAGTTCAAGCTGTTGGTATAGATAACCATAACAATTATTACAGAAATAACACACTCCCACTGTCTAGGAAAGATACAAAGTAATAGCACAGTTAAAGGTAACATCAAGGTTGCAGTTATTAAGCTATAACCCTTTCAGCAACGACTGTCTGTACAAAATTGAACAATCAAATATTCCTAGCCTGCATCTTTCTTCCACGCCAAGTTTTGTTCCGATAAAAAACAAGCTGCATTGTTATGGAGGTACCAGTGTAGATTAGTATGTGAGAGAGACGGTTGTTGATGCAGGATGGCACACTGGAGGTATCAGACATAAAACTCCATTCCAACCACTGTGTCTCCTATGAGTTCTTGCAACCAGGAAATTCAACTAACAATCATTTGAATAGCAGATCTTTTAAGATCAGATTTACTAAATGTGAATTTCCTTTAAAATTAGAAGGAATTGTTGTCCGAAGCTGTTTTTTTTGTTAAGCACTGGCACCAGCCTTGCCTTGTGTGTCGCGCAGTGCAAACTGCTTTGTGGAAGGCACTGGTAACTGGGCTCAGTGGTTAGAGCATGTGGCTGCCAAAACAAGGGGACAGAGTTCAACCTGGTACGATCACGAGACAAATCCTATTGTGTGCTGTAGCCTCTATCAGCTGGTATCACCTAGGGTGATGGTACTGCCATGTTGCAATGGTCATATCTCAGCAAGGGAAAGCAAACACTCTTTATAGCTTTTTCCAAGGTGGGGTCAACTGTTTACAAGTTCCACACATGGAGGGAGAGTATCTTAAAAAGGTGGTCCACTGTTGCTATAACGACCAGAATACATTTCAAAATATCTGTCTTGGGTTTAAGGAAAAATTCTGAATTAATATCTTGGCTGTGGGGCTGCACTGAGTAGTACACACCCAGTTGATTAGAGGAATAGTCACTAACAAAATCATTAGTCAATATTCAGCCTGATAAAATACATCTTTCCTATTTTTAGAATCAGAGCTGCACTACCCTTTTTCCACTTTAGTAGCAACCTAGTGCAATTAAAGTGTTATATGTTAAATGTTACTCCTCTGCTACTGATTGGAGTCTTGCTTTCAAACTTGTTCCTGGGTTGCTTTACTCCATTACAAATGTTCAATCCACCTGCTGATTTCGATGGCAACTGCAAACAAACACATTGCACTCCTAATAAAGCAACAGTTTCCCCTACAAACGATGCATATAAAACTGATGAACTGTCCATTGATAAGACCACATGCCAGTGCTGCCACATACTTAAAATTCTTCAGATTATTTTGAGGAAGTGCGCCACACAGAAAAAGACACACACACAAACCAGAGCACAACGTTATATAGGCCAGAGGTTACACGAGTTATGAAGGAAACGCCTCAGGCCATTACAAACCCAGCTTTTGTTACGCAAACACTGCAGAACAGCAGGAATGCTTGTGGTCTCAGCTGCCTTGAAAGTGACCGTTTCACTTGATTACCTGACTGAGTGCAAAGTTCACACCCCCACCCTAGCTGGGCTGATCACTGGATTTGCCGGCCTTGTTTTTCAAATCAAGCCAAGTTCAATTGTTGCCAAGCCTGAAAAGCTTGCTGGAAACATTGTTTCCAGGTGTAGCTGACAATTTCTTATGCAGTGTTGTATTACTCTTTCCATTCATCAGTGCCTGTTTACATTTAAATGGAGGTTGATATTTTGTTATCAAAAACCAACCATAAAAGGCACCTTGTCTCAAGAATAAAAGAGATAAATGTAACAAAATTCTCAAACACACTGCCACTCATATACAGCAAGCCATGGCTCGAGTCTAGACATAATCATAACTACAGGGAGAACCGACATTCAAACCCACTCTTGCTTACAACCCTGTCTAACACTCACAAGATATGGGTACCTGAAGCACTACAGCTCAGCACTGAGCTACCTAACCCACTATAGCCCAATACCATTGACACTACATCCAAGAGCTCTGCTCTAGTTCAGAACTCTAACCATTAAGCCACACAGGCCCAGCTCTTCTACCTTCAGAATTCCCTGTCTGCAGTGGCCATCGCACAAATACTGAACGGGAATGAAACTGCTCTTACAGAGAGAACAGATCCTGTACAGAAAAGTGCAATTAAGAGGTGCCAGGTTCATGGCTGCTGAAATGACCTTACTCATGCTGTGCCATAAATCCAGAGCCTGAATTAAATGCTTTAGTAATAAAGACAGATTGAAAAGTACCCAGAGTCCTGTTTATATTGCAGGGAGCATTGCCTGGTTTCAATGCCAGGGACCTTTTACTTCCAATGTGAGCAGTTAGGATATGATGATCAGAGACTTTGCCTTCCCTTATGTGGCGGTTTTATGAAAAAAAAAAACATCAGACACCCACTCAACCCTTTCAAAGTTGTAGGTCATTGTATCCTCACATCAGCTGTAACAAAACACTCTTTTTATGTTGTTTATATAGGGCCCTATGAAATCCACGTTGCAGAGAACACGGGCGGAATCCAAAGAAAAAAAACGGAATTAGGCACGAGGACATTACCACAAAACCAGTTTAAACAAAATATATATGTATATATTTTAAAAATTATATTGAAATAGCACAGTGTTTGTATGACAAGAGGCTTCAAGAAACACACGTCATGGGAATGCATGAAAAAAATATTTCACAATTCTCAGCCACAGTACAAGAGCGTGATTTTAACTGTAAAAGTGCTGCCTCTCATGTCACTTCACTTGCTGGCTACCGTTATCACTTGGGGAAAAATGACTACCTAGCTATTCTGAACAGATAGTACTATAATGACTACTGCAGAATGTAGTGTCTAGTTGCTGCATTTTGTTCTCAGGGAGATAGTAAATTAGAATAAATCAAAATATTTAGGCTTTTATTTATATTGTCATTAGTTGTTAATGAAAACATTAAATCTATTTTGAAATGTTATAGTTCAGCTTGTGTTGAAAAGAAAAACTACTAAAAAAAAGCCTAAATTGATTTTTTTTTTTTTTTATATTTATTATTTTTTATTTACAATGTTCCTAGTTTGTTTCTATTACATTGTGATAACTTGTACCCTTTTTTCTGAAACATTTAGAAAGGTTTGTTTTATCATTTTTTCATGCATTTCTAGCTTCATCGTTGCTGTCAATGTATCAGACACTGGTGGTTATAAAAAACAAAACAAACAAATTACAGATTTTTAAAACAACAAATTCTATATAACATGGATTTTATAGGGTCCTATTTATAGATGAATATTGATACACAATCAACTTTGCCACGGTAATCGTCTCTCAAAGGAAAAGTCTATAGTTTCAAAAATTATTTGTCAGCTGTCTACCAAACTAAATTTTTTTTTTTTTTTTTTTTACAGTCCTATTAAAAAAATGAATTAGGTAGAGAGGTGGAGGTATTTGAAGAGGTAAATCTACAGTGTAGTTCTGTCAATGAATCAGTCAGAGGAGAAGGAAAGGGCAGCAACTCACATGCTTCAAGGTAATAATGAACTAAAGGGACAGCATTAACATGAGAAACTCAGGCAAAAAGCTGGTTACTAATTGAACTGGCTGGCGAGACATAAAAGGTCAAGGAGAGACTGGGGGGGAAAAAGAGCACAAAAAAATACAGAAAGGGTTAGAACATTAAAAGAAAAGAAAGAGTGAATAGAACGAAAGGAGCTTCCCTTCAAAAGGAGCTGCAGCACCACAGCAGGCCCCTCTCTATTAGAGCCAAACGTTCTCTGCATCAGATAAGACTCAGATGGTAAAAACAAGCATTAAAAAAGGAAAGAAAAGTAAAAGAAAAAAAAAAAAAAGGCACTATTTAAAAACACAACCCCAATAACATTCCTGGCTGAACAGGCACAAAACTACTGTGCTGTACAAACTAGTCCCATTGTTGCAATTCTCCCTCCCATATCATTGCTTCAAAGCCTTGAGACCGATGCTGGCTGTTCTGACATGTTGCTTGATTAGAGACAGGACGGGCAGGAAATAAAGAACTTTAAGTGAGAAAGGAGAAAATAAAACATTAAAAGGAGGGCAGTTGCTCCTTTTAGCTGGCTGAGACTCACCTGTTGTTATCCTTGCTGATCCCCTGGTGCTGGGCACAGCTGTGTGTGTCAACAGCACCAACCTCAGAGTCCCGCTTAGAAGAGAGAGAGACAGAGAGAGGGCAGAGGGAGTTACAGAAGGAGAGACAGAGAGAAAGAGGCACACTGACAAAATGTGACTGGTACTGCAGTCCACCAAGTCCCAAGTCCCCACCCTCACTGAGTCACGGGCCAAATGAATAACCGGTTTGAGAGAGAGAGAGACAGAGCCGGCCGGCAAGGGGCCACACCCTCCACAGTTTACACATAGGCACATTGAACAAAAAAAAAAAAAAAAAAAGTAGGTTTCAGTATACACCCAGCCTCTTCTACACTTAGTCACAGAATCCTCCCCTTTCCCCTCCCCCACTTTTTCCTGCAAGGCAACTTGGGTAAAGAATATGCTGAAGATTACGTTCCAGTTTTCAACTCCTGCACAATCTATGACTGAAAGGCTCTTGTTAGAAAACAAGCAGGAAATTCTCTCTTAAAGAGAACGTAATTATTAATGCCATGTGCTACTCGATCACCGAGAGGTACGTTGTTTTGAGAAGATGTCAGAACTGCAAACAGCAACATTCCAGGGCTTTTCTGGTTTTAAAGAAACGGAATGTTGGTATTAATTCCTCTTTTTTTTTTAATTTTCAAACTGCTAAGAGTGACGAAACAGACAGCCAACCCCAGAGGGAACTGCTATTATAAACTACAGAAAACTGTTTACATTAGGAAGTTGGAGAACAGCAACTTTATCATCACTATATTTGGTGACAATCTCACACAAGCAATATAACTCTGACCATAGCCGAGATTGCTAGATTCAGAACCAACCTGCAACAAAAAAAAAAAAAAAAAAACAGCCCTTTGTTGCCACTGACTGCTAGCCTGTTACTGTACATAAACAAATTTGCCAATCCTGCCTGGTCTTTGCCAGCATCTGGCTGCATGTGTGATGGGAAACTCTGAGCGTTGCCTTGTCCCTGACTAAAACAGTTTTTGCAGCTTGGCTCAGTTTTAACATCACCAGACAGAAGGTCTTAGCTGTTTAAACAGTCTCCAGGCAACAGAGAAGCAGGAAGACTGTCGCCTCTACCTGTTGAGCTGAAAGACATGCGAGTGACTGTATGTCGCTCCGTGTCTTCCTGGGAGAGAAAAGGCCTCACTCCCCCAGATTGGATCAGTTAACTGGCATATTATTAACAGCTGTGGCCAAGTGTTTAGCATCACCCTACGGAATGAATGAATTTTGTCTTCATAAAGTCGAATGAAGCTGGCTGAATAATTTTACGTTAACAAATTGAAATTACATATAGCTTTGTAGTTTCCCCCACACACTTAACAAAAAATTTACAAAAACTGAAAGATGTGACATTTCAAAACCGAACCTGAAATACTGTACTACCGTCATGGCTTCCGGTAGGCTTTTGCTATATCATTTTGTAGTTTCTTTGATTACATGATGTTAAATAAAAGATCTAAATTACGTTCATGTAGTTTCTGCATATCCTAAACCCTCTCTATCACACACACACTCACATCCATCCATCTGATTGTATCTAGTCAGGCAGAAACACTAAATGATCAATGCTGTATAAAAAATGTTTTTTGTGGGGGGAGGGGGAACGACAAAAAACAAAAACCACAAAAACAGCTCCACATTCAAAACATCTCTCTGCATGAACTTCACAAACTTACTTGCTAAGTCATAGAACGGGTCTTCAGCTTTGAGCCATGGGAAAAAATAAATGGATAAAAGAACTTAAAACCCAACCTGAGCCAAGATACAAGATATTATCTCTGCTTTGGGTCTTGGTGTAAAAGGACAGTCTACACTCTATTGGGATTCTGATGCTTGGTACCAAGGCCTACTTTCACACAGTACACACAACATGCATCCAACTGATTTTACATGCCTGGTTTCAAGCAGCTACAACAGGATGTTTTCAAAAAAAAAAAAAAAAAAAAAAAAATTACCACATTTTAAAATCACTCAAACAAGGTCTTCCACTGCATACTGTTTCAGTCAAAACTACACTAAAACAGCTATACATACGTTTGTGGTATTTCGACTGGTTTTCATCTAGTGTCGCTGGTATTTCCCACACTTGTTGCTGTTGACCTCCTTCTCCTTGAGAGGAATCTAGCAAGGCAGGTTCTAAACTGTATGTTTTGACTTCAGAGAACAATTCAAAGTAACTGGGTTAGGCTCGGGAGAGGCACCTCAAGATGAAACTGACCAAACAGGACTGACTAACACTCTGACTTGCTTATTAACAGAAGGATCGTTGCTGAACATCAAGGCGGGAGATGGGTGGGAGGGCTGTGGCAACGTAAAGTCAGGTGCAAAATGAAAAATTAAACATTACAAAGTGTATTTTGCTTTAGATCCAAGTTGAATATCACCTCTACAGGCGTTACCTGTTAAGTCTCATCAGTAACACATTTGTTTTTTTTAAATGGCTGTTTATTTCCTGATAGCGGAAGTTTGGACTGCCATTGTGGAAAGCAAGCTTGTGTCCCAACTACTAAAACCACCTTTGGGGAATGTAAACTAACAAACAAGAATTAAAGCGTGATATGATTATGCAGAGTGCCCAGAAGGCTAATCTATGGATACATGCAGGAAACAGAATTATATATAACTCAGCACACCTGAATTAAAAACAAAAACAAAAATAAATTGAACTATAGAGACTAGCCCTGTGTGAATTGACTGTTTGTATTCTACTCACTGCGAAACTGTGATGTTTACAAATGAATTTGTTTTTTGTTATAAATTTATGAATTTGGCAGTTGTTTTAGTACACGTTTAATGTATGGATAAAAAATACCCCCTTTTCAAAACCCCATACTTTCTTTTTTTAAAAGCAAAACCTTTTAGTTTCCTATTTTTATACCCTGTAACCAAAGGCATGCCTTTTGCTAAGTTATAGGATACAGAAGGCCCTTTTTATTTTATGGGAACATGTAACAATGTGTTAAAAAAGGTCCTTAAGTACCGAGTTGTGGGAGTTCATAAACAAATCCTTCTCTCGCCCCTCCACCACACTCATTGGATGGGAACATGTAACAATAAAATAAAAAAGGTCCTTAAGTACCGAGTTGTGGGAGTTCATAAACAAATCCTTCTCTCGCCCCTCCACCACACTCATTGGAGTTCAGTCATTAAAAATGCACATTATTCTTTTTAAATAATGTGCACCAATCACAACTATTGTGATAAAACATGGTCCGAGAAATAGTTGATTAAGTTTACATTCTTACCAGTGATTATTTTAACTGATACAATAACAAAATGTATACTGTTTCATGAAGGCCCTGGTATTTTGCAGAGTTTGACCTCTAAAGAACATCCAGCAAATTGCAGAATACCCAATACGTAATAATGCATCAGCTCCGTACTCTGTACTGCTGGGAGCAGCTCTCTACATTATCTTAACAGAGGAATCCACTGAATATAGTAAATCTTTGGGTGGGGGATCCTACATGTAAATGGGACCCATACCTGTTTCTTAACTTTGATCACACACAGCAGACTAACTCTAGGTCTTCTAGATCATGGCTGTTTGAGAAAGGGCTCTTGTTTATCCCTGAGCACAAACACGCTCTAGATAAAGTAACGGCAATGTGTTTGCCATCTTTTGGTATTCTCTTTAAATAATGAATGACGTCCTTTTGTTAAAGTGACAGGGGGAACAATGATGTTAAATACTTTAGTTGAAGAGGTATTTCTGCAATTTAATTAAAACATGTTTCAAATCACTGTGTTTATAAATATCCAGCTAGGGTCACACTAGAATATCAGTTACACTGATGGAAAACTAAGGCAGTGTGCCTGCACACATCTATTTCACAATAATTTTAATCTAGGAAGGGCAATACACACCACATTTTAGCAATCTGTAAATTGTGTGTGGGATGGTTGGGGTAAGGGAGGTGCAAAAAAAAAAAAATGTTTCTGGAAGACAGATCTTTATTGTGAGTGAGGATGCATCCATCAGGCCATAAACATCTTCACCAATCAGAACTGACGTCTGGCATTCATGCCACCATCCCACAGCTGGAGTTCCGCCCCCACATGTCTTTGTGTCAGCCTCTGTAGCTGTCATTCTGAAGTTTGTACTGTATTGATTGTAAATGGGAATCTGTGTAGTGCTCCAAAAATAGGATCTTTTAGAAATGTATGTCAACTTTATATTTAAGAGTACCAACATGGTATTGTGTTTAGTAAATGTATAGTGTAACTTATACATGGACAAAATTCTTAACACTACTATTTTTCCTTCAAGGCACTAACTACAATGCTTACTGAGACTGCACAGTAATCTGTGGACAGTAGCTTGTTTAAGAAGCTGTAACAATAATAAAATAATAATAATAATCTCTAGTGGAATAGAGGGGCATAGCAACAGAAGGCCCTGTTGCCCATAAAGCTCAGATGAGCAGGTGGGACACAAAGCAGTCTGAGATCAGCAGAGCGGAGGTTGCGAGTGGGAGTGTAAAAAGACAACAGCTCTGACAGATAAGTCACAGCTAGCCCATGAAGAGCCTTATATGTCAGAATTAAAATTATTAAATCAATTCTAAACCTGATAGGCAGCCAGTGCAAGGCCTTCAAGACAGGAGTGATGTGATCTCTTGAGCGGGACCGAGACAAAATTCTGGCTGCAGAATTTTGAACTAATTGAATTTTAGTGAGGAAGCCATTAGACACCCCAGCGAGCAGGGCGTTACAGTAATCGATCCTGGAGAAAACAAAAACATGAACCAGTTTTTCAGCTGCAGGTAGAGAAAGCATGGGACGCAGTCTGGCAATATTTGTAAGGTGAAAAAAAGAAACCTCGACAGTATTCAGCACACGTGATTTAAAAGTTAACTCAGGATCAAAAATCACACCCAAATTTTTCATCTTAGATCTGAACTCAAGCATGGTTCCATCAACAGACAGTTAAAAGTACTGATTTTACTCAGCTGGCGGGGAGTACCTAACACCATTACATTAGTCTTGTCACAATTAAGGTGTAAAAAAAATTTTGACATCCAATTTTTTATATCAGAGATACAGGCAGTTAAGGTACAGGCAGCAACATCGATATCCGGTTTAGAATTAATATAGATTTGAGTATCGTCTTTGTAAAAATGATAGTGTATGCCATGAGACCTTAAAATGTGGCCAAGAGGAAACATATAAATACTAAATAGCAGGGGGCCGAGGACAGAGCCTTGCGGGACACCAGAAATTACTGTCCCAACCTCAGAACTAAACCCACCCATGGAGATAAACTGTTGACATCCTGTTGGATACGACCTAAACCAGTTAAGGGCAGTGCCAGAGATGCCAAATAAACTCTCTATCAAGTAGAATCTCGTGATGTACAGTGTCAAATGCCACTCTAAGATCGAAGAAGATTAAAATTGATAAAGCACCCGAGTCAGCAGCCATTAATAGATCATTAGTGACTTTGACATGGGCAGTCTCAGTGCTATGAAGATGTCATAAGCCAGATTGAAAGGGTTCAAAAAGTTTCATATTCAAAGGTGGTGTCATTCTTAACAAATAAGGATTACCCCTCTATATTAAATCTGCCTAGAGATCCATGCTTTGTTTACTTCTGAGTAACAGGGTATACAAAAGATGTTATCAGCAGCATTTTGCTCGACTAAATTGCAAGCATTCTTTTGCCACTACACAGTGGAATGATCAGTCATACAACAAGAGCCATATAGAAAAACAACACACAAGTGTTAAAACTCACTCAAGTGTGCTGCTCAATATGAAAAACCTTATCACTTCACATTCTGAAGTTGGCATGAACACTCAACTGTTTCTGAATATGACTACTACACCATTTCTTTAGCGCGCATGTGTCTATCTGTGCCTTTTTACAACTTTACATTTTTTCTAGAAGTGACAGAAATGCATTTGAAATTAAAATCAAATATGAATAAGCTCGTAGTGGAGTTTGGGGGGCATTAATCAAATGTATTATTTTTAAAATATACAGTTTCTCCAGGGGAGGACATGCTGTCGATCGCTCCCTCAGATGACCTCTCCAAACTGGGTCATTCACATCTGAATGCCCTTTTAGTACAAAATCTTTCAGTTTTAATGGAGTATAAAAATAACCCTGCATTTAATGGATTAGAGGAAACTCCAACTTCATTTACAACAATCTTTTTTTTTTTTTTTTTTTTTTTGATATATACATACTAGCATTTAGACCTTTAAAAGATAAACATGTCAGTAATATTTCAAAATTTTTACTTGCAGTCTGACACTTTTTGCTCATTTTAAGGCAGATGATTAAAAGTACTTGATGACAAATCACTGAAAAACGCAAAACAGAGGAATCTGAGTTCAGAGAATTTGGCAGGGCTGAACCGTTGTGCGCACGCACCCAGATCACCTTTAACTGGCATCCTCATATAAACCTTTCCTTTATTAATCCTTGTAATTTAAAAAGCCAATGTGTTGCAACTGATTTGAAAGAGTTAAAAAGGGCTGGAGGCAGCTGTGATTAGTGTAAGATTAAGAAATTAATGCTAGGACACACCCAACAACCAGACAGCTCCAAACCCACTCCTTTGTTCTCAATGTGGGACTGACACCCTAGCTCAGCACACAGCCACTCCAGCCGTCAATTAGCACGGCACCAGCGAATAGCTCAGGGAAGGAAATGGCACCTCTTGGATCGAGACGCATATCTGGCTCTTCCATTGAAGAAAGCCACTGTTTTTAAGCTTGCAATAAAACAAATACAGGGAGCATTATTACAGGCAGATATGTACAGATTGCTACATAGCAATGCACAGCATCTCACTGTTCTTCTCATTGAGCCAACACTGATCACAGTTATATTCAATTTTGACTATTTTGTGTCACTGTGTGGGAAAATATTTGGAAACCCAATCATGTTTGGTTTTTCAGAAGAAAAAGGTTGCTGTCTTCCAGCAGCCTCTCATTCACAAGCTGAAAAAATATCTAAAGAACAAAAGGCAGCAGACATTTTCTGTTTTGAATTTGCATAAAAGGTAGTCCAACTCCAGATGCAGAAACTAAGATGTCATATGATTCAAAAGCACCGAGGCCAAATTAAAAAAAAAAGTGTGGTTCGGGTTGTGGTGGGGAAAAAAAAAAAAAAAATAGGGCAGGTAAATAGGTAAAACTTTGTATATTATTTTATGATTTCCTGAATAAGCAGAGTGAGCATGGGAAAGGTTACTACCCTTATGCCTCAAGAGGAAAATATTTGACCAATGTGTGCTGCCATGTAGCAAGAAGACCAAAGAGAGAGAGAGAAAGAGAGAAAGAAACAAGATTTTTTTTTTTTTTTTTTACTGTGTATGTTTTGCTCTTTTATACTTCAAACAAATGTTATAAAGTTGCAAAATCAGGGCTAACTGTGCTTGAAAGTGTATCTGTTAATATTAATATTATAAATATTTACAGTTGCAGGCTAGCTGCTTTCTACATTCGATTAGCCCTAATATCCCTACAATATTAGTCTGTTAAAGATAACTAAACCTTATGAGATAATAAGGCTTTAAGTTCTTACACTGTAAACCTTGATAAGTCAAACTCATAAACTCATTGCCTTAATATAATTAAGTTTAGCTACTCTTATTTTTTGCCACGACATCCTTTGGGGCTGACTAAACTCACAACATGTATACCTAGCATCAAAAGAAACTTACCACTATTATAACTAAATTTACTTTTGGGGGGGGGGGGGGGGGGGGGTGGTGAAAGTATATAAATGATGGACATTGACTAAATGTTTTTGGTTTCTTTTTAATCACTCAATCATTCATCCTGGAGTGCCTATGACTGAAGCATATGCACTTAATCACCTGACTAGTGACACAGTTGATTGGACACTGGCTATGGAGTGATTTCAGCTGTTGAATTGCAAGCTTGAATAAAAGCAATTAAGAAAATCACAGAAAAAAAAAAAAAAACAATATGCCACGTCTGTCAAGAGAGCAGCGCCTTCGTGCAATCAGAACGTTGGAGGCTGGACTAGGGCAGTGTACTGTGACTCGCCGTCCTGGGTGCTCACAGCCAGCAATTTCAAACCTGGAGAGACGGTATAACCAGACACACACTGTCAATGACAGGCCACAAACTGGGAGACCACAAGTCTTTTGATGCTCAGTATATATTCATGTAACATAATCGATTTGAGTTAGATTTACTTTTTAATGGTCAAATTAGTTTGAACATTTTTATTTCATTTAAAAAAGAAAAAAAGTTAGCTGAGGCAACAGAATGTGCAATCAACAAGCTATTTTATTAGCTGCCAGTGCAGTACTTCTGCTTGTGAGCTTATGGCAGCATTTACAAGTGCTGGAACCAGGCAGAGATTCACAGACAGAGGGAGAAGGGAGGGAGGTCACATCTGCAGACTGACCACCGAATGGGGGTGGCCACACATAACACAAGGACAATGTAAGGGAGCAGGCACAAACGACAAGCAAACGCAACACATTTCTGTAACCACACATACACAAAACAACAACACAATAAACAACAAACAATCCCAAAAACAAATTGTACAAGCCTGATGGGAATCTAGTCCCCCTGATTCTACTTAAACCATTTACGTTTGAACAACTAAAATACATTTGAACGTTCAACTAAGTTAAAATGGATGTGTGCTGTGAATACAATTTGAATTTTTAAGTTACTGAAACTTGATTTAATTTATTTAGAATTACTTTGGGGTTTATAGTGTAGTTCTTCCCAATGAGCTGTCAGTTAATTTTGTAGACACTGCTTATACAAGACGATACATCAGTGCCGTCTTTCGTCAACATGACACAACCAGCTGCAGAAAGAGCAGCACATCAAGGGAGGCAGGCCAGTCAGAGAGCAGTGGTAGGTGCAGCTGTCAGTATAAGTGTTAAGGATCAGTGGCACCAAAAAAGTAACATGTATTAATGCTATGCACACAAGTTAACCACAGCTTTGCAAGCAGCAGCAATAGTTGATTGACCAAACTGTTGATAAATCCCTTGCACCAAATGACATCGCTTCCAACTCAGCAATCGAGTGTACCAATTGAATAAAACCACACAGTAGCATACTGACTGATGCAACGTAATGACGAAACTCCTTAACCCTGCCCCTGGCTCGGCTCGCAGCCGGATTCAGATGTCTTGAGGCCACACTTTCATGGTATGGCTCTCGCTCTGCTTGACAAATAGATAGATGTGACCACCATGACATTAAACACATGTTATAAAGGATGATATTTTGAAACGGCTGTGCTTACAGTATTCCTGAAATATGAGCGATTTCAATATATTACATAGTAGTAGCACAGCGCTTAAAATATTTTTCGGGGTACACATGTCAGGTTTTATTAAAAGATCTTATGTACAGATGTAATCCTTTAATGCCTGTTGATGGCCAAATCAAGCATCAGGAAGAGTTTCTTCTGGCCCTAACTGTGTGTGAAATAAATGTTCACTATGTGTCAGAGGCTGTAGGTTTCTTAAGAACATAATTGTATGTATTTATTTATTTATTAATGTGTGTATTTATTTGACACCTCAAAGCCTAAATATGATCTTGTTCATTAGCAGGCAGGCCAATAAAACACCTTGGGCAACAAAAAGGGTTAAACATAGAGCCACCCAAGAAAATTAACAGACAATAGTGTGAGAATCTCTTAGACAATAGTGGGTAGCACTTTCAACTTTTGATGCACTTGCTTGTCAGCTGATCAACTTAAAGAACATCCTCGAGTCTCCCAACACACTTCCCTACTCCTTCACCCAGACTGTACAGTGCCATCCCTACATAGAACAACACTGACTGTATTTTTCCAAGAATCCCAGAGCTAGACTGTTATATTTATATGTATCTCTATGTGTGGAGTGGATCGCTCATGGTCAAGACATGGATCTAGAAATACCTTCACAGGCAGTATCCAAGGTGGGGTGAGTGGACACACCCATTGGCACATGCAAGACACTGATTGAAGGATCCTTCACCAAAGCTGACATGGTGATTCCGTATTCCAAGTATAAAGAAAGTGCATGTGCTTACAGTGCGTCTCCCCTACCATTGTATACTATAGTATAAAAAAAATAAAGATTCTGTATTTGTTTAAGGTGGTATTTCTTATATCCACTAGGGGAGAGTGCTGCAAGTGCAGAGATTAAAGGTTACATTCTGCTACACTAGAATTACTTAGATATTAAACATGTCTGAGAGCTCTAATAAGGCTAGAACTGAATACTTAGGAGATTTAAAAAAAAGTTAAGTCACCAGGAACATGAAACAGAAAATGATACAACCAGGTTACATTCATTAAGGCTAACTAATATTTCATACCCTGACCAAGTTGATGTTTAAAGTGTTAACCAGACAAAACATAAGATTGCAGATGTGGACAGATCAAGAGAAGTGAAACGAATAGAGTAAACTTACCCAAACTCCGGAACCACAACTTCCAGTCAGGTCTGCAAGGCTCTCTCAGCAATCACCCCTGACAGAAAGTTAAGAGATCGTTAACAAGCAGAAACCCCATAAAGACTTCCTGAGGGACAGAACCCAAGCAGCTTGGACCGGCTTTCTGAACACCCCCCCCCCCTCAATCTGATACTGCAACCCTTTATAACTTGCAATAAGATCTCCCAGCTCACTCTGGATATTTACCCTTCATTCCTACTCTAACAGACGCTCTACACCTCACTGATTAAATCAACAGTGTACACTTCTGCAACAGCAACATGTGTACTTATATGTATGTTTATGGGGGATCTTTTGACTTGCCCACTGTGTCAGGAAGCTGCCGTGCAACAGGGAGTGGCAGCTTTTATATTGAACATTTGTTAGCCCACCTATTAGCATCTGTTACATGTTACAGGTGTTTACAATTGCACATAAATGTGTACACACATTCCTGTGATTGATAAAAACAGTACTTCTAGGTAGGTGCGCGTGCCAGCTGTTGCCATGGACGCTGCACATGGAAACTTCCACTTGTTTATTTAGGCCTATGTTAGCTGTTTAAACAATGAAACTATCTTTGATAGTGTTTTGTTTTCACCAACCGATTCTCAAATTATAACAAAAAAAACCCAAAAAACCACAGGAGACCGATATGATCAGATAATGCCGATAGCTTGTATGTAGAATTGTGCACGTGCATACAAATGCTGCTTTTTCCTTTGTAGTTTTTTTTACATGAGACACCAATGGAGCTGAAAATTGTAACAGGACCTATAAAGTAAAACCTTACATAAATGTAAAATATTTTCAAACTATGGGGCACTACACCTTTATTAAGTTAGAAAACCTGAATTAAGTGAATTTGCATAAAGACAAAAGGATACATTTGAACCCAGTGTTCAGGTTACGCTGCATTTTAGCGTGGATTTGATGTGTAGCAAAATAGCTTTTTGTAATATGCTGACTTCGACTTCAGGATAAAGCAACTCCAGTTGTGCCTGCAATCCGGTAAATTAAACGAAGAATACCACACCAGTTTACAAGCAGTCCCAAGTTTATGCCCAAATCTCAGTTGTAATGTAGTATGATGCAGCTGCCCTTTTACTCAGTTCAATTAAAATGTAATTATACTCTAGGGCCTGGAATAGAATAGAATACGGTTTGACTTCAACCCTGGTTTGTTTTCATTGGTACCGAAATCTAACACACACACACACACACACACACACACACACACACACATATATATATTAACTGTGGAACTAGTTTCTCTACCTCATTGGGTCATAAACTGAAATTCCCAAGGAAAGCAGGCAAGACTGAGCTGTACAGCTACACACGACTTATGTTCACCATTTCGCGGCACAGGCGCTACGGCAAAGTACGGTTAAAAAAAAAAAAAAAAAATTATATATATATATATGGAACAAGACCAAATACATTTGCTTTTATCTTTGCACGAATAGGCGAATAATAAAACCGATTTGTAATCTAATGTGAAAGCACGGGCTCGCTGAAAGTAAACCAAACCCACCTTCAGAAGCCGGTCCAAAGAGTTTGATGGAAGTTATTTTCCCCTAAAGCTGCGCGGTTCCAGCTACTTCCTTATCACCTGACCTACATTGCTGTCAGCCCTGGGTGGGTATGGGTAAGTACAGGCCGAGCCGCAAATAACCTGTGTGATTGGCGCGGAAACGACAGACAGGAGGCGATTCAGTTCCTACCTGCTAAAATCACCCGTGGGAGATACAGTAAAACCAGCAGACTTTTCGAAGCTGACAGAAGAAGCGAGCGGAAAAGTTTGATAATAATTGGATTTGGAAACCTGTGAGTCTGGCTGGCTGATGTCAACAGTATAAAATATACTACACCAGCACCAAATAACCATACCGACATAACAATCGGTTTTGTACAGAGAAAAATCCTGAACAAAATAGGTACGACTTAATCTAAATGGAACGTCGGCTGCAAGAGATTTTTTTCTTCTTTAATTCAAGACAGGATTTCGGCAGTTTACCGCAACTGGGATGCCCGTCTTCACTTAGGGACTTGTGTATGGGACGGGCCTGAGTAACGCGACTGAATGGGTGTTATTTGGATCCCAGTCTTCTCTCTGTCTTTAGCAGTGATAGCACCTGTATTACTGCAAAGAACCTGTCCACCCAGTTCCAATTCTAGTTGCTAGAGGAAATATGTTAGACAAATTGAGAGACAATCTGTTTGTGTCCCCGGCAAATAAAGCCCCAGTGGGCTGACCTGAGCCCTGACCGCCGTGAGACATTATCAGATATTCAGTTTGACTAAACTGAGAATATGCAATGGTCCACTGCATAAAAGAGTTGATCTTTTTTTATGAAATTTTCTTAGCCTTAAATAAAATAAAAAGCAACAGATGTAGATTTTGAGGGGGAGATCCACTTAATCTCTATTACTTATTTGAGTTCACATGAATCTTGCATGTTTGGAAAATAAATGAATTAGTAATATAATTTAATCTTTATGTTTCTTATATTCTTTTATAAAGCATCTTGGGATGTCTTGGCATGTAAGATGCTATGTTATGTTGAAGGTGTCGATGATTCTGAGGCTTTAGTTAGGGATAGCACTTAATCTTGCAGGACTTGCCTGAACAACATGCTGCTCTGTAATATATATAGATATATATATATATATATCTATATATATATATATATATATCAATATATCTATATTGTATGGTTCTCAACATTTAATATTGTATGGTTAATTCAGCTACAAATAATCTTAATTATGGTCTGTTCATTTTACAATAATAAACTGATCTCTTAAAAGTAGTGCCCTTGCCTTTTAAAAAAAAAAAAAAAAATTGCTGAATCTATTGTGAGCCTGCCCTTATTAGCCTGTGGTAAGCAGTTCAATTAGTTTGAGGTGTAGGTTTGGTTGTATCTGTGCTTCTGTGGAGTGTTAACACTGCTTTGGACCACAAATAAGAAATTCATACAAATTAGCATTGCCATTTACATATGTACTGGGTATTAAAAATGTATTTTTGAATTCACAAGCTATTGTGTATCATACAAAGTGGTGTTAAAATAAACACAACTGTTAATATAGCAACTGGAAAGGCTTTCAGAATGATTGCTTGGGCAATAAGTATGCACAACGTTTGTGATTCTGCCATTGGTGGGCTTTGTGTGCCTTCGGTCTCAGCTGTACCAATGTAAGCCTGGTAAATGTAAAAAAGAAAAGGCTTTAAGAAGCAAAAAGATGACAGCCACGGGTAACACATCACCTGACCTTTCTGGTTTTGAAAGCTGGGGTATTTAGATGCATATTTTGCTGATCCTATTAAACGACATCACAAAACACCGTACTTCTTGTATGTGGACTACCAGGTGGAAATGTAAAAGCTATTCCTATCACTGGTAGTGTGGCTGTAGTTTAACTGCACTACACAGGTGTTGTTAAATGCAGTAGTGGTCCCAAATTGTGGTTGCAGTGTAGATAAGCACCAATTTATGTTTAGCCTCAGTGAGTAAATCATGATTTGCAATGTAACCTATTAATACCATCTTCAGGAACCCAGTCTGTACTATAACTGGAAACACAGCACAGTTTGGTGAAAGAAAAAAAAATGAGCAGCAAGCGCCCTCTTGTGGCTTCATCAGTGTATTTTGTGTAGATTTTTGTTATTAAAAAAAAAAAAAGGATATATGCATTTTTAATATAGTATGGTTAAAAAAAAGACTATATGAAAATAAAATATATGAAACATATGCTACTTTTTTTTTCCTATAGGTGGAACACTAGCTGTCCATGTCAGTTATTCTGGTTTATGTATCACTGTGACAAAGTGCCCGCCCCTGTGTATATTATCTGTTATGTGTTGCATGTGGTGTGTTTAAATGTTGGTGTATAGACATTGGTACACGGGATATAAACGGGTCTGTGTAACACGAGTGTTTAAAATGTATATGTGTATTTAGGCACGAGGATTGCACAGCACTTCACGTGCAAGTAAATTGTAGTAATATGTGAGCACGGGGAATTGCACTTTATTAATTCACGTGCTAGGATTCAAGTGAATAATTAATTGGTAATTGAATCCCAGCACAACAATATATATAGATGCACGTTGTCACATACTTGCGGTTGGGTGTTCGGTGAGTGGAGAATGGGATAGGAGACGGAGGTAAAAATAATCATCATAATAATAATAATAATAATAGTAGATAAATATCTGCTCACAGTGTTTGTCTGTATCGTCTGTTTTGTTAGTCTGTTTATTTTGGCGAATGTGCCGTGGCCTTTGTTTTTGTTTGTTCCAACCGTTTATTTTCTGTGTCTTTTCACTCATTAAATGCTGAGCAAGACCATTCGCTCAGCTCCACCAAACTCCACCTCTCTCTCTGTTTATTTTCCTGCTTCTGGTCTGACGCCACCCACTCCGGCCGTCTTTGTGACAATCACCCACTGCTTCCCTTGGCTCAGCACATGTAGATAGGTCCCACAGTGAAAGACAGCACACACACATTAGGAGGATTAGAAGGCTTGTAATTTAGTTTCACTGGTTCATTGCGTGTGAGCACAAGCTTCTTCAAGCCCGGGCTGTGATAAAGCTTGTCTCACAGCTGGAAAGGTGACAGAAAAATTGCAGGGCATCGTTTAATCCTGTGCGTTTGGGTTAGGGAAAATAAAATATCCGCACATGTCCATGTGTGACATCATACTACTGCACCGGTACAAGAAACACACATTCACACAATGCAGCAACATACAAAAATACAAATTTAGACTTAAAATCTTAATATCTAATGTATATATATTTAAAACATGAAACACATTAAAAAAAAAATAAAAATACTAGTTATGTAAAATCCTTTCTTTAAGCTCTTGCAAAATGATTTGAATTCTAAACTACGGTTTACAGACCCCAAGTAGCACTAGTCTTAGACTATAAGATTAGTGCTAATTGGATTCTGTGAACCCTTGTTTTTTTGTTTGTATCTAGTACAGGTTACATTAGTTTTTGGAATGCTTTCTTAAACTGAAGTGCCTTGTTACCATCAGTGTTACCATATGGAATTGTGAGTGGTTGCTTAGATTGAACTGAAAAATATCAAACCGCTGTGGTGCAGTGTTATGGTACTTCGAGAAATAACCAATTTAGTTGCTTTAACAATAAGAGAAAGTCATAGACTTCAAACATGTTATTCCTGATTTTGACAAAATGTTTTTGCTTGATTACCACAGCCACATTACATATAGCATTATTTTGTATATGCTTTTAAGAATGGGGTAGTTACACCATAGAAATAAGTTGAAATTCCAGTCTAAAACTGAAGCGGGTACAACCCTCCTTCGCTTCCTCTCAAGTTACCCATAGCAACACCTCAGCTCCTAACAGCCTGTACAAGTTTTTATGTTAACAATATAAACTGGTTGTATTTACTCCTCAGACAGTTCGATTCATCTATGAAATTGTGATTTGGGAGCCCAGCTATTATTATCTGTTTAAATTGCAGTGCTGTAAATTAAATAAGGAGGAGAAACTGAAAAGCCAGCCTGGAACTCCCTGTGGTAGATATAAAAGAAAAAAAAAAAAATCAATTTTATAAATGACCTGTCCTGACGAAACTGGATTATACTATTAATAAAAGGAAGAACAATCAGTATATTATTGTGTTATACCAATATTAAAGCCAGGGTTGGAAACCCACCTCACACTTTTATTATGTTTTTAAGCCTAAAGCAACATGTAATCCACTATGGTTATTTCTGCTTAAATCATTATTTACAGCCGAACAAACTACTACATCAAAAATGTCATTTTCGCCCACCAGTAAAAGCTGAATATCTGAGTTTGTCATTTACTCCAAAGTTATATGTTACACTGTAACCTGTATCAGTTATGCAAGTTGTTTCATAATAAAATGAACATAACAGTGTACATTTCAAGCACTCGTGTGTGTTTTGACTAAGGTGACAGGTTATTTTGCAGACATTTCTGTACTTTTCTCCCCACCCCCCAAACTCAAATTTGGTTCTCATTTCAGACTGCAAGAGATATTTCTCTATATTTTGTTTGAGGAGAAAAATCAGCTGTATTCCACCAAGATGGAAAAGAAGAAAATAGGATGATGAAGCTGATAACATTTTTTTTTTTTTGGCATAACATAGAAAAACACATTTACTGTAAAACGTTCTGTAGAGAACAAAAACGCATCTGAAGTTTAACTTTCCCTACTGGTTTCAAAGTTAGGCGCCTCATACTGTACACACCCAGACAGCTGGGGCTGCTGACAAAATCAGGATGTGACATCACTGACAGGAAAAAAAAGGTCAATTATTATTATTATTTTTTTTTTCAGTATGTTAAATTCTCCCAGGCGGTGTAGAGTTTTTGCAGGACAAGAAGAAGAAGAAGAAGGAGGAGGGAGGGACGAGTGAGTTGTCTCAGGCTTTTCTCAAACATACAAGTTTGGGCTTCAGACTATACATTCCTGTCTGTCTGTATTTCTTAGGAAACTGGCCAGGTAAGTCAACTGAAAGCTTTTTTTGTTTACTAGCTGTTTTTTTTGTAGTTTCTTTTTGTTTCTTAAGTTATACGTACATTTTAAATTTCACACCGCCTTTCTTTCAGGAGGCATCCAAGACTTTTTAGAGCCATTTAGTTACCTTGGTCGTGCTCTAACTTGCATAATGGTGCTGTACACAAGTTACGTGTTTTGAGCCTAGGGAACCATCATTACACTGAAGAAAGAAATTGCTTAAAAGGTAAATTCTGGGCTTGTATCATACATTAAAGTGTTTGCACACAGTGAAGACAGGAGTGCTAGCTGCTCTTTACAAACTCCTGAACTATATAACCCTTTCAGCTGTGACCATGTGTGGCAGGGCTGGCTGCCCAGGACAAAGCCACAGCAGCATTGTCCCAAGTTTTGTTACTAAACAAGCGAAAAAATTCTGGTTTAAAAGACCTGGCTGCCAGCTGATTTGCATGTACTGTACATTATACTTTAACATCTTTCAGCCTTTTTATCTTTTGAGAACTGTCTGTTTTGAAGTCCACCTCTGCTATAGCCCTCCAGTTGATTCTAGCATTATCTGATGAAAATCAAATAAAGTGTATTAAAGCTTACCCTTAACTTGAAACACTAATGTAAAAATAAAAAGCAAACACTGATGTAAAAGTTAAGAGACAAGTAGAGACACGTTTCAGCTATGTCTGTCATCCGCGATGCCTTCATCATCACTGTTGTCTGATTGCAGCTTCAGTATGTTCTTAACGTGTTGCTACAGCACTTTTCAAACTTGGAACAACTAACTCAGATATTCAGCTTTCAGAGGTGGTTGAAAGGATGTTTTTGCTGAAGTAATTGCCTGGTATCTAGATGGTATCCATAAAGCTTGGATCTGACCAGTTCAAAAAAGACAAAGACCTAAGCAAGTGGTTGCATAGTTAACACAGTTACAGTACACACACACTATTGAATTCAACTTGCAAGACATGTCTTGTGCTCTAAAATGTGTACCGGTAAATGAAGAGCTCACTCCCTCTCATTATCTCTGGGCAATGTAAGTGTGTTCTTTGTTTCTCTTGTCCTTTCTTGGAATAGCTGTTTCTGAGTACCACTAAAGGGAATAATGAGTTTCCGATACTGCTCTAAACCTAAACCCTGTAATGAATCTGTACAGTTAGTAATCTCTACAAAACACGGTGTGCTTGATTCAAGCTGTCGGGCTCCATTTTTGTGGAGAGCCGTCTAAAGTCTTCATAAGATATGCTGTCTCTCAGATCCCCAGTACAGTATAGAGTTTTTTCAGGGATGGAAAGAAGACTCCCATTGCATAGCAGTTTGCTCCATTCCTGGTTTTACTATGAGTTTAGTATGACACACCTGAGCGTGTTACCTATACACCGTGGTTAATCAGGCTTGTATAAAAATCTGGAATGGGTGAATCTGCGTGGCAATAAGTGTCTTGTATCCATCCATGCGTTTCTATATTCTACTGTATGAAATTTAGATCCTTAATATTTATTAATATTTAGTAAATATAATATATTATATATATATATATATATATATATATATATATATATATATATATATATATATATATATATATATATATATATTAGGGCTGTCAATTAATCAGTTAACTTCTGTGATTAATGCATACATTTTTTGGGAGATTAATTTTTTTTGTCTTGTCCCTCTTCGCATACAGTAATTCATTTCCTGTGGCACCATTTTAGTGCATGCCAGGATTGAATACATGTAGTCATTGTTTAAATATAAAATAAGTCATACAACCGTATTATGTAGCAAAGCACTCAAACTGAAGGGCTTGTAAATAGGACATTTCTTTTTTTAAACTTTCTGACGGTACATTGGATAGAAAGAGGATTACTGTATCTACTGTCAAAGTGAGTTCCAGCATGGCAGAAGTGCATCTAGTCTGCTGTACCACCTGTGTGCTAAACATGCTTTCACTTCTCAAAATACACTCTAGTAGTTTTTCTACTACAGACATCAACAACACAACAACAAATGAAACCCGTCAGTTTCAACAGAGTACTCTTTCAGAAATTCAGGATCACTGCAAACCCATGAATCAAGCCAAGTATAACCAGTGCTGCTGGACAGGTACAGACTGCAGCCCCGTCAGCAGTCATTGCTTTGTTTTATTTCAATAATTATATTTAAACAATATTATTTACAATTATGAAAGACATAACCGTTACTCAGTAAATGTTTTGTTTTATTTAGGCAATTTCAAATTATTAATAAAAGTTAATAATAATAATAATAATAATAATAGCATCAGTAATAAAACAAACTTAAATGAGATGGATGCAGTAATTGTATCAATTAAATATGCAATTAAAACCAAGATTAACTGAGATTTCAAAATTAGTTCTATTAGCGCGCTTTTAAAAAAATTAGCGAGGCAGTCGGGATTAAATTTTTTTATATATATATGTGTGTGTGTGTGTGTGTATATATATATATATATATATATATATATATATATATATATATACATACATACATACATACACACACATACACATACATACATATGTGTGTGTGTGTTGGTTAAACTGACATATTTAATAATTTTACATGAACTACAATGAGTATTGTGAGCAGCTTAGCTATCATCGTTTGAATGCTCTTCCTGAACTGGATACTGTGATAAGCTTTGCTTATCAAAACACCCTCAAAACAGAAGGGGGACAATTCCTATTGTTTCTAACACTGAACTTTCCCACAGTGCCTGCTCCAGTGACTGTGTAATACAAACTATCACACAACTTAATGCAGCGGACGTGTTGTTTCGTGCTGTTGTGAGGTTTTGGTCCTTGACCTAGCCTCCCACAATGCAGTGCTATTGTTTGCAGGGGATCAAAGAGGCTGGCATTCAGCTCGTGACTCGCTCCTCGGGTGCAAGGCTCTGTGCAAGGAGCTCTGTTGATGAAATAACATTGCTATATTATTGTAAAAAATGCTATATTATTCTAAGCAACAACGTACAGATTGAGATGATTTGATAATGACTCAAAACCTGTATCATTCTATGACAGAGCACTGTCTTACTGCTCAGCTCAGTCTTTGCTTGTGTTAGCAGGGATATATATATATATATATATATATATATATATATATATATTTTAAGATGCTCGAATTGTACGAGGAGCTTAACATGCAGCCTACAGCACTCAGTATTGCCAGGTGGTCTCCCATCCAAGTACTAACCAAGCCCAACATTGCTTTGCTTAAGCAAGTTCAATTTGAAGAGCTTTTTGCCGTCAGAGACGTTGCCCAGGGGTCACTACAAGGAAGTAGCTCTTCATGACTGCATAATAAACTATCTGCCAGTATCCAAACCTACCGGTAGTATATGCACATTACCATGGTATCTAACATGGTACGATAAATAATATATATGATATATATATATAATATATATATAATAATAATTATATTAATATATCTATATATATCTATATATATATCTATAATATATATATATATATTATTAAATATATAAAAACAATAATCCTTATGGTATAATGAAACCCGTTTAAGAACTTGACTTAAGAGCACATCCCAGTATGTCTTGCTACCCAGAAATACTATTTCCCTTTAATTTTATTTTATTATTCCAAATATTTACCCTGAATTGCAATACTATGCTACCTTCACATGTTTTGAAAACTGTACTGGAGATACTATTTAAGAATTACACTGAGGATAGTGTCTGCAGCCTCATCTTGCCCTCTCTTAGAAGCTAAACAAGTTTGGGCCTGGTCAGTAATCACTCACAGAAGTATAGGGCAGGATGCAGTGAGATATTCCCATGTACCCTGCTATATACAATAAATAATCAGGCCCCATATCCCGGTTTCCTGTGCGCTGATTGCTGTGCTTTTTCTGTACACACACCTGGAGGAAGTAGAGATCTGAATCACAGGAAGTAGAAGTAATCTTTACTTATATGTTGAATGCCAATCTTCAGCTAGCCTGACTATTGTTGAATGAAACCATCAAACACTTGACTGTGCCATCTACAGCCTATAACATAAGCACAGCGAGAACAGTATTATTCATATTACTCAATAAATGTTGAAACTCAGGCATGCCTCACCTTTTCTTGCATTCCTTTATAACTTTCACATCTATTTTTTTGTAGGCAGTTGAACTGGTGATTTGCTGATGTGTGTTAGAAGCTTATTGTGTTGCTATCTTTAACAGAAAGGCCGTTTGTTATCTTGTCCCACTATACAGTACATTTTAATGATGTTGTTTTTCAAAAGAATGCCTTTTAAAAATATAATTACATAATCTCTACAGAATGTTCTTTTATCCCCCCCAAGAAAATTCACCTCATTCTGGATTTTGCAGGAAAAATAAATCACTTTACTATCCAAGAGGTGGATATTCTACTAAGATACTGTGCATTTTCTTTGCAGTCACTGGGAGAACTCAATACATTTCACCCTGGACTGTGTAAATACGTTTCCTCTTTCAACCAAAAAAAAAACAAATCCCCACTCCAATTAGGGTTACCAAAAAGGGACCAAGTTTCGGCCCTCCTACCCCCAACCACCCCCCAAAAAATGGATCTGTGCCTGGGCCATGTGTTCAGCAAGGACAAGACTTTCCGGCCTCGGAAACGTTTTGAACCCGGGACCCAGCGTTTCGAGCTGTATAAAAAGGCGCAGGCATCTCTGAAGTCTGGCTTGGACCTGCGGAGTGTAGTGCAGCTCCCCCAGGGAGAGAACATCAATGACTGGATTGCTGTGCACGTGGTGGACTTTTTCAACCGCATCAACCTCATCTACGGCACGGTGAGCGAGTTCTGCACGGATCGCTCCTGCCCCGTCATGTCCGGGGGCCAGCGTTATGAGTACCGCTGGAAAGACAACAACCTGTATAAGAAGCCCACCAAGCTACCCGCCCTCAAGTACATGAGCCTACTGATGAACTGGATCGAGACGCTCATCAACAACGAAGACATCTTCCCCACAAGAGTAGGTGGGTTGTGCAATCATTAGATCTTCCATATACATGGGGTAACCATAAGACTCCATGTACACTCGGGCAGTGTGAGACCGTTCAAGCTTTTCAACACTAACATGACCAATGTGCTTTTCAAATAGTCTCAATGGGGGTAGATCTAATACTATGGGTGTGTCATTTTACACATTTTGTACCTTCGTCCACATTTTAGTAACGTAAACAGTGGCAGTATTTAGATCTGTTGCCATGAATATGTGGTAAAATATGGAGATATCTGGTACTTTTAAAAAACCTTCCACTTTCCTGTGTTACAGGTACAGTACCTTAAGCCCAGACAGGGAGCCACTCTGAATGGCAAAGGGCCTCAGTGACTGGCTTGCTTTAGTGAGTAGGGACTTGTATGTCAGAGGTTCCCAAAACACTGCAAAGCACAAACTTGTTGTGTGTTGTTCTATGCACAGCTGTTGCAAATGTTTTTGCAAACATAAATAAGAAAACTAAATACCACTCAGCCTCAGCCTGTGTGAATCCTAGCTCTTTACCTGGGAATCCCTGGATGACAGAATCAGCTCATTTATTCAGGATTACGCATGCAGGGGTCACAGAGGGGTTAATTACATCACTGTGTTTCAGTCTGAGACATATCGTTTGGGTGAGATGACATGTTAATGTCATAATAGTGGAGCGGTCTATCATCTATGTCTCCTACACAGGAGGAGTGGGCAGACTGCTGGTATTTTAACAGATTCAAACAATTAGGAAGAGCTGTCAGTTTTATTACAAATCAGCCACGTTTATTTCCCAACTGCCCCCAGAGCTGTACAACAGTGAGGGCTGGAGGCTGACTGGGAGAGATACAGTAAATTGCAAATAACAGTGCAATACAGGAGTTACAATAGCGAGTCTCAACTTGTAAAGCGGTGTGACTTGGTGGCCGGGGATAGATTAAACTCACTGACGGATGTCTTTGCTTTCTCAGGGGTTCCATTCCCCAAGAACTTCCAGCATGTGTGCACAAAGATTCTGAGCAGGCTGTTCCGAGTCTTCGTCCACATCTACATTCACCACTTCGACAGCATCTGCAGCATGGGGGCGGAGGCGCACGTCAACACCTGCTACAAGCACTACTACTACTTCATCACAGAGTTCAGCCTCATCGAGCACTCAGAGCTGCAGCCCCTGGTGAGCTGCTGTGACAGGGATCAAACCCTGAGTTACAGCAACTGCTCACTGACAATTTACTGAGCTTTTTCTCTCGAGTGTAAAATTTGCATCAAAAAGTATTTTTGTAGAGGGACAAGGCTTCGTAAAAAATATGGCTTAGGTCCCAAGTTATGCCACACGGTTTGCACAAATGTAATTCTGTGGAACTCTGTGGAGAAGTTCATGTATCCCTGCAGGCAGTGTGCCTGGGTGTAGAAGTCATTATCCCTATCAAGGTCACCAATATAAAATAAGCAGGGAGGAGGAACAGCTCAGCAGACAGTTCAGTGGAGGTGCTTTGATTTCCACTCAGTAATGAGGTCCTGAAGTGTGAAGAATTCAGGATGAGCATTCAAATTTCAAGATTAAAAAGGCCGGATTCCTTTATGTAGCAGAGAGAGGCATCAGTGTTTTGAACTCTCCTGACCCATTCCAAAAAAGAGAAAATAGAAAAGGTTTGTTAGTGAATTATTCAAAAGTCTTCGCCCCTGCTTCATAGACTGATGAATCTGAACAAGTGCCTCCAAGCCCCCTTTCCAAAAACATATTTTCTAGGCTTAACTTTGTATTTGTTTTTTAGTAATTGTTGGAGCCTGATAAAACAAATCTAACAATGTGTTATATTGATAGTCTTTTTAAAAGTCATGATCAGTATAACACATTTTAATAATATGCTTTGTTTCTAAAAATGTACACAGTAATAACACACGTTATTACATTACCCATGATTTGCTCATCTGTTAGGATCTTGGCTGACTAACCGTAAACACATGAGCTAATGTAATGTTAGACGCCTCACAGCTTGGATACGGCTAGGCAGAATTAAGATGTTATGCAGTAAAGCTGGAGAATGAAACGCCATGTTAGGGAGAGGTTGGCACTTGGCACTGTGACATTTACACGTGAATCAGTTCAGGGCTTTCACTGTGCAAAAGTATCATCTGTCAACCTGCACTATAAGACAAAAAAAAAAAAAAAAAAAACTCTGCTAGTTTAGCTTTTTCAGCTCTAATTCACATTGTGAACTAAATCTGGGAAAGCTGCCAAAACCTAGATCTGCAGTGTGCAGCTCACTACCTGTTAACACTACAGCTAGACCTCTATTAGGCTTAAGAGTCTTGTATTTGGCTTAAACCAAATGTGATTTCAGGTGATCTTTCTATCCTTTGAATTCAGAGCAATGGGGAGATTTGCACATTTGCTGGTAGCCCTAAATATGTGTCACACTGGAAAAAGAAAAGAAGAATGAAATATCAGTGTTTTGTGACCACCCCATCAGCAGCTACATTGTCTGTGTGTGCTTGTTAGTGTAAAAGGCTGTGTTATTGTGGAAACAGATTTTATTAAATCAGGTCTTTAATATTCAAATTCTGAAATTAAGACTTTTATATGCTGTATTTTTCTCCTACGAGAAGTATCTTATATTTCAGTTCTGTTCATTAAAATGGAATTCAATTATTGCTCCCTTTCTTATAACGGCCACAAATGTGTTCGAACAGCCTTCTGATGGTGGCGTATCTTAACAGATTTGACTAAAGAGACACAGTGACATTACAACCTGGTTTTAATGACTAGGGAATTACAGAAGTGGTAACGAGAAGCCAGATCTAGATGTAATAATGATCTACCCAGCTCATTCAGACCTCTCCATGGTGAAAGTGTGTTTCCCAGGAGGACATTAGAGAGTGCTATTGTGCTCTGTCGATCTGCAATCAAAACTTGAATAAAGGACTTGGGACTCCATAGCATAAACTGAGGGGTACCTACCAATCACACGTTATTAAAACAGATTATTAAACAATTCTTATGTTTTGGAGAATGGATATGAAAAAATACAATATGCTGACAATTCAATTGCACAATAAATAATACTGTCACAATGCAGTTCATCTGCTTTAAAGATCATTTACAGCTTCAGGGGAAAAGACTCCTTAAATAACAAAACAAGCTATTTTACTTGGGCCTGTTCAACCTTCCAAGACATGGCACTTTAGAACAGCTCAGTTTACTAGCTTGAAGCCGGACTGTGCTGCTTTGGGATAGGGCTGTCCTATGTGCCCGCTTCACAACATTGCATGGGGGGGGAATACTGTGTTTGCGTGTACAAACTGGATTACTCGATGGACCAGTTACTGATGCAAAATACACTGCAGAACTGAATACAAATACTGGGCCATCCAATGTACGGTTTGAATTATGACGAGCGTATTAATATTACAAGAGAAACAGACACATGATACTGAACATGACAAAATGGACATTAATTACTTAAAACTAACAAGATGATACTTTATGCCTTGCAGAAAGCAATGACTGAAAGGATCTGCACCTGATTGAGACCACAGGACCTGGATGGAGCTTGTTCGGCTAAAGCTACCCGACTTCCAGTCTTTACAGAGGCCCCCTGAAAAAAATATCTGGCTTTATTTTATACTGTCACACATATAATACATCTATCATATTTCTTATAATGCTGTTATATTTCAAATGCCCATGTCATGAGTTGAATATAGAACCCCCAAAAAGTATTTAAAATTGGAAGACTTGATATAGAGGGCTTTATAGCCGGGGCCTGTATTTACTGCTGCATCATGGCCACCTTGAGAAAGGCTTCTACATTAAAACCAACAACAGCACAAAGTGGCCAAGTTACTTTATAGTCCCTGTATAGGTAACATCCATTATTAGACATGTAGCAACATCCCAACAGAGAAATAAACTATTAGCATGTAGATATAAGATAGCTAACATGTAGATTTGTTTTCATTTCTCTGCATTTAAACCAAATAGTTATTTTATTTTTTTTTAAATATGGTACTTTTGACGTGACCGAACCAGCTGCATCTAATACATGATTATTTTGTGACACGTCACATTATCTCATTGTTATTTCCTTGTGGTATCAGTTTACCCTGTGGATATTTACTGTATATGTTACGTTAATTACTCAACACAAAGCAAATGCTGTCCCTCAGCTTCCCTTGTTTAGACAATTATCGATTATCAATCAATAACTATCTGGCAGTGTTATTTAATATAGAAATTGTCGTGATCAAACAAATACATATTTTATAAACAATTTTCTCATCTTACCTTTCTTTTATCCTTGTGATATGAAATAACATTCTTTAATTTCCTTACAAATGTGTCATCTCTGCAGAGGATTGTGGGATTGTAGTCCTGGGCAAGGTGCTATCTTTGATTAAACTCGACAAAGAAATACATATTCCAGTTTCCACAGTGGTAGCTCCAGTTAGGTTTAACTAAAGGTCACATTTACACGACAAATCAGCTGCTTTTACTAGTTTTGCAACATATTTTTATTGACAGATTACAGCTTCAGTATGGCAATACAAATGTCAGCGTCCCAGATGAGGAAAATTCGCTTCCAATCAGCTTTTAAAACACTCAATGCCAAAGTCAATTGACTTTGATTAGTACTCGATTGTAAAGGTGAGGGAAGGGCAGCTTTTCTTCTTTTGAAATGAACACATTAATGAACAGGCATGTTTTGACTAATTGAATACATGCAGACAAATACATCTTGAAGGTAGTGACATGGGAAACATGAGTCTCAGCACACCGCTACTCTGGGATTCACTTTTCAATACCATGTCTGCTTTAATGTAGCTGTAATGGAAAGCGGTACCATATACTTACATGATCTAAGGTTCAATGTGTAAGTTCATTTTCTCTGAGCAGCCTGTATAATTTGTCAGCAAAATTAATTTAAGGTCTGGCTAATCCTAACAACACTGTAATATATATGATAAATAACCATCAAATGCTGTTTATTTTAAAACAAAACTATAAAACAGATGGTACAAGGAATATGAACAAGTAATGAATTTATTGCATCGTATAAGAGACACAATGTTCAGTTGTACATACTTATTTAAATATGTTTTTAATGTATTTAATTACATATAGCCAGGAGGCTGGTTTCAATGATGCAGTAGAGTATGTACGTGTGAATTGTACTTTGTAACTGTATTGTAGCTCCCTCTGTTTGGGGTAATTGTCTGAGCCAGTAAGCTGATGACCTGTCAAGTGTATCTGATGGACTGTCAGCTTCCTCAATCCACATTCACAATCCTCACTTCTTGTCACAATCTCAGAGACACCTCACAGAACTTGCATGGAGCCTCGTATTGTGATTCTCCTCCTGACATTTTTTATTATGTGAATGTCTTCACACAGGAGGAGTCCTCTGAGATGCAGCATGTTTCCAGGAATTACCTGCTCAACTTGTTTAAGGGCAAGGCTAGCATTTGAAAAGCACTGAGACCCCTGCTCTCAACCATTGGTTAGTGCATTTCTACAACTGAAGAACACCTGCACTGCTTAACAGCATCTGTCCCAATTTACATTTTTTTTAAGCGTAAACTTGGACAATCCAACAAAATCTGCTTTGTGTTTAATTAAAGTATTGCGTTGTAGAGCACAAGTTTGTATGACTGTACTGACAAAAAAGCTTTAGCACTTAAATATATTTGCAGATAATGAATTTCTTTTACATTTTACAAATAAAACCAATTTGTTATAAAAAAAAGTATTTGTAAGCGTCTAATGTCACATCATTTAACTAACTGTGGAACTGTCCATATCCAATTGGTTGGTCCTGGACAAAATAGGCATAAATGGTTGAATGTTTAACTGAAACACTGACTTGAAATGTGCTACCTAGATGCTGGCTTGGCCTGACGGCTTTCCCCCTGCCTTCAGCTGATTGTGATCTACATTATCTCATGAGGCCATGCATTACAGCGGGAGCTCCCATTTCCGAACTGCATTGATATTGTGCCTGTCGTGACCATGTTCAACCACTTCCTGTGATGCTTTAACTAAAGAATACAAAGAGGGATGTATGAAGTGGCTGAAGGACGTGGGAAGCACAGGTCATGCACACCACACCAGTAAACTCACTGGAATCCTGTTGATTTACTGTGGAGTTACATTCCACATGAAAAAGACACATTTGTTTAGCTCCTGCTACAGAAAAGAATGTGGTACAATGTCACTCCAGTTTAATTCCCCACAAGCATTATGTTGTTTCTACTCAATTTCCAAGTCTCTGCAAACACAGAATGTGGGATTAACTGTATCCTTTAACGTGGAAACATACTGTATTTAAAATTAATCACTCTTGTCAGAGGTTAGCACAGATGCCAGCTACAAGGCGCAGTACCTGAAAGGCAGTCCTGCCTAGATCAATGTTTTTTTCTGCTGGCTGTTTCTTGTCTCAATACAGTATTTCACAGGGTGGTGGCCAAGTGTGAGCTTGTCAGCTTCAGGGTTCACTAGTAGTGACACTGCGGCGTCAGTGGGAATACTTTCTCACACTGACCCACTCACACACATTATCTGCACTGTGAACACTGCTCTGTTGTGATAAACAACTCATCACTTATAAGAACACGCATAAAACCCCACCTTAAATACACACACACACACACACACACACTGCACGCTGTAAGCTGGACTCAAACACATATTTAAAACGTTTTCTGTAACGAAATAAAACATTGTGCTTACCTGTGTGAAGGACGACCAGGCGCTGGGAGGAATCCGGATGGAATCCTAAAAGAGAAAAATCGATCGTGTGTGTTTTTAATAATAAAGGTTTATTGCAAACATATTTAGTTACATTGATGTTGCTATAGCTGAAGGAACGGTGTAGTTTAGCCAGCAAAGTACGTATGGGTAAAATAAAGTCCATTACCTATTGATACAAGCGTAAACGAAGAGGAACATTTGCGCACACTGCAGCGCATGATAGAAAACGTCATGTTAGAACGGGGGCGCGCCCGTGAATTCATATTAAAATAGGGCACGGCGCGCGCATAATGTTAGTCAATGATGAGGTTACACCCATATAAAAATAAAGGAGCTCCATGGTTTTAAAGTTTCTGTTAAAGATGGACAAATTAAAGGTTAAATGAATGTGGCGGTTAACTTGTATAACAATATAAATTGTGATTAAAATAACCTTTTTGTTAGTCTTAGATTTGTTTATGATTTAGGAGGTGCAGTCTAGGCGCCAGGTAACCAGTGAGATGCAATTGGTCAAATGTTTGGAGTCCCAGCCATTGTTTACTTCATAGTACAGCTAAATTGTGTACTTTGAGTCTAGCTGGTAGTTGGTTTTTTTTTTTTTTTTGTTCCAGTCTGTCTAGTCTACCTGTTCTCTGTTTTGGATGTGTTCAACAGAAAATAATTACCTTTTGCAACTGTGGCGCCAAGAATAAAATAAATAAAATAAAAATAACAGTTCTTTAAAAACATGCAAACCCTCTCCCCTCAACTAAACACCACATGATGACCATCGTTATTGTGAAAATGGTCATCATGAAGCGTTCTTACCCTTGTATGTTAGTGATCAGAAGGTGTGGCGAAGTCCTGCTGTATGAAAATGATGGGTGTGGCTAAGTCCTGCTGTATGAAAATGATGGGTGTGGCTAAGTCCCGCTATATGAAAATGATGGGTGTGGCTAAGTCCCGCTGTATGAAAATGATGGGTGTGGCTAAGTCCCGCTGTATGAAAATGATGGGTGTGGCTAAGTCCCGCTGTATGAAAATGATGGGTGTGGCTAAGTCCCGCTGTATGAAAATGATGGGTGTGGCTAACTCCCGCTGTATGAAAATGATGGGTGTGGCTAACTCCCGCTGTATGCAAATGATTGGTGTGGCTAACTCCCGCTGTATGCAAATGATTGGTGTGGCTAACTCCAGCCCTTCACGTTCCACGGGCTCCCACATTCTACTCATCATACACATCAAATCATACTGCAGCAGCAGTGACGAAACAATACACTTCTCCTATATGACTAGATATGACATATGTCAGTAAACTGAGATCTTGTCCCTGTCATGCTGTTAACAAGGGTCAGCAGCCCCTAAACAGATAAGGGATAAAAAAAATATTGAGACTTTCTTCCTATGCATCCGGACATGGGCTATTTGCTAGGAAATCGACACTGTCCAGACCATATAGGGACTGTTGGCATGTATGGGTATGCAAAGAGGGCTTACTGGGAAAATCAGACAGTCTTAGTTTTAATACTGTACTTCTTAGCCAGGAGTTACTTTGCTGCTACTTACTTATCAATGTACGCATTTAGAAAACCATTCAGCAGGTCAGTATGCAAATCATTCAGGGTAGCATAGTTTAAACAGCTCCAGGCCATTTGAATATATTTCAGGTAAGTAAATACAGGTTGTCTAGTAATATGAAGCAGCTCCTAACAGTTATACTGTTAACAAAATAAAGTGCATTCCCCTCATGTTTAAATGATAACAGGACCAGTATTTGTGAAATGCATCTTGAGATATTTCTAAAAATAAAATAAAATGGTAAATCTACTGGTGTAGCACTATATATATATAATTTGACATATATATATATATATATATATATATATATATATATATATATATATATATATATATATATATATATATGTTCAAATTCTTCAGACAGTTTACACTAAGTGCTTTACACATCTTAATAATTTAATTACTGGTGGGAGGGGTGTCTAAATATGCTCTTCAAGTTTAATATTATTCCTGCAAGCATTTCTCCCTCGGGTGTTTTACTGTCCCTATTATTATCATTATCAAATGTGTAAAGAGGGCCATCGAAAGAGCAGGTTTACTAGTCATATAGAAAAGGTAATCAGGCCATATCTGTTTCATTAAAATTGTCCTCTGCCCCTACCAAAACCAACACTTTGTATCTTGAACCAAATAACCTTATCAACATGGCGGCAAAACATACAGTTCTTTGTCGACAAAAATATGGCTGGGTTAACTGTATCCCACAAAGGAAATTTCAAAGCTGCTCTGCGGTAATGTGGAATTTATAAGCACCTTTATCGATTGACGCTGCTCTGGAAGATGGCGGAAGGACTGAAGGGCTGAGTATGTAGGAGCGTAGCTTTCATTTAACTTATAACAGTTGTGATCTTTACCGGCTATGAATTTAACTTGGAAAAATGTGTGGCTTCTGTAACGTCAGCTGTTTCTTAATGTATTACAACAAGAGAAACCGAGACCGATTTGTTATTTGCTGTAGTTTTAGACACCATCATAAATGTATGATCATATAAGTTAATCGAGTAATAATATATAAATGCATATTATTAAATAATGTCTTAATTAATGTAATGTTCCACCCCATTGAAAATCCACTGTCTAGGAATTTAGAGTTTGGTTCCGCGTTTGTGTCATGTCAGCTGTTTGTAAATCGTCAGGTCTATTCACAGAATGCCCCTGCTCACCTTGTACCTCCTAAGTAAGCAATATAACACTTTGCTTTTCTGTTGCATCCAGAGAGGTGTTTTTGGTTTGCATTATTATCAGGCAAAATCGGTTATGTTCGGTTAATAAACAGTCAAACGCATATATATTTTTAGTTTCTGCATTGCATGTACGTTTTACTGTACAGGTTTGCTTACTGTGAAGTGAGGCTGTCCACATTAGGATTCAGGCAATTTAACTGTGGATGGATTTTGAATCAGAGAGAATTAGGGGAAACATTTCGTTTTTCACGCCCCATTAGTAAATACCTTTACAACACAATTAGAAGTCAAACACTAATACACTACTGCAAATCAATACTAAAAAGCAAGATTAAAGTTAACAGAAGGGTTTAACCTATTGACTTATTAGCGTTTTTAACACCAGTAAATCATTTTTTTATTTATACATTTATTTATTTATTAATCGTAGTACTTATGATGACTCATTAATTTAACATTTTACACAAATCATACAATTTGTAAATATAAATGTTAACCCAAGTTTACAATAATTACTAACCCTTAATGCATTGGTCCTAATAATAATACAAATGGTCTTACAACACTGAAGAGCTGCTGTTTCTTTTCTTTCACAAGTTAAATATATTCATTACATAGGTCCACAAAAATGACCGATTGGTCAGTAGCCAAGTAAATGTCTTTGCACACAGCCCGACTTCAGAAAGACGTTTTCTTATGTAGAAAGAGTAGGGAATGATTGGCAGCATTAAAAATATATTGCTGAAAAAATAAAAGTTCTTGCATCAGTGTTACAATTTTCGCTCAGTGAAGAAAATTAAACATTAATTATCCCACATGAAGGGTTATTCATTAAAAGTACAGGGGTACTATTCTATCCTCTTTCTGTGAAAAGTAGCATCATTGAAAACATAATTATATACTGTGTAATATTGAAGATGTGTTTGAGTCTGTGGAATGCCCTGTATTTAAAGGTATTTTATAAACTTCCTCGCTTGACCTAGGAGAACTGGGTCTACATTTTCCCTAGCAGTGTGTGGAGGCAGCGGGACAGACTCTGGTGTGCAGTGTATCTGCTTGCTTCAGCTGCAAAGCATTGCAAGACGGATCCTGATGCATTTTTGACATCCTGCCAAGAATATTCACTGCTGATAAATTGTAACTTTGACTTTTCCAGCTCACGGGAGATGGTGAGGCAGAGTAAGGCTGCTGAGCTGCAGGCCTTTCAGTACTCACTCAAGGTAAGGAACAGAAATATTTCAGTTTGCTAGGGGGTCTTTTGACTTGGGCAGGCTTTTTTGGTAATTACATTATTACTTTTTTTTTCTTCCTTTTATCAGTGACTAGACTTTGCTTTAGCAGTCAACCATGATGATGCATTTTATCAAAGTAAAATTTGTTTTGTGAGTTTAGACAAGAAATATACCCTCTAGACCACAAAATAAACCACTTGTGTATGGTGGGCCACCCTTAATCTGTCATCAGAGAAACCGCACGTTCTTTTGAAAGGAAAGCACAAACGTACCTCTGCAATTATTGAAAACTCATAACAGGGTTTCATAACCCAGTTTGTGATCAGTGTGTAATCTTTTTAATGCCTAGGGAAAACTCCCATTTCATACACAAATACATAGTAATTGTAATAATAAGGCAATTCTAGTTTGTTTTGTTTTTTTCATTTGATAAAACAAAAAGCACTAGCTGATGATGTCATATTTTCAGCTTCACCCCCATTTAGCTTTCAGGTTCCTGCATGAATTAGAATAGTTTTGGAGCAGGGACAGTGTAGTTTCACTTTTGTCAAACTAATGGCTGCTGAAACTCCTTATCGATTTCAAAATGAAAGTAATTCCTGGAGATTTCCCAAGATCTCTATACTGGCTATCTTCCTCTTTTCTGTTGCTGTATTTCCTAGTTGCTAAAGTCATTTCCGATGTAAAGTAACCCAGTTTGTGTAACAATCTCCAGCCTATTAACTAAATGCTATTATTTTCTATGTTGTCCACAGCTGTAGCATAATTCTTTGCCTTTGGTTCCTGTGAAAGAGACCAGTATGGGGCTCCCCACCCTCTGGCATAGCCCTCCTACCTCTGAAGAGCTGCCCCTCAGCACCCACGCCATGCCAGGTAGGTGCCACACTTCCTCATATTACATCTTAGCTGCTTAACTCCATAAGATTTTGACACTAGATACGTTTACATAAACAGGGAATCCTTTTGTAGTTGATTGTTTTGAATTTGAAAACTAATGTAAAAGTAATAATAAAATAATCTTTAATTTTATATTCCACCTTTCATAGTGGACCACCATCACAAAGTGCTTTACAAGATATGAGACTAGGGTGTGTGAACTGTGCATCAGCTGCAGAGTCCCTTACAAGAACGTCTCACCCAAAAGACGGAGCACAAGGAGGTTAAGTGACTTGCTCAGGGTCACACAATGAGTCAGTGGCAGAGCTGTGATTTGAACCTGGTACCTCCTGGAATCAATGCTTCTGAACCAACTGGAATCCGATTAATCCCCAAGCTGATTCCGTCTCATCATACCGGTTTACATGGAGAATAAAGAGAGGATCTGGGAAGCTTGAATCTGATTAAACTGACTATAAACAAGGGAATTGTAGCCAGCAAAATAATCAGGAACACATTTTGAGAGGAGCTGTTGTCTCGAGATGTCATTCTGAGCCTAGTAATTCTTTTCGGATGCAAGCCAGGGCTAGCATATTTATTTGATTATGTTTTGGTATATGTTTTGGTATATGTTTTGAAATAACAGGTTGCCTGGCAGGCTTGTTTTAGACAAGCAGTGTGTAGTGTGATAGTAAACAGTCTGCTGCATATGCTCGAACAAACAAACAAAATGTTCCAACGTATAGAGAATACTGTGGAAGCTGTCTACTAAAAATCTGATCAAAAGAGAAGGTTTAGAGGAGTTCAACGTGCATGATCAGATGTACAGCACAGAAAATAATACCTTTTCTCATTTAGAGTATGGATTACAGATCGCTACATGACTATGGTTAGGTTTAATAAAAATAAAAAATTTGACTGTGCAATTCAATGTCTGATATGTGGTCTTTTGGAAATCTAACATTATCTATCCCAGATCTGTAAAGTAATTGTACCCAACAGAGTACTTCCATAAATCTTAACCATTTTGTATTAGCTGCATAGGTCTAAAATGTGCAGTTTGTTTGTATTCAAAAACATGTTATTTTAAAACTGTCATCAGGTGCTGTACTATGCTAGGTTAAAGAAAGTTCCCAATTTGCTTGCCTTCCAGGAAGTTTGTTGCTGCATTATGTCCTTGGTTATTTCACCCTGGCAGTGTCTTTTGGGTCAAAGCATGTTACTTGTTAAAAGCATGTCAGTCAAGTGGGTAAGCAGCTGATTGGTTATTGACAGGAAATGAGGGGTGGAGACAATTTGACCCTCCTGGTGAAATGACCCAGGAAGTGACAGACAATCTAAAAAAAGCTTGGCTTGCAAACAGATGTCTTTGACCTAGAATAGTGCCAGATATCATGTTAAAATGAGAATATGTGTTTGGTAAGACATGTGTTTCTTTCAAAACTGCACATTTGAGATGGATGTGCATGGTGGTGAAAACATATGGAACTATTTCTACAGTTACTTCAGTGTTTTGCAACATGTGCATTTACAATTCCTATTGTTAATATTTACCATGCTTCTGCTGCTCATCTGCCTGTTGGTACCATAAACTACAGCATGCTTATCAGGGCCAATAGCAAGTACAGTCACCAAAAATCCACCTGGGAGGCTAGAATTGATTGTTCCGCTAGGCTGCTATGAAGTTGCTATAGAAACTGTTTTGGGTTTGGGTGGTGGGAGAGGTTCAATCTGACAAGACTTCTTTTAGAGGATTGCTCATGATAAAGTTCCAACTCTAGCCTCTAGTACTATCAAACCACGCCATAATGAAGCACTAAAGCACTCCATTCTGTGCTCTCACGACTGCTCATAAACAAACACTGACACACTCTAACCTGCTGTGTTTCTCGCAGAGATGGTGAGCAGCCAACCACTCCGCATAGCGGATGCAGGGAAAAGAAAAAAAAAGAAAAGGAGAACAAGAGTGACTTATAGCTTCATTGGTAACTTCAATCGTAGGTACGCTTAAAGTTTATTCTAAATTCACCTGGACAGCTTAAACAATGGAGCTGGGATGCTTATGATATGGACACAAAAATCCTCACATCGAGGTATTCCCTAAGAACAAGACTGTAGCCATTGTACCAAGCAGGCTGGTCTTGTCTGCTGTCAGAAGCAAAGCAAGGCTAGTTCTGTACTGTGATGTTTGTGGCTTTGAAGGGGTACTGGACCATCTGAGCCAGAACTCAACCAATGCCCCTGCATGGTGTTTGGGGGGGGGGGGGGGGGGGGGGCTGTGTGAGAGTAGATGTAAATATTGGAATTCTTACCCTGACTAGTTGCTAGACATGTCTATTTTCTCCTCTGTTCCTACCACTGTGGTTGTTCAAACTAAGCGAATTGGCGAGGGGGGGCTTCAGATGTGGAGTGAAGCAAACTAATCCATGTAGTCGCTACATATCGTCATTTAGAATTTGTTTTGCCTAATTAGCTTTCAGGCTGAAAATAAGCATGATCCACTGCTTGTTTTCATCCATCACATAATTATTCTGCATGAATTTGCATCACTAAAGGGAACAGTCCTACACACAGAAAACAAATGAGTTGGGTCATGTTGCATTTGTGGATGTAATGTAGAATTAGGCAAAGTAAATACACCTGTGTGATATTAATATAGGTACAAATTACATTGATGACATTTGGCAAAACAACCCAAAAAACAATGTTGGTTTTGCACAGCAGTGGGAGAGAGAGGATTGCAGCTATAAAAATGTAAGCAGAGTTTATCAGCATTTTTGTGCTAGAAACTCCGCACGGCATGATATTATGGCAGGGCAGGATTTCTCATTCCACCAGTTGTGTAAATCCAAGCACTGAAGGAAGCCGTGGTGATACAGTCATAGTCTAGGTTTGCCCAAATAGCTGTGGAAAGTGTACACCTCAGTGCGGTTAAGGGGTCAAGTTCTAAGCTGCATGTACTGGATCTGAGGTAACTGCAAAACATGAAGGGAACACAAAGCCACTTTTTCAGGAACTGAAACCTGGTTCCAGAAGACCAAGAGACCCAGTTTGAGGCAATTTTGCTTAAACAAACCCCAAGTCTCCCCTAGTGTGCCATGCAGTGGTCTGAAACCTCAGTTCCAAGCCACAAGCGTGTTACCTTAGCTTTATACAGACCTCCTGAAACGAGTCAGACTTTCTTCATCATCCCTGACATACCCAGTCACTAGATGATAATATTGTTTCCTCTGCACCTGCTTAAATTCAGGAAGCATCTGGCCGGCTCATTGCACAATGATATATGTTTGGATCAGGTGGAGTTTACGTTCAGACAAACAAAACCTTTTCTTTCATGATTTACAGTTTAATAAATGTGGCATATTTAGCTACTCAAGCTTGCATCAGTATACACAAAGGTGTATCGTATCGTGTTGTAAAGTGTTGTGATGCATCGGTACATGATAAATCGTCTCACCCCTAAAGATCATCATGACTTGAGTCAAAATATGGGAGAGGGCTACAACAGGAAAACGAAGCTTGTGATGTTAAACGAATGCTCATGTGGTAGAGGGAGCCGCACTTGAAGGGAATGACTATAGACAGCTTGTTTTGTGTTCCAAACAGATCATTGAAAAGAAAGCTGGGCACAGCCGCAGTTGTGTGTTCTGTGAGGTTGAGACACTCTATCAGTGTCAGGGGAACAAGTATGTTCTATTTCTTGAGGTATTGGGGGTAATGGCAGAATAGGTGTGTCAGGGTATTAATAGATACATTGATACAGCCCTCTAGCTTGGAGAACTTACAGCCACTGAATGATGCAAACAAATAAGGGGTTAGGCTTTTGCTTTGTATTGTGTCGTATGAGTTCAGCATGCTTGATTAAGCTTTTAAACACATTTTAATTGAAGTATTTCTTTTCTTAAGGAATATTTTGGAGCTGATAGAATTCCTTGAAGATGAGACGCGGTTCTACTTGGTGTTTCAGAAGCTGCAAGGAGGTAAGGACCACAGTATTGCATATCCAGTTGCTTTGCCAAGGATGAATTCACACTTTAGTAACTGAATTAACAAAAATCTGCAACTGCTGCAAAACAGCACAGGAGATTTTGAAACAGTTGACGGTGCACAGTCCGAGTTGCAGCCAATCAGTGGTTGACATGTAAGATGCTACCTGCATCAGTATTTATTTATGTATGCACTGTATGTGTTGCACTGTGGGGAAGGGGGGGTGTCCTCTCTCTGGTATTGAGAAATGTTGCCCTTTCTCCTTCAGTCTGACACTTGCTCCTTCACTCTCTGATCTCCAGGCTCAATCCTGACTCATATACAAAGTCAGAAGCACTTTGATGAAAGAGAGGCAAGCCGGGTGGTGAGAGACATTACGGCAGCCTTGGAATTCCTCCATACTAAAGGTAGGAGACGGGCTGCATACGTTTCCCCCACAGTCAGTGTACCTCCGTGACTATCTCGCACTGTATCTCCTATTATGCAGTCGTTTCTTTCTGTTTTTATCTGTTCCATCTTTTTTAATTTGTCTGTTTATCCCACTACAATCTTGTCTCTAATGTATTACCTCTCAGAAAAGTAATTTTAATTTTTAATAATAAATTCCCTGGCACAATTTCATAGATTCTCGAGCATTGTAGTCACTAATACACTGGAGGTTTTAAAGGAGCAAGAGGCGAGCTTCAACAAGATAAACATCTTCTCAATCCTATATTTTTTTTTTATTGAAATTTATTGAAATTTTTTTTTTCTAAAAGCAGAACAAAAACAAAAGACAACTTGCAGCAGTATTGTTCAGAGAATATGCATGAGCAAGTCAACTGTGAACTGCAGGTTCTATGATTAACTTTGCATTAATTCAATACTTGTTAAAGGCTATGGCACACTATGTGAAATACTGTCAGACACTGTATCCATAACAACATTGAGGTTCTTGCCAAGAGCGATCTGGACTTGTGCAATTTTAGTAGTATCTTTCAGATTACAGGGATTTCATTTCTCCCCACAGAATAATTGTTGTGGTCTGGTTACGCCCATAACAACCCCTGAGCTAACCACGCCAGTAAGCAAACCTGAGATATATATTGCTTCATAGTGTATGTAAGTAGATAATCCATGCATTCATGTACAATTTGAGTTTTTTGCAGGGTAACACATACCATGCTCACCATTGGCAGTCTTCTTTCCAATGTATTTATCCACCTTGAATAAACTTTGCTTGAGCACGTGTCGTCCCTGTTTTGAGCTGGTCTTCAGTAACCTAGATAAGCTGTCTTCTGTGTGTAACCCTTTTGGCTGTTGAGTTTGTGTGTGTGCTTGTTGTACTGTCTGTGCTGCAGTGCGGCTCTGCAGAGTACATGGCCCCAGAGGTGGTGGAGGTGTTCACAGACGAGGCCTCCTTCTATGATAAGCGCTGTGACCTGTGGAGTCTGGGGGTGATCCTCTACATCCTGCTCAGCGTCTGCCCTCCCTTCACTGGGAACTGTGGGACAAACTGCGGCTGGGACCCGGGGGAGGCATGCCGCTCCTGCCAGGTACAGCACTCCACATTTCAGGGGAGTGCCGTCTATACTGTGGGCAGGCGTAGTAATGCAGTAGAAATACAAAATCTAAATGGCAGTGTGGTTTTACTAAACATTTAACAGAAAATCCACACTTACTGTATGTGAAGATTTTGCATTGATTTTTAAATGTCGTTGTAAACCACTGTAAGTAATATAAAAAATAGGTCAACTATAAATATGACTAAATAAATCAAGTCTACTTTTTTCACAGAAAATGTATATGACAGCTTAAACAAAGACTGTTTACATAGATGTGGAGCCTTTGTAGATGGTTCAAGATGTCAATATTGGGATAATGCAGATACATGTTTTGTATAGGGTGGTCCAAAAGTATGATTAATGCAGGGTATATGGGAGTGAAAGATGTAACTTGTCTTTATGTATTACTTTAGTTTAAATTGATTCATATTTAATCCCTGACTTGTGTATTTAAATAGGTTCTCAAGGATTTAAATATTTGCTTGTCGACATGTAATGAAAAGCATTGTGGGAAACAGGGCTATTTGCTTAGTCATAGACAGCACAGATGGAGCCAGAAGAAAGGTTAATGAAGCCATTAATGAATGACATATACTTTAAAGCAGGCAGACCGTAATCATGGCTGCTGAGCAAATTAACATGACTTCGTCTCCATGTCGACCTCAAGACTACTGCTGTTTTCTAAATGTCTGCGTGCCGGGCTTTTTCCTGTAAAATATTACTTGATGAAACTGATCAGTAGTCTTACTAAATAATTGGAATTGAACACACTTACAGTAGGTGGGATATACACTTAAGTGGGGTCTCTCTCTGTCGCTCTAAGGCAAATGAGCAAAACTAAAACAATCGAAAGAATCAATCACACCTGCTACTCCTACAGATCTAGAAGATCTACAGCACCCACAGAGCTATTTATTTGATGCTTTTTAACACCTCGGTTGGGTTGTTTGCACAGCGGTAAACACTGGTTTGTGAATGTATCCAGGAGGGGAAATATGAGTTTCCAAAGAAGGACTGGGCCCACATCTCTGACAGTGCGAAGGACTTGATCTCCAATCTGCTGCTGCACGATGCTAAGCAGAGGCTGAGCGCTGCCAAGGTTCTGCAGCACCCATGGGTGCAGGGGGTCAGCTTTTTCACCCTATTCTTACTCTACAGCAGTAATGATCAGAATCAGCGTGATATTAAGAGAATTTTACTACCAGCATTGGATCCCTAATATATGTATTCATACTACAATTATACTGTTAATAATAATAATAATAATAATAATAATAATAATAATAATAATAATAATGTTCAGGATAAAGCAATGTAATACATTTTTAAGAGATTTTCTCAAGTGTTTCATTATGCGGGTATTTAAGATTGCAGCAGGGTTAATAAACACAATATGGGCGGCTCTCCAGCTATGTCATTTGGCCCCTTCATGAGCATTTAAAAGACCCCATTCTTGGATATTGTGTTCTGTGCTCTAATAAGCAACAAAACACTTCAGCATTTCCTGTTGCTGTGCACCGTAATGAGCACTGGCACGTTCTACTTTCACCTCTCATTACTGTGCTCATGTATCTTAATAAGCAGAGAAAACCTTTTAGTCCAATTATTTATCTGCTGTCGCCCCACTGTCCTGCTTGGGCACTAGAAAACATTCTTCTGTTTCTCTTGATTGTCTTCCAGAAAGCTTCAGAGAGAGGCCTGCCGACCCCTTGCATACTACAGAGGTAAGCAAACTGTTCACTGGCTTGTTAATAGATAGATAAATACTTTCATGGAAAAGGATTGTGTAGTAGCTTCAATTGTAGCTTAGAAGCAAATACTGAAAGACATGTGTCAACAGCATTCTTCTTTCCATTGATTTGCACTTTTATGACTTGACAGATTTTAAAATGTCAAGTTATGTTGATTGACTTCCTTACTGTTTTTTTTTTTTTTTTTTTTTTTCCATTGTTCTTAATAAATAAACACAACTGACAGTACAGTCAGAACTGGTGTCTGTTTATTGAAACACTTTATGTTTCACAAAAAAATGAGGACAATAAAAAAAGTAATGGAGAACACCGGACTAGAGACTTGCCTGTTATGCATGTTATTTACTTGCGTGTACGACTAGAGACCCCTTTTTAGTGTCGTATGGAACTATAAATCCCACCTGTTAAATAGCTGAGTTGAAATGTGCAGTGAAGTGCCTCTTCTTGCTCATGGCTTGCTCTCCTCCCTGGCTCAGTACAGGAACAGCAGTACAAAGGATCTGACCCAGTTTGCTGCCGATGCCATTGCCTTTAACCGGCAGCTGTCCCAGCATGATGAGGAGCAGAAGGTCCTGCTGCCCAGTGTCTGCTCCATGAGACTGTCCCCCCCTCCAACTCGAGACTTGCCCGCCACCGTGGCCAGAGCTACGCCCTCCGAGCCACAGACTTCCTCCCGGCGATCAGCGATGACACCTCCTGACCCCGCCTCCCAGCAAGCAACAGTGACACCACCTAACCCCGCCTCCCGGCGAGCAGCAATGACACCTGACCCTGCCTCCCCGGGGAGCAGCGATGACACCTCCTGACCCCGCCTCCCAGTGAGCAGCGATGACACCACCTGACCCCGTCTTCCAGCTTTTCCTAGCCTGATGGATCTTCAGCAGTGTCTCCTGGCCCTGCCCTTTTTCTTACACTAGTCAATGATACCAGCAGAGTTTCAGCCACTGAACCCAGTTTTCTTAAAACCACACAGGTTCTAACTGTGACATGCCTGCAATGCAGCTTGTATTTTTGCTTGCCACCTACAGTCAAAACTTTGGAGCCCTACTGGGTGTTAAATCTGCTGGTCTAATGTACATGCTGTATGCTACGCTCCAAACAGTTATTGCTATTAATTGGATGGTCTATCTGTCTGTCTAGGTGTTAGTAAGAACACAATAAGTGAAGTGAGATGGTGTGATTCACTTCTTTTGATGGAAAAAAAGGAAATCGCTGGAGCATGTCCCTCTGTATGCACTTATGCTTTAATATCCGTGGTAGGAGTTAATTTCGGTGGTTACAGGAACTTTGCTTTGTTATATTTAATTGCAGTTCAACATTTTATTTTATGTATTTCTAATAACTATGTTACCGATATATTGTTAAATTTAATGACAAGATGTTCATTATACTGATATAATTGCATCTCTAGGGTGTCGGCGTAATGAAACTCCTTTGAGTTTCTTTATGCCTTTTTATAAAACTAGTTGAACACATTATATTTCAGCATTAAGGTAACTGCAGTTAGAGATTGCAATCTTCTGGGAATGGTAAGTGTTATTGCAGGATTTATAACGAGCTTGTTAAATAATATTTGTGCACATTTTACTACATTGAACTATATTGGTAGATGGCTTGTTATTACTATTTGAAGTACAGTAAGGTTGCATCTCTTAAGATGATTAATCCTTGCCACGAGGATCTGAGCTTTATCACAGCCTTGCTTGTGTCATATTGGCAGGGCGCTGTCCATATTCAATAGCTTGCAAAACACTGCTATAATTGAATTTGGGTTAGTGTGCAGAATACTGTATCTTGCTTGCCAATCAACACACCACACTGCTTTCTTAGAATGTGTTTACTTAGCTTTTTTATTTGTCAGGTGTATGTCATAGTTTCTTTTATTTTTATTTATTCAGTTTTAAATTGAAGTGTAAAACAAGTGCACCATTTTAATTGGCACCTTTTTGTGCACATTGTCCCGACTTCTGTATATCGAACACAAATTATAAATGAGACTGGCTTTCAAGAGGCCTCTTCGCCTGTGAAATGCAAATGGAATAGGTTTTATTTCACACGGGGTAATGAGATAAATGTAGCATTAAAATACATTTTTATTTCCTCATTGCCACTCTGTTTTAATTACTTCAATATTCTCAGTAATTAACACTTCCACATACATTCCCCACTCTGTGGTAAGTGCCCATAACCCATAGTTGTGCATGGCAAGATTGCACAATGCCTACTGTTTGGTACATCTTTCTTGTACACTTACACCTATTCTATTTTGCTCACTGTCCTCTACACTTGTTCAGTATTATATACATTTACTGTTATTTATTTAACTTGGACATTATTGCACCCTGCCCCTAGACACAATTCTCTATGCATGAGTAAGCAATGTAGAGGTCTGTTGTGAACAAAATTAACATAAGAATCACGGTTTGACTTTTCATTTATAAAAACAATCCAAAGAAAGGGTTGTATATCAAATGTTGAGATTTTTATTTTTTTTTAATGTACCCAGGATGTTAAAAGTGTAGAGTTTGAAAAATCTGTGTACAAGTGCTATGTTTTGTGAAATATTTTAAGGGTGTAGGGTGATCTGTTTATTGCAGTGTCTAGTGATTAGTGGTCCAACTATCCAAATACGGATTTCTTTGGGAGATTTCTATGATTCCTTCTTATCTTTACTCAGGGTTTCGCCAAATTGCTCGCAATACAGAATAGCCACATGAAAGTGACATTTTTTTAATGAATTTATTTAGTCTTTACCTATTTTGATTTTCCAAATTGATCTGGTTGGGTTTGATTTTCACTTTGTGTTGTGCCTTCTTGTCTGACATGGTAACTAGCTCTTGCAGATACTAGGAAATCATGAGGAAACTATATTTGAAATGTAATGCTGCCTTTTTTAAAAAAAAAAGATTTTAAGTGTCATTACAGTCCTGTTTTATTGTGTTGAAGAGTGACTGGTTTTGTCTTGAAAGGAACTTGGGAAAGGTTGTCCAAGCATAAGCTAGTATTTTAATGCACCCTTTGTGCATTAAAATGCCAATTTCTTTACATGTACCAAGTATTCAATAGCAATTCTTTAGAGCTAAGGAACTAACAGACTTCATTGTTTTGTGTCTTCACTCAAGCGCGATGCTATAGTATGTCAGTGTTTTACTCTGAAAAGATTGGAACCTGTGATAATATACTGGGAACATTTGGGCCTGAAGAACAAAACATTTGTTTTGTTTGTCTTGTCTTAGTCTTAACCCAATTCACTGTTCCCATTATCAATGTGCTGTTAACCTTTCTTCTCCAGAAACTGTTTATTCTGTGATGATCTACAGCTATTGAGGTGCCCCATTCTTTGTGGGGTTTGAACTTTCTGTTAATTTTGATCAACCTGTAATCGCTGAGATAAGCCACAGTTGTACTTTGTTACTTTGTACAGCACCATGGATGGTGAATGGAGCAGTGAAAATTCTACTTTTGAAGTGTGCAGTGACTAGCACAGAGCTCATGGGGGGGACACTTTAATGCGGATCAACAGAATCTGAAGTGTTCTTTAGACCTCTAAAAATTAGACTTGGTGAACATAAAAGTGCAATAAGACATAATGACCCCATGTAGCTCGACATTTTGAAGATTGTTCACACAATGTACATTCTTTGAAATGCATAGGTACTGAAGCTGTTACCCATGGTAGAAGGGGAGGGAATATCGCAGTCAAACTATTGAAACGTGAAACTTTTGGGATTTTTAAATTAAATGCTTTTAATGCCTAAGGGATTCAATGAAGACTTTGCGCTGTCCTGGTTTCTTTAGTTATAAGCGATAATTATTTTGATCAGCTGATTATCTGATGTTCTATTGGAACTCTTTAACAGGTGTAATAGTACTTGTTACATAATTATGCTGTATTTAGGTATCTCAGATGTTATGGATCCTTTTACTTTGCTTGTAATTTTATAATCACTAAAGGACAATAGGATTAATGGGTGTTAAGTATATTGAACCTTTTTTCTGCTAAATCTCCATTTGTTATAATGAAAATTGTATGATGTATTAACATGGGTCGACTATATCTTTTGATTAGTTTTTTCAAATTGAGCAAATTGATTATGGTTGCTAATGGATGCCTAAATAGATCGCTACCTTTTGTCAATTGAAATCACTGATGAAGACTACGGGCGAAACATGTCTGTTTTTCTTTTCTTTGTGTTAAATTTTCGCAATGTGTTTTAGAAATTAAATGAATTATTTTTAATGAATATTGAGCTATTAGAGAAGACAAGATGGATTAACCAGTGCTAAGGTGGCATTGAAAAGAATACTGAAGCTAACTCAAGGTAGAACATTGGTTTTAAAAACTTAGTTTAAAACTATAGTCTATTTTGTTGTTGCTGCAGTCCTGTTCTAATAGATTCTTATACTTTGTATTCTCTGTAAGTAGCAAGTAGCAATTAAGTGTGAGTAAACCAGACGGGTCGAGGGTGGCCCCGAAGTTTTTGGTGAATTCAAGGGGCACAGTGTTTCAGTGGAGTGTGCTGGGCGAAAATGTTTTGACAGGAAAGCAGAGAGCTGACGATGTACCACTCACTCGCAGGTTTTAGAGAGGAAAGAGGAGAAGGGAGAGAGGAAGATAGTTCTTGAGGGATGAGGGATCAAGGAAGGTTTTTTTTTAAGATGGAGGGAGGGTCCAATTGACAGCCAGCTGTGTGAGTAGGAGTGGATGGGGAGAGACAGAACGTAAAGGAGTGAAGAAGGGAAAGATATCCAGCAGTGGTTGGGGTTGGAGAGGTTGATGTTGAAGTCACCTAATAGAACAACGGGTGGAGGGAGAGGAGGAGGTCATGGTCATCAAGAAAGTGAGTAAGGGGTCCAGTAGGGCGTTGGAGAATGATGAGGAGGAGGTGAAAAGTGTTTGGTGCGCTTCCGTTTTCTGCTTGTGCTGTGGTGAATTGGATTCTGGGTGACACAGTCCTTTGTTGGAATGAAGGTTTACAGTTAGGGAAGGTCATGCAAGCACCTGGCAGTTTTGGGTCCACTACCAGCCTGAAAAAAAACAAACAAAAAAAACACATAAAATCAAAATTCAACCACATCAATATGTACAGAAGAGTTTGATCCAAAAAGGTGCACAGTAATAATAATTAACAAAATATCTACGGTTAAGGCTGGTTTCTCAAGACTCCAATTAGCCCTAGTCTTGGACTGCCTAATGTTACTTTCAGATTCCAAAATGATCATTTGTATCTCTGAAATCGGACGTTCTTTTGCAAGCAACAATTGCCTTGACACAGGTGCATGACAAAAAGCTGTTTCGAAGGCAGATAGCCTTGCTTTTCAGTTCCGTGAGTTGCAGTTTTTAAATTGAGTTAAATTAATACATTCAGACAGGGCCTTGTGACTTGAATTTTAATCCCACTGTGTAAAATCTGGTTACGAAACAAACCTGTTTTTGGAGTCATGAGTTTTGACACATCCTTCATTATTTACTTAAAGAAGTTCTTCCAAATAATAGTTGTAGTTCAATGTGCTTTTTTTTTTTTTTTTTTTTTTTAAAGAACACATTCATAGTAAGTTTGGTTAGTCAAAGGCATTAAAGAAAAAAATGGTATATACCCTATAATTTTGTCTCCTGTCTGCAAACTTGATTTGCTATCCTCCTCTAGGTTGAACTGCATGCATGGGTATCTGAAAGCAGTTGCTATAGAAACACAATTGCCATGACAACTACAAGCTCTTGACAGCTCGGCAACAAACACACACTGCTAGTAGACTCTTAAAATTTGCCTGTGTGATTACCCTAGTCCTTTTAAGTAAGTGAATGGTTGTCAATTTTCCTGGTATTTGTTGTGGAATTTAGTGAGATTCATGGCACATTTGAGCTGTTGTCAAAGTAGCATGGCCTTAATGGAGTCTTTTCCTTTGAAACTATCATTCAAACATGCAGTTTTTGCAGAGGAAGTCATTCAAACATAAAAATCTAACAAGAACATTGGTATGTTCAGCCTGCATCCAAAAGGGCCAATTTGTCCCCATGTGATGAGAAAGAACGATTGAAATTACTCTGAATATTAATATAGGGGTTTCTACCATTTCCAGAATTGTTGGACAGTATGTTGGACTCATTTTCATTGTGCAGTGAGATACATTGCATGCTTTTCCCAGATGCAGCTGCTTGAGCACAAAGAGAATAAGCCTTTGAACACGAGACAATGCTGCCTCCTTGACCCTGTGCTTTTTGTGTCCGTTTCAATAAGACAAGGTCAATGTTTGTGTGTACCTCAATATTCAAAAACATGAGTCTAAATTTAACCATAGACTGTTCAGATTAAAAGCTCACCCTCTTCAGAGTCCTCAGCCTGGCAGTTGTGAAAGCAAGGCAGGCTGTAGCAGTAGCCACACTCGAGTCCTCTTAGATCAACGTTGCAGCTTCAGGAAATATAGACCTCTGTGACCCAGTTTGTTCTCTTTGTGTTTTCTGTATGTTTCACATTGTCTATACACAAATGCTGCATGTTAAATGATTGCATTTACCGCTTTTACTACTAAATGTGTCTATTTCCCATACCTTTAGTGTGTCCGCTTGCACTTACGAGTGTCCTTTTAATACTGAACCCTTGAAACCTACTGTAGCTAATACAGACCAACATTGAGCTTGTGTTTTTAGTGGTAATGAAAAGTAATGGCTGCAGTTGGGTACAGGACAGCACCCCCACATTAAGCCTTTCCCTCCTTGGCTTCTCTTGCAGTTTTGAGACCTCAGTTTCTACACTTTACTGGAACCCAGGCCCTGCAGCACCACCCAGTGCCTTGCAGTGTGTTTCAATTACTGAACCCCTAATGTGGCTCAAAGATATTGCCAGTCCCACAGCTCTACCTACTGAAGATCTTGAACCTGCATCCCGTTACCAGTGCCAATCTGCCACTGTTTTCAGGTTCCTCTATATCCTGCCCTGATGTCCTCTCTAAATCTGCAGGAGTGGGGTGGTAGGAATCTGAGATGTTCCACTTGGAAGAAGCTCGGATTTTATTAATAGGGTGCTGCAGAGAGCACTATCAAATTAGATTGACCGGAGAGGAATATGATCCCAACCTATTCCTCCCCTCATTACTTTTTCATTTGTTCTCCTCTGGGTTGTAATCCTATAGTTACAGGCAATGCTGCTTGGAATAATGAAGTTCAGTTTGGATGCACTAATTGTCTGAAAATGGTGAGAACGCTGGCAGGATGAGATGCACTCCATCAGAATCTTCTAATCTAAAAAAGACCTTGCTACACTGCAGAGTTTAGAAGTCGGCTGCATGACTATTAGTCCTGTGTGACCCAATAAATCATCTGATAGGTCAACCAAAGGTAAAAGCAGTCTTTTCATGCGACAATAACAGTCCCCTGAAAACACAATAGTGTGAAGAGATTAACAGCAGGAGCTTGGTTTTTAACACATAGAATATGATGCTCAGACCGCAACTGACTCCAGTTTAGCATGCAAAAGTACTACAGATACATGGGAACTCATTAAAATGAAATTGCAATTGTACACATACGAGAGCACAGTGGAATGCATCAGTAAAGAGTGAGAAAGCTACAAAAAAATTGAGAAATATGTACAAATAAATAAGTTTACAGAACTCATGTTGTTCGTCACGTACGTTGACTGCTTGTATACTGTTTGCAAACATAAATCAATGGTAGTTGTTAGTGTTACACAAACATGGTTGACATGGTAACTTGAGTTCTGAATTGTCAGGATTTTATGGATCTCTTGACATCAGTTTTTATAGATTTTTTTTTTGTAATGATGGTTTTAATAGATTTTTGCCAAACAGTTTAAGATTATATGGGTGTTGTCAGGATAGGTCTAATTCAAAACAATCTGAATAAATAACCAATGAATAAAGAACCAGTGGGGAGATTATGTATATACAGTAAATAGCTGCAGAGCCACAGACACCTAATAAATGAATCAATAAATATGGTAACAATGGTGTCGTGTATTTAAAAGCATGAGATTTAAATGAGTCATATCATAGTTGAATCAGTTTCCATTGCTGCTTATGTATATATTGTTCAGCTCCCAACATGCACCTAAAACATTGAGATGTTGTGTACCGTTATCTCATTGCATCTGATTTGCTTTGTGACTAATGCATGCTTCACTGTTTTGCATAGTTGATGTTTAATTCATTGTTGCTGACCAGCAGGTGCTGGTTTTTCAAGACCTGTAATCTGGAACACTGTGATGCTCCGGAATTTGTAGCCAGATATTTTGTAATCGAGATTACTTTTACCTGGATCTTTATGATCCGTTTTTTGTCACTGCTGGGTTACATTTACCCAGATTGCAAATTAATTCCGATTACGAAATTATTATTATTTTTTTTTTGTTTAACTTAATCCCGCTCACAAAATATAGGATTGCAAAATCCGGATCGCTGTTATTTCCCTTGACATATAATTATACACCTTCTATTTTATTTTAGAAACAAACAAAGTTAAATTCAGGTGAATTAAAGTTTGCCTCTTTGGCTTGCTCCTGATCACATGAATCACATGAATCCATCCGCTAGTGCGAGTGTGTTAATGTAATGCTGTTACCATCTGATTAAGCTTAAATTTAGCTTGGAGTCCCAATCACTGTGGTTTTAACACCTCCCCAGTTTTACCATGGGGGTAGGTCATAGCATGAAGAGTTGAGCAGTCTTTCAACAGGGATTTCAAATGCTTCATCAATACAATTCAGACAACCTAGACTCGCTGAAGCAGTCGACAATAAAACAATACATTTGTGTAGCCGGTATGATGGCGTTGATTTAACTAGCTGCTTTTGTTCAACAGGTTCAGTCCCCCATCTCCAAGAGCATTTAAAAGACTTTGTGGGGAAATGGACTGTCATAATTACTAGAGCCTAATTACAGACATTACCAGTGAAGGCTGTGACAGTCCTATTGTCACTGAGCTGCCACACAGATGGGCAGCTTAAGGGCCATTCCACTCCAGGTTTATAAGATGTAGCTAATCAATTAACAACTTTAAGAGCTGGATGGAGGTTGCTTTGGCTCATTTAAATAATTTAGGACATGGCTGGAACAAAAACCTGGACTGGAGTGTCCCTCATTGCCTGCTGGTTCCCATATAGTTTCTGGTGGGTAATGCAATCCTTCCCTTTAAAGTTTTATCGGATTCCTTGGCAGAGCTGGGCGGCTATATTATAAGCAGTGAAAGTGAGATGTGACATCTTACTCCTCTGGAGAAGGGTTTGATGAGCTGGGGATCCACTCGGGTCTCCAGTCATAGCATGGAGGACGGGCTTGCTGGATGAACCCAGTCAACATCAATGAGTTCCACTGCCTGCGGGTGTCCTTTGCTCTGCTCAGCATTGTGGCTGGGTGCATTATGATCTGGGTGTCCAAAGATTGTGGGGCCGATGCTGCTGGGGGCATATTCCTCGGGGCAGGCAGTCTGGGTGAGTAGTGTGTTCCTTGTGCTTGGGCAGGCTACAGCAGACTGGCTTGGAAAAATTCCCAGAATCAGTTTTTTTTAAATCTAGTGCAGATTTAAATAGAATTGGCCAAGTAAATACCTTGAGATTTGCATTGTATGTATAATAGAACCCCAAAACAATGTGACATACTGTAAATCCTTTTGCATGTCATATTACCCATATTGATGTTGTAAATCCTATTTAGACTGCAGTAGATGCCCAATGTGTATGTGGTGATTTGCAGCTAATTCACACATCCGGGACATTGTACATTGTTTAACCCTGATTAGCAGCTGTTTACATGACAGAGATACTCAAAGGCATAGATCTAATTCTTCCATGGTGTAATTGAACAAGAACATCTACTAGTAAGGGAATATATGCCTCAAGCTTTCAACTGGATATCATTAAACTCATCCACTAGCTTTGGAATAGCTACAGTTGCATATGGTGAGGCTAGACATTGATGCCTACATCCAAGTGTAATAATACAATTGTCTGTGTCACTGCTTCTCTTCTCAGGGCAATGTTAGGAACAATACTCAATGTTTTACCCCAGAGGAAAGCCCTTGCATTTAATTAATTAAATCAATATACATAACTTAAGCTCTAATGAAGCATCCCAGAGCACGTCAAGTTCAAGTTACGAGAGAGCTAACAGCCAAACAGCAGATTGAACAAGAAACTTTTATATTTTAGGTGTCAGAAACTCATCTTCCAGGGTTTTTATGAGAACATAAGATTTATTTATTTTTGTTCATGTGTGTGAGGATTTAAAAAAAGACATGATGCTAACTTTTTTAGATGCATTTTATTTTTTATTTGTAATTATCAAATGTTATGAATGATAAACAGCATTTTCCAGCATTTTGTGTAGAAAACGTGGGTCATCCTTGCATGAACTCCTCAATTAGGAGAACTGGTATCGTTTGTTATCATATCAAGTACACATCATTTCATTGTCATATCAGGATGCTGTGCAACGTGGTTTTGAACAAGATTATTAATTAAAGACGACTAACTTGAGGGTCAAAACAGCAGCACATGGATCCAGTAACAAGGTGTTTGCCTGTTTTAATACATTCGTACAGTACATGTTTGTTGATGTTTCCTGTATTTAAGTGCAAATTATATCTCTTTGTTTACATGTATAAGTACCTCACATAATGTAAACTTGAAGAATTGTCTATTCTATGCTGAAGCGCATATACAGTACTGTATGTATACGTTTAACACATGCAGTCCAACATACTACAACAATTCCTGGACTCACCATTTAGAATATATCTAGACATAAAAATAATATACAGAAACTAGGCCATTATAATAACCTTAATATACAGCACAGCAAATGATCTTGTGTTCTGAGCATCACAAGTGGTGTTTGTAAATGTATATATTACAGTATTATCAATTTATAACATATTACATTTTTTTCTGCTGTGAAAATGATTTTATCCTTGTTTAGTACACCTGCCACTATTGCCAATATTGTGTTCATTGTAGATACTATAGCCCCTTCAGAAACTGTGTGCATAATTGAACCATGTTAAGTTTCCTATCTACAGTATGTATCTATTTTATAATGCATCTCTTTTTTCAAAGTTTTGTCAGGGCAACTTCTTGAATGACATAGAGTTCACATAAGCCATTTTAAAATTTCAAAAAATGCAAACAAAAAATCATGACTGACTGGGATATAATGGATGACAAAGCATCAAAAACAAGGCAGTAATCTAATCATAGGTGACATTGTCAGTATAACTACAGGACAGAATTTGTAGCTTTTTTTTTTTTTTTTTCCCCAGAACTCTGAGAACCCATCCGTTATGTTTTATGTTAATTATTTGAAATTAATTTTACATGCTTCACAGCACAGGGGGCTGCAATCCCTCACTGTAGGGTTAAGATGGAATTCTACTGTATCACTGTCCATCCTCTGTGATGCAGACAGGGGGCTTCAACATCCAACCCTGGGCTCTAGACAACTTTTAAAAACAGGAACCATTAAACACATGAACATCGTAACTGCTTCTTCTAATCTTCCCTGTGTGCTTTTCAAGACTGGGCTGATGCCTGCCAGTTGAGTCTTTCTGCTTAGTCGGCCAGTAACCTAAACAGTGTAAGAAACAAATTGTATTACCTTTTAGTGGGTCTCCAGTCAGTTGAATACACAAATGAAGGAAAAGCGAAAGAAAACAAAGGAGTCGGGAGAGAAATGGGACGGAGACTTGAAAACTATAGGACAGTTTTTTTTTTTTTTTTTTTTTTTTTTTAGCAGTTCCTAACATTTGCATTTGAACCAAAATATTCACATAATTTTATTCAACAAGGTTATGCAACATTCCCCACTGTACAGTACTTGGCTTTCATTATCAACATGTGTGTTTGTCACTGCAGGTCTTACTACTTCCATTTATCCTTGGCTTTATCAACATGTGTGTTTGTCACTGCAGCTCTTACTACTTCCATTTATCCCTTTATCAAAGCCTGGCTCAGCTTCAATCAAGTCTTGCCATTTCTAGGTAAATGTACTTTTCCTCTTAACCTTTTGGGCATATCTGATGCAATAATGAATGTCTAACATTTTATTTAGTTTTTTAGAAATGAAACCTTTGGAAACCACTTGACTGCTCCTGTTTAAGAAAGGAGGCAAGCCTATTACACAGCTATACAGTGGAAACAAGCTTGAGCAGTTTTCGGTGTGTTGCAAGTTGGCCTTTTTTGCTGTAATGTGTGTTCTCCCGGCAATATTAATTTGCAGTCTGATTTGTATTCAATCTTAGTTGCTTATCAAACAGTTTTTGTGATTGGTGTTACTGCTGATCACACTCCTTGGAATGTCTATGAAAGCCACACAATGCAGCCCAAAGTGTTTTGAGATTGCTTTGGATTGTCACGCCGCACACCACGCTTGACAAGCCAAGAGAATGCACGCTTTTCACAGTCAAGTCACCTGACCAAAAACAGATCAGGGTCACCAAGCTGTTTGTTGGCTCTTGCCCAGTGTTGCTTTTTTTTATTTAGAAAAATCTATTCAGACACGCATAACATTTATTTTTATTGAGTCTATCAACATAGTTAGCACGGAAGAGCTAATAATAATAAAAACAGAGGCTTTGAACATGAGGATATTAGCTAGCATCAGACTTTACAGGGGGAGCAAAGTTCTCTGTATAAGCCTAGGAGACTCCCAGGATCATTTAATGTGTCAACCTGGCGATGGCACTTGAGCAGTGAAAAATTATAAAAAATATTATACCTGTATACATACACAGGGTGTTTAAAAAGTTCCAAACACTATGTAGCAATCAACATGTGATGTCATTCTTGTTGACAAGTGGGTTAGCAAATGTTACCATGGCCCTCGTAATAGAGAGGATGCTGGGCACACTGCAAGTGAGCATCTTAACTACTGTGCAGAAGAGCCAGGCTTATCTCTAAGACAGGGTTCAGAATCCGTAGTGGCAGTGAATCGCATAGCAATGCCTGTTACACCTAGGCAAACTTCAGGAATAAATGGTATTGCAGTGTGGACCTACAGCAGAACAGTGGGGCTAGGCTACTGGGATTTTGTAATTTCTTTACTTCAAAGAGCTTGAAATATCTCCCAAGACATAGGTTGATGAGCATTGAAATAGGGGCGGTCACTGGTCACTGGGGCAGTTACTCTCCTGTGTCTCTAAATGGTAAGTACGTAGAGTCACATAAGCAGCCACAACACTGTGCTTCTGAACAGTACTATCACCTTTTCAAGCACACTGTTACTGTATTCAACAAAAATAATGCATATCCCAAGAGCTGTCCATGCTGAAAATAATGAACAAATGAGAGGCTGCGGGCTAAAGGTGGGTGTGACACAGAGGGACTGGAACACTGGGGTTTCAAAGTGACTTTTCTTGAAGCGCCACAGACCTAAAACATTTCCAAATCCAACCTCCTGCATATTTTCTTTTAAGAGGGGGGGGGGGGGGGGGGGGGGGGGGGGGGGGGGGGGACGACAGCATTATCCTTGGAGAAAATGTCAGCCAACACACTCTCCCCCTGAGGTCTGTCTTTTTCATCTGTGCAGCCGAGAAGGTTTCCATAGCAACCAGTCAATAACATTCTTGCAAGAATCCTATATATTTCTATAGGGAGTTATATTAAAATTTAATTTAATAATTTTTTATATTCATTGAGGCAAGTTTAATTTTTTCATCTTGCATATGAAAAGGTTATTTGAAAAATAAAAGTAAAAGTAAGTACTTACAATCTTAAATAAATCTGAATTTTCCTTTTTTGTTCTGTTCTAAAGATAAAGGTTGAAGCATGAAATGGTTCCTTCCTTTCTAAACCTGGATTATAAATATCTGGTTAATCATTGATTAGTGAATTGCAGGGCAAAATCGCAAGAACTCTGAAAAGGGATCGTTAGTGCTCATTATTAAGGTGGGAGAGTTTTAAATGGGTTTTAGCTAATGCGTGGTTCTTTCAAAATTGCATGGAATTGCATAATGGTTAAGTATTATGAAATTATTTAATTAGCTATAAACCATTTAAGGTGCAGGGTGAAAGTGCTTCGTTAAAATGTAATGTGTGCCTTTTGAATGTTTTTTGTTTTTTTTAGAAGGAATACATTAAATTGGGCAGAAGGTTCTGTTTTTAGTTACATTCCCATGCCATAAAAAGCAATTTGTTCCTGTTTTATGCAGGCACTTGTTATATTAAATACTAATATTATACTATCATTAAAGTCTCAACATGATGTTAGCAAAGGATAACAGTTGTAGTCAAAAGTTTACATACCCCAATGGAAATTTTATAATTTCTCGAAATTTCTCGAAATCAAAGAATTTTAGGAAAAATCTTTTGTAGCAAACGTTTTGCTTTGTGGATGAGGGGAAAAAAAGAAGCAGATGTCTCCAAAAATACTAATTTAAAAATATTCATACCGTTTGATGCTGTGATAGTATTGTCTACAAGATGCTAGAAATTTTAATATTATAGTGCAGAACCTAATTCTAGAAGATGCTGGATTGCCACCTGCCAGCACCAAACGCCAGTCCAAACAGAGCTGGTGCCGCTGGTCCTGTCAGTAATCACAGCTCAACCTCCGTAACCATGGTGCCCATAGGCTCCACCTCCTGCAATTTACTCCTTTTTTAAAATGTGTATTTATATATGCACGTTTTGTAATAACAAACTACAGTATATCTGTGATTAGTCTATTACTAGAACTGAACAAATTACTACTGAATTGTAGATACATTTTAGTAGATCGACCAGAGACAGGTTTTGTTATTCCGAATAGTGCATATACTCCTATTCATTAGTAAGTGCATAGCACTTCCATGTCGGTACAATAGTAATACATGTGTAATTACAGTAGAATCATGATATAACACAAGCATTACAGTAGCTATTACCATAAAGGCTGGAATAGAACTATTGGCTTTAGAATTGTTTCATATCCCATTGCTCATCCTTTTTATTTCCCTACAGGAAACATCAGAGTTCACCCCCGGCCGAACAACGGCAACATTGACCTTCCAGCAGAGTCCTTTCAACGGGAAAGTGAGTGCACCTGGTTTAAACTCAGTATCCCCTAGGCCACACTTCCTCCTAGTCCTCATCTCCAACTACTAAGCAACTCAGTTCCCCCAACTCTAAACCCGTAGACCAAATTTTCACAGCACCTGACTGTTAGGATTGATATATTCTCAAAGCTGCAGTATTTGCTTCAAATCATGAGTAAAATGTGTTTCTCAAAGGAACAAACACCATGGAAATTCTAAAATGAATCAGAAAGAAGGGTGTGTTTTTCCTTTCTAAAAAAAAAAAAAAAATAGCAGAATGATTTTGAGCGAATAGCTTAGAGAATGTATCTCTTTTTTGTTTTACACCTGAGTTTTCTCTTTCCCATACCTAAGCCAACAGTATCTCAGCAAACACGTTCTCCTCATATCCTAGTTCCAGTGCATTTTATCATGTTAGAAATAATCAAGCATTGCATAAAATCTTGGCAAATGCATCTATGAAGCGACCTCATGCAGTTTAAAAAAAAAAAATTTTCTTTGAGAACAGAAAGTACAGTTGCTGTTCTAGCTAGTAGTAAAAATCTGTATGATTTTAGTAGACTAGTTCTTAAGGGTTATTTTTTTGAGGCCTTATTTATGATATAACCTAATTTAACAAAATAAATATTATCGTGGTACTAATGATTAATACATAACTTTATATTGTTTTACCTTTTTTTTTTTAACAAAATCTAAATCACTTTTAATGTTAGAGCACATATGGAAATGATGGTTATTTTATTTATGCCTACTTAGCCGAAATCAAACAACTAAATCTAAATTGAGTAAAAATAAAACTTTTGTAAAAAGCATATGCGTTTTTAGACCTCTTCATCATCTTCCTCGTCAGTCGGGAGTCCAGCCTCTCAGACAAGCTTTAAACAGGCATATGTGAAGGTGTGTGCGTATGCATATGTTTTTTTTAAATTAAAGCTATACCACTAAATACATGTTTTCCTTTTTGCCTGCATGGATATAAAACTTAAATTAAATATGTAGATATTATATTCTAACACTCTATTGGACATATAGTGTGTGCTTGCTATGGCAATTCAAACAAAATATCGCTGTTCTATGATCATTTAAAAGCTAAATCACAATAATCCAGGTATTTTGGCTCAGTAATCCTGATTAAATTCTGAAAAACCCAACTGAAGCATTTAAATCGTGATTAAAAGTGTGTTCGGATTACCAAAACCAAATCTGGATCACAGTAATCCGCATTTCGATGTTTTGAAAAACCCAATTGCACAATATAATCCAGATCAAAAGTTTTGAAAAACTGGACTGAATTAAATGAAAATGCCCCCCCCCCACGCCGCCCACCCACCCCCCACACCAGGTCTAATCCAGGTGTCCCTGGCTCCCTATAAAGGAGCACTAGATTACAATAGGGCTTGCCAACGAAGAAGTCCTAAATTAATTCTGACTCTGCTCCCATTTAATCGATGGTGCATGCATAATTCCAACCCATGCTTTATTAGAGCAAAATATGAATAAATATAGTTTCACACCTTTCCAATAATGTTGGGGTGATATTGTAAATCAAATGTAAGACATTAGCATATATATCGAAAGACATTCCTGAACCATAGAAAAAAAGATTTCAAGCAATTATGTTTGCCACAGTGGCTGACCTGCTGTAATGAAAGGAGCAACCTTGGTAATGAGCAGTTTGCAATGAGTACTACAGTTATAACATCATCTCTGAGGAATCCACACAGTTCCATGCTTAATGTTAGCCTCCTCTGACTAAAGGTTCTACCCTAGCTGTTTCAGCTGTTCGATGAATGTTTTTAATGAGACAAATGGAGCACAGTTTGATTGTGCCATTACTCAAAAGACCACAGAGACTGATAATAAGTAAGTAGATGGAGGTGTCTACCTAAGCCTAATTTTGTTTGTAACTTTTCATGAGTTCTTAAACTTGATAAGACACGCCTATCAGCCTGGCATAAAAGAAATGTTGGTTTCACAAACTAGGGCTCACCAGATTAAATATCATAACCCAAACAGGAAAATATGTCTTTATCTGTTTTGTTAGTTTAACTAGTTTGAAACGCATCTCATCCATTTATTAATTTGACAGTGATACATGTCTTTAGCGAGGGGATCTGGCAATCTCCAGTAACAACCCACTGAGTCATCCGCACATACAGAGTTAAAGCTCAGGTTTTCACCTACCCATGAAACACATTTCCACGCTGAGCAGCTAATTTAACACAAGCCACAGTCGATATCTTGATTGCCTTGTTCCTCTTTCATTCAATGAGCCAGAGCTCATGGCAAAACTGTTTACTGCTTTCTCGCACAATTGACAAACTTTATAATCATTGAGGGAGAGCAAACCATGAACGGTAATTATATCTGAGCAAGGTGCTGCCACACTGAAAAAATCAAATGAAGTTGCTGTAATCAGCTATAGTCATGTTCATTTAATAGCAACTGAACTTTTTGAAAATAGGGTAGTGGAGGCACTAAGGCAAATTAATCACATCCCTTCAGAGGCGAACCTGTAGGAATGCATGGTGACTTCACACACTTTAATCTCCATCTTGATTGGGGTGACAGAGGACAGGGGAGAAAGGGGGGACACTTATCTCTTGTTATCTTTAGTGAGAGCACAAGCTGCAAACGTTACTAAATTTTTCTTTCTAAATCTTTCCAGATCCATGTCGGTATGTCCTACAATTTTTGCTAATGATTTAAACATATAATATAGTTTAAAAGGATGTTTCTCGCATAAATAGCTCTAGTCTAAATGGACTTCGTCATCAGTCTATAACATCTAAACACAGTATGTTGTAATTGTGTCCTCCTGCTCTTAAGCTAAGACCATCAGATTCAGGTTAGCATGCTGTCCTTGTAGAGACTTTGATCTTGAGAGAATTGCTTATCCGATTGTACTCAAACTTGGTAATAACATTCTTTAGCATGGGTTATTGATATAACCTGGGGATTATGTGAAGGTTCCTTAACACCCATGCTGTCCTGTATGTACATCACACTTACATTTACACTGTAGAGGTGGCTCATGAGGTCTGTGTTTCAATAATAATAACACCAGTAGGGTTGATTTTGTATTTGCAACTATGGCAATGGATATGTATGTTAGTAACAACCTATTTTGTTATAAACGTAAAAAGAAAAATGATTGAACGTTCACAGCCTGTAAGTGAGGGAGGTAGTGAGAAAGTCGTTGGAGTGAAAGGGGTGTGTTTGTGAACTCTGTGTCTAGTTAGGAGTGTGTTTTTAATTTTTTGCTCAGTAAACCAGAGTCATCTGAATCAGGAGCTCTCGAGAAGCAAAGCAGGGGCATTCCAGGACAAGCAGACTGCAAACACGTCACCGGATGAAGGGTGAGAAATGCTTTACCTTGCAGGCATTAGACACACCAAGTGTCCAGGTCAAATCTGGGTGTAAAGGGGGATTGCAAGTACTGTAAGGCTGTGGCAAATAACCATGGCTTTGTGTGTGTGTATGAAAAGGTGTTGGAGTCTTTGTTGATGTTTAGAAAATGATGATATTTTGATAATACTCTGTATTATGTTCACAGCAAGTGCTTTATACCCTAAAGTGAAATGCAATATGAACTATTACCCCCAGTATAATAGGATGGGCATATCGTGCTATTATCAGTTCAATTACTTTTGATTGTAGAAAGAAACAGCTGTGTAAAAGTCAGTTAATTTTTTAACACATTTCTTTGAATTAATTTCAGCATTCTAATTGAAATCTCAAGCATGAATTATTATGCTAAGAAGGTTGGTAAACTAAAGTAAGAAATGCTGAAATGCTGTGAAACTGCTGGGGGACAAAGTAAACTCTGCCAGCTACAGTTATGGTAATTGATTCTGTGTGTGGTTTGAAGAACGCAGCAGATTTGGATCTGTCCCTATTTTCAAAAGTCGGTGTCACTCTGGCTTTGTGAAGTAAAGCTATCAAAGCAGACATTCGTACCCCCTTTTTTCCTACCAATATTAAAGTGTTCAATCATGTTCCCTTGCTGCAGCAATTCTGCACAACACCTTAGGAGATCCCACAACTATGCCAATGAACTCTTTACTCCCAGGAAGTTGGTAGAGAACCCTGCAGCTGTCCTTTTTGAGCTCACCAGGTACCTGACCAGTGGATTCACGCTACCGCGATGAGGAGAAACAGCCCCTGTCATTTTGAAGTTTAAAAAGAAAAATTATGCACATCAACTAGATGCTGCGATCTCTGACAACTCTACAGACTATTAGACTTATCTTGGTAACTATTCTAGGAACAACAGAAATGAAAGAGAGAGGCAGTTACAGCTGAACATTTGGGCACAAAGTCAGCTCAGATGACCTTAAAACAGATATAGCAAACAAATAAAAAACTATACTCGGAAGCACTATAATATCATAAAAAGGAAAAGGGACCAATAAAATAGAAAACATATATTATATATACATTTTCGCCAATTTTCCAACATTTTGGTATGTTTAACATACCTTTATCAAGGGAAAGTGGGTAGGTAACACCTCAATGAAAACAACGGCTATATATAACATCATGTAGATAACTATGTTTATATATATATATATATATATATATATATATATATATATATATATATTGTTATATATTATATATATATATATCCTTCTATAATATAAGTTATATTCACTAAAATATATTGTAATTACAGTTCAGGGCAAGCTCTTGTGTAACAAATTAAGAATTTATCCAAAGTGACAGGCTTTGGAACATAAGAACAAAGAAGAACAAAGTTACGTGGGCATGCTCATCCTCTTGATGTTGAAATCTCAGTTCTGACTTCTTGGCTCAGAGCGAGTCCGAGTGCTGCTCCTCTGATCTCGCTCTATGCGGTTTCTCCTCATCAAATGAAACGGGACATGGTTCATTTCTGAAGAGCCCTCAAACAGTCAGCCATATGAAATGTCACCTGCCACCAGCCTTTCGTTTATTACAGAAGCGTTTTTTTTTTTTTTTTTTAATTATCATCAGCATATTTAAAGGTGTAATATATAATTACAACCCTTTTTATATAGTATTACTCCTATTAGGTGAAGTTGTGTAAATGTAACTTAATTTAGGAGAAACTAGAAAGGGTGGTAAGGAGGTGTTTATTGATGAGACAGCATTTTGCTAGGAATCCCTCTATAAGGATCTTCGAAAGCTAAAGTTAGCCCTAGCAATATTAGTAATGGTTATAGTGGTGCTGCTATTTTAATTAATTCTAGGCAAAGATAGTCTTTTTAAAGCAGCAGTCAAACCAGCATGTCGACATTACTGAGAGAAAGGGGGCAGCTGTAAACAAGAGTCATCGCTGAAAAACAGGCAAACTGGAACCACCAAAGTACACAAATGAACCCTGATAGTTACAACTTACAACAACCGGAATCATCATCTCCTGCGTATGCAGCTTCTTGTTCCACCAATAACTGTACGTGTGTGTCTGTGACTGTCTGTATCTGTCAAACACCTGCTGCCCCCTGTCCCTCACCATGGAGTGAGGGATCTAAAGAGCTGCAGATGGGAAGTAGCTTCAGGATGAAAAAGCTCTGGGTTACACCTCGAAATATGTTTTTTTTTTCTGGTCCTCCTTTTATTTCTTTTTTTTTAATTATCAGCATATTTAAGGGTGTTATATATCATTAGAAATTTAAGATGCATCTAATCAAGCATCCAATCAGTAGAATCCTTACTTCTTATCACAGCCAACCAGGAGAGACCTGGGCTGGTCGACGCCCTGTCTTGAGGCAGAGCTGGATTTACAGAACTGGTGATCTTCTTGCTGCTTTCTGATGCATTATCAAACAAGGCAGCTCACTCACCAGCTACCCTGTGTGTTGCCTTGGTTACCACGACTCCCATCTCATTCATGTCATCTTTCAGTGACCTCTTTGGGTGCACATCCTGGTTTGTATATTTGAATGGGATTACCCAGCAGAAACCCATTGCATACACATGCCTATTGCATGATCAATAATAGCAAACCTAATGTTTTCTTAGATGTCTGTGTTCAGGCCCTTGTTTCATCTGGTTCAACAATTTAATTAATCCTTATATACTTGTCTGCGAAACATGTAATTATTTTGGGCTCTTGGTAAAAACTGCTTCAGTGTTCCCAATTTTTTTTTGTTTGTTTCACAGGCCCTCATCGGAGATGCCAGATATCATTGCAAAACGAAAGTTCAAGCAACCAAACTTGGATTTAGAAAACTAGTGATGCTTTGCCCCACTTCAGTGTCTGTAACATCCCCTTGATCTCTCACACTCCTTTGGCCTATAGATACAATGTGGGTACTTGGAGTATAAATCAGCTCAGCTCTTGAGAGCTGTTGTCTTTGAAAGGAAGACACCACAGTCCCTCTCTCAACACTGTCTTGTAGATACTTTCTCTCCCTTTCCAGCTCTTCGACGTGCGTCCATTCTCAACTATCCAGCACTGGTTGGTGCCATGTAATGAGTACCAAAAACATTTGAGATTCTCCAGCACATCGCTGTGACCCTTCACTCTCAACATTTTAGTGACTTTTTCACCATGAGACATAGAAACAATTGCATTAATATGATTATTTTGTCCTATTCCTCTCTTTACTGAATGTATTATATTGTATTTACTGCATGTGTTGAAAGGGTTAATAAATGTTAAAATGCTAAACAGCTCAATAAAGAACACTAAATCTCCACCCATTTTATAACTTGCTTGATAAGAGGAGGTACGTTATTTCTGGGAAAGGGGATTGGTGGGGGTTGTTGCTCAAGGACACAGACACATTTTGATCCATCTTCACTGCTTCTATGAAAACCCTTGCCTAAAGATACAAGTATCGAGGGGGCATCCTTCACCAGGGTTTTTTTCTGCTTAGGATATGTATATAAATATATTTATATCACCATAACATGGAATGGAATGGGAAGAGAGCTGGTTTAGAAATCCTTTCAGACTTCCTATTGTATTTTACTTCATTCTGCTCCTTTCCTGATGAACTTCAATGTTTTATATTCTCCTGGTAGGTCATTCCCTACTTGCTTTTGCATGACAAATACATTGATACTAATGTACACACTGGTAGTCATTGAACATACAGTGAATAAATACACTTGTCTTTCAGATCTGCAAGATAAAATAAGTTGAGCGACAGCAGTGCCTCTCACTATGCATTTAAACAGGCTTGCATATGGAGATCAAATTTTGTTGACTAAATGAACGCTATGTAAGAGGACATACACAAAGACATACTGTGGAGTGTAATTTTTCCTCAGAGCATTCAGACCCCTTACGTTCCAGGTTGAACAGTGCATATTCACTCAAAATCCAGACTAGTAGACATTAGTGATCTATTCTCTTCTCTTCCCCTTCCATATAATGCATTGCTCTTTTTGACTCATGACTAGGCTCAAACACAATGTGAACCATTAATGTTACAATCTAAATTCCTTTTTGAATAACCCAGCCCTGGTCAGCCCTTCACCTGTTTCTTCATCAATGCAGATACTAAGTGCCGTATAAAAACTTACTTATTCATTCCAGTTCTGCTGAATGGGAGGCTGAAGGACACTGGCCACTTTACTCTCTCACATGGTCATCTACACAGGTTTTTTTTTTTTGCATTGAATAAAAAGAATAACTCCTCAGAAAATGCAATGCTGAGCTTAGTGCCAGGCAGCATTCATCTGTTAACAAAGATACATCCCATTAACAATGTACAAGAAACAAAATGAGATGTTAACATGTGGGACCCCTTTGATGATTTTTATGATCAAAATAATAATTATGATTAAAAAAATAATAATCTTGGTGAGAACATTAAGACCAAGCCAACATCCCATTACAAACCATTGAGGATGTACCAATCTAACAAGATTATTTTTCACCAAGAAATGCCTGTGGTCTGCAACTGCAGTGGTAAATTGGGACCAGATTGCAAATATGAGTTTTGGACTAAAAGCATTGCTAAAAAGTAGGATTTCCATGGTCATCCTTGCCTCGGGTAAACATCAATCATCACACAGCATTGGTGCAGAACCATCTGACATGGTTTTATTTAGCATTAAAATTCTTGTATCCCTTGACCTCAGCCATATGTGACATCGTTGCCCATAAAAAGCCTATAAACAACAGCAGTGTAATGGCATGGGTCTGCAAAGCCTACTGAATCTATTGTAATAACTATTGCATGTTAAATTAGAGGGGTTTCCAAAGGATCAGTTTAGTGCAGTGTCAGAAACTGGCGATTCTTGTTGCAGGGACTCACAGTATCATGAAGACAATTCCAAAGGTGCAATGACATTCACAAACAGGTAGGCAGAACCATTGTGCATGCTGTAAGTATTGTCATCTCTATCTCATTTTGCTTGGAGCCACACATGCATATGCATTAATTTATCCTGGTATAAAAGCCTATACATTATTTGAAATGCTACAAGTGTTTTCAATAGGATGTTTTTAAGGCTGCATTCTAATTAGCAATGCAATCAGTTCTTCCTACCCACTGAGCTGTGACTGCTGATGTGACTGCTTAGTAATGTAATACACTTCAGGGGAAAGGAATAGTATTTACTGTGCCTGTGTGCAAGATGGTGACCACCTAAAAACTAGAAGATATAGAACTGTCCTGAGGATCTACACCCCAAGGTCTATTGTTTGATCCCAACACAACTCGACATAACAAAACACACTGATCACAGAACACCAGCTGGTTATATTATCCTACCTTAAAAAGACGAGGAGTGCTTTAACTAATACAAAAAAAATGTAAATATATAAACATAAATGTTTGCTGGAGAGTTTGATATGAGTGTCTCTCTCTCTCTCTCTCTCTCTTTCTCTCTCTCTCTCTCTCTCTCTCTGTGTGTGTGTGTGTGTGTGTGTGTGTGTGTGTGTGTGTGTGTGTGTGTGTGTTGATTAATAATTTATGTGCCTCTTGAGTGAATGAAAACACACTGCACAAACCTTTATTGTGTGTCAGTTGAACATTTGCCCCCTCGGTGGATTACTACAACGTTCAGTTATGTTTCTGATTGCAGGTACATTTAGTCACGTAAAAACCTACCGCTGCATCCTCTGTTGTCTTCTGAGTTTAGATCCAGAGCACCTCAATCAAGTAGTAGGGACTGTAGAGGAAACAGATTTATTTCAGCACCAGGAGCTGTCCGCGGTCTCATTTAACTACACAGCGCCCCTGGTGGTTGCCATCTTTTGTATCAAGAAGCAGTTGATAGACGTAAATACACTGATTCAAGCTTTTACTGCTTTAAAAAATGTCAATGACGTCGCCTTAAATGGGCGGAAAGTTCATAGATTTAAAAACAAATATATACACATTGTAAAAGCAACATAATTATCCCAATCTATCAGCGACAGCGTCGCTTGCCTAGGGGTTGTATTGAGGCACACCAGTGCAGCTGCAGAGGAGACTATTGCAAGAGCTTTGCTTCAGTTCTCCTCTCTGGTAAATCTTTTTTTTTTTCTATCACTTTAAGGACAGGAAATGGGAGGGATTTTTTTAATGTGATGTTTTATTGGGAGCGGGCACTGACAAGCTGAAAAAATATTGCCGCATCTTTCTACCAACTGCTGGTCTGTTTTCTACCGGAGTAGAGAAAAGAACGAGAAATCGCCGGCGTGGTGTGCAATACAATCTAGTGCGATACATGCGAAGCAGGTGCTGAATCAACGGCTTGTCTCATGCAAAGTTTTGGACAAGACGTCTCGGCTAGATTGCACTTTTCAAACGGTTCACTTGCTGCTTTGTTTTCAACAATATTCAATTTGTATTTCGTTTTTTTTAATAGTTCAGTTAGTTTCGGAATAAAAAAGGACGGACACGTTGATTTCAGTTTGACTGCATACTGTTCACATGAAGAATTTAAAACAGGTAAGGTCAATTTATAGTGGATACTGTTGACTGTTATATCGGTACATTTACGGATTGGTTTAACCTGAACTGCAGTTCTGGTAGATACATTCATGGGAAATGTATTATTTCTGATCAGGTAGGGTTAAATTATAATGTGTGAATTTTGACGCAACAATTGCAATACCTTCTGTACCAGTATTCAGACAATCTTGATATGTAATTATATGCATGGTTTTATTGGGCTGTGAATTTATGACTGTGATATATGATATATATATATATATATAATATAGGATATATATAAATAATAGATATGCATATATATATTTTGTCGCTACAGCGATAAATATTGATCAGTATTAGCAAGTGAATGACGTGTATTCGCGCGAGTCGTGGAGGCTAACAAAGGGTTCTATAGCATGCTGTAGTGAATGGAACGCTAGTGACATTTTAATTTCTGACAGAAGATTTTATGAACGACACATATATAATATATAATACATAGCCAATCGTCAACTGAGCCTTCCTCTTAAAAACGAAATGCATTGAATCAAAGGGTAATTTTGTAAAGCAACAACTGATTACATAATCTGACTGAAAGCCGGTGATAGGTGCTGCCTTACTAATGCACATCCTCCCTGAGTGGGAAAAGGGACACAAGCTTGACACAACGCATACTGGTTCGTGGCTTTGCAAGCAATGAGCTGAGAACACAACCCCCATATCTTCAACACGTTTTTGAGATAGTTATCTTTGAACCTGATTTCGCCTTTCCTTACCAGTAAAACAAATACATACTGCATCCATTTTAGAACCGAGAACCGATTTCGTTTATTTTTGTATACATTACTTTGTTCATGTTTAGAAAATTGAATCTTCAGAAAAATAATGTAATAAAGCTGTTCATGTGCTATATGGAAAACGTTAGCGGCCGACCCCCCCCCCACCCCCTTATTTTTTATGCTAAAGTTATTTATTTATTCTTCATGAACCAAAATAGCTTATCTAATTTTCACTTTATTTCAGGAGCACTTTTTAAAAAAAAAACTGTTAACTAGTTTACTGACACGTTAACAAATATTATTATGGGTTTAGTTAATATATAGTAAACAATTTATAAACAGTTACGTTTACAAGAAATATAACACTTGATCCCATTTGCAAAACATTAGGGTACCACACCAACATCTTTTCTAGAGCCTTTAATGAAATGTAACGCCTGTTTTTTAATTATTTTTTTTAGCACTTTATTTATTTGTTCATTAAGGTTGCTTTAGTTGCTTTTAACAAACGGCCATTTTCATGTAGCTTAATATTAAGCATAGAGTCCCTATCCATAATAACCCAACTAAAATAGCTAGCCACAAAATACATCATCTGTGCCTTTGTTTGCAACCTCAAGTTAGTGAAGATAAATGTGGCATCTCCCTGGTATGATCTCTTTGCCTCGTCGTACACACTGCTCCTATGACCCATAGAAAAGTGAACAGTGTGCTCAATGATCAAACGCACAACGAGAGATCAATCACCTCGCTGCACTCAAACGGTTCAGGCCTGAGGGACTGCCGAAAAACAAGCTTGCTAATAATGCACCATACATCAATCTGTCTTCATGTTCTCCAGCCTGCTTTCATACACTATCTCAATGATCCTTTCTCTATTTCTATCTTACAGCTGTCTTCTTAAATCTGTGTGCCTTTTTATAAGACTTCTCTCTGCTTTCCACTAAATCAATTGTAAAAGTTTACTGTGGTATACCATAAAGGAAAGATAGCAAAGGTTCTGTCCACCTCTACAGTGTGCTAAACGGTTCTTTTACAAGGCAGCGGCTTACTGTGGGGGTGAAAAATAGAGCACTTGCATACTCATAGCAACTACTGACTTATCTGCAGTTTTTTTTTCTGAATTGAAGACTGGGAGGATTGAGAAAGTAAATTGCCCAATTTTCTCAGAAACACAGGGCTGATAGATTTTTTTTTTCTTATTTATTTTTTACTACCTTTTTATTTCTCCTGAGTCTTATCTTCCACTGGCCTCTCTGCAGGGAAACATGATTTATTGTTTGGGAGGTTGTGCTGCCAGCACTGGTGCTCAGGTAAATTAGATGGTATCACAGCAACATGGAAGGTGAAAAAAGGCAATCTCCTTTTAGCTTATTTCAGTGTCACAGGCTAAATGGATTGGTCTCCTTTCGCTGACACCCACCTTAAGCACTTTCATTCTCTTTAGAGGAAATGATCAATTTAGCCACCACTGAGAACTGATTTCCTCCAAACTCTGAGCAAGGCTGACCATTGAGCAATCCAATCACAATAGGTCTTGACATGAGAGCAGCTCTTCCACAAAGCAGACTTGTTATTCTAAACTCTCTTGGAAGGAAATAAGAGATTCTTGCTAAACTTCAACTCTCTGGTTTTCTCTTGTGAGAGTGTGTATATGTACGTGCAATTGGAACAAAACTACCCAGTAAGAGACTCTGCTGTTCAGATCTAATTTACTCAAATTCATAAAACCTTTTGTACAGCATCCCTGGATGTAATAGGGAATCAGCATGCTGTTATTATTTCTACTACAAAAGGCAGTTTCCGAGCCTTATTGGAACAAGTTTGCGGTGCAACCCTGGACACATTACCTCCAGCTTCTTTTCAGGGGGCTGCAAGAAGCGCAAACAACACTAGGTGCTATAGTGAAGCGGAAGAAAAGAAAAGACTGATGTCAAGCTAATAGTCTTTCTTTAGGAAATGCAGTACATGCTGTGAAAGCACAAAAGCTTTTTTTAAAAGATTCTTTTTACTTTCTGTTGTCCTTGAATAACAAATACACAAACACACGCACACAGATGAACATGCGCACTACAGGGTCCAGAATCATAGGGTAAATCCATTTTATCCCACTATCACACGAATTAAGAATGGAAACAATTACATGTGTTTGAATAGCTCCCACCCACGTCCAGGATATTGGCTTTCCAGGTTGAGGATCTGTTTTGCAACATTTCAAGCATGAGAAGTGCTTTTCTATCTTTGGTTGCTTTTTAGCTTGGCCAGCCTAGTTATTTAAACCAAGTGTATGACAGAATAAATAGATAGTATACAGCCATGATGTAACTTAATAAATGTCTCTTTCAAGATACTGATTGTGCTGTTCCTCCTCACAGGTTTCTCTACCTCTCATCATGCTGTGACCAGCGAATGCTCTATCTAGGCTTTCCAATTTCAAGGCACGTAGTCCCAAGTTGGGTTTAAGAGAGTGCTCCTACAGATAGAAAATGTTCACAGAGAAGAAAGCCACCTCTGTGCCCAAAAAGGTGGGCAAGAAGAAGACGAGACCACAGGGCCTGCCTTCCCCGGCTCTGTGCTGTGCCTGCGGACTGTGCATCATGCTGGCTGGCATCAACATCACGCTGGTGGGCGCCTTCGCCTTCGGGACTTTCATGCCCATGAACAACCCACCCATCATCATCGGGCCCATCCTGCTGGTGGTGGCCTTCACCTTCTTCGGAGCCTGCTGCATCTGCAGCCGCCGGCCCCCAGCTCAGGGCTCCCGCAAGCCCAAAGGGGGCAACAATTTGGGGTTGATCCGTACAGGCAACACGGCCTTCGAGATCGAGACCAGCGAACACACGCTGCAGGACACTACCGCTGTGCAGCTCAGCCCCACCAACTCCCCCTGCTCCTCGCACAAGTCTACCCCCACGCACGAGGGCCCACAAGCCTGCAAGCTCTTCACCGTGGACACCAATGGGCCTGCTGCTCAATATTCAGCTGGGGCAGACTCCATCCAGCTCAACCTGCCCACGGACCTGCCTACCACCTAGAGCAGTTTAGTGCAGGTGCTTCTGTAGGGCCTCACTGAACTGCCCAGGATGCCAGCCCGTAGGGTTTCACAGGGCAAGGGGTAGCTACGTTTGTGTTCAAGACATGATGGTATTGTAAGGGATTTTGGAATAGTTCTATTGGAGAGACAGCCATGACAAATTAATTTGCGCTTTACCACCCCAAGTACAAAGTGAAAGGGAGGTCAAAAGTGTGGCTTGTTCACCAGTGGATCGACAGATCTAAACACAGTAGTACTTTGTTACTAGAGTGACAGACTCTTGGATTAAGAGTACCACTTAGAGCAAGAGGAAGGTGGGCCAGAGACAGATTGCAAAACAGATTCAGTTAAGTTTCAATATTAAAATAACCAGCTGCAGTATATCTCCTGAGCCACATGTTGGTGATTGCTGTAATAGGACCCCTGGCACCCTGAAACACTGCCAGACTTGTTAGAAACTGTTGAAAACACCACACAAGCACAGGTACCATATAAGGCACAGAACATTGAAAACAAACATTATTTTTTGTATCAATATTACATTACCTCATATCAGACACAACTGCAATGCTTTGATAGCGTATTTTTAAATTTTATTGAGATAAAAGTAAGTAACAGCCCCTCTGAAGCCATGTTATTATCTATAGAGACATGTTAGTTAATTACACCACAGACTGCCTATACAGTAGATATATTAACTGAGGCCATATTGCAAATAACCACAGCAGGTGTTTGTTTGTACAAACGCACCACTGTTTTTTCCCCCCTGCATTATAAATGTGAATGCATTCCATATGTGCCAAAGTCTAATGGAGAAATAGAGTCATATGCATTTAAGAGTTTTTAAATCTTCCCCTTCCATTTTAAATTTAGTATGTAAGCAAATCAAATCATTAGGAGTTCTGCCGCTCCAGTATTTAAATGAAATCGTTTTTCTCTAAACATTTCCAAACATTTGTCTTTGGGCTTTGCGTCCCGATTGCAGAACTGTGACCTATACACTCCTTCTCCTATACTATCCTATACAGAAAAGTGTGAAAAATATCACCGGGATGCCATTGTAGTACCAGTGTAAAAACAAGTAGACCACAGAATTATCTGCAAGGACAGCATAACAGATATACATCGGTATATCAAAATTGGGAAATGTAGCCTCTATATGACCATAATCATTTTCTTACACCACTGTACCTGCCCTGTGCTACATTTTCGCCTCATTACTATTGCAGTGCCACTGCTTTGCTGTTATAGATAATTTAATAAGAGTCACTATACCAATATCAACGAAAAACTATTGAATGTTGTACCTGGAACTTACTGTGGAAAACTGCTTCCGCTGAGGTATAAATGCACTTGTGGATAAACAATTATAAACTGCTAGCTATTCAGCCTACAACATAACACATTTTTTAGTAAGCCAATTCAGATTGACAACTGCCAAAAAACAAGCAAAAAAAAAGTAGTATTCCACAACTACAAAAAAACAAAACAAAAAAATAAACAGCACTTATTCTGGAAACTGTTCTAGCAGAACAAAACATTTTGACAGTTAATTTGTTTTCTGAAAGAGCTATGAAAAGAACACTATACAGTGTATTTCCCCTTTTGAAAATCGTTTTATTATTGGGGCCTGTAAAAGACCATAGAGAGAATGAGCAAAGAATACAACTGGAAGGAACACACTTCAATATATATTCTTTGATGTTAGTACCTGTTAAAGTTGAGGGACAATGGCACTGCTATCAAACAGAGACTTTACACCCACCTGAGCTACCATACTGAACCACAGAATGAAAAACACAATACAAATTTGTTCACAAGTTCTTGTCTTTCATCAACTTCATAAACGTGTCCTGACATTCATCATGTAGTTCCCATATTTGCACCATTGTTCCTACCATAGCTTGCCATGAGTTCCACCGTTCTTTACCACACGTCATGCATCATAAGCTGCTTTGTTAAGCTTTTGCCACACAATACTGCAGTAAACTCTTAAAAGGATATTGCCATGGCAACAACAAGACAGAGCCTTTCTAACGTGTGACTCTGTTGTACCTGAAAATGTAGCATTGTTTAGATATGGAGAGATCCAGAGCTTTTGTTTTCTGTAAAGAGTTTGAGGCATTTTAAGGGGAATAATAATAATAATAATAAAGTTAATATCCTAGACTAGTAATTTTTCCCCACCTTTTTTTTTATAAAACTGGTGCCAGTTTGGGGCAAAGGTGAGTAAGTGTGGCACATAGACATGGTATATGCAGAGGAGTGGATTTGAAAGTTTGAAAGTTTTTTTGGAAAGACCTATATGATTCACTTAATGTTTTAAAGTCTGTTATTCACACCTCTTACTATATCTCTTGTACGAAAGGGCAGTGTGTTTAATACTTTTCTTAGGGTAATATATATATATATATATATATATATATATGTATGTATTTACATTTTTTTAAATGTTATAACGTGGCAAATTGTACAGTATTTAAAGTACTAAATAGTATTAATACTACATTACTGGAACCATTTAATGTATTATTATTATTATTATTATTATTATTAGTAGTATTATTAATAATAATAATAATAATAATAATAATATAATAATAATAATAATAATAATAATAATAATAATAATAATAATAATAATATGATTCCCAATGCCTACAGCCTTGTACTGTAGAATAAAAACCTTACCCACATCCTTTGTTTGTTTCAATGTTTGGGAATGTTTTTGGAGGAAATGATAAAGCCTTGCACTAGAGGTTAGTGTCATGCACAGTTGCAAACAGTATTCCTCCAATATACCAGCCTTTACTCTAACCAGTTGGAACATGGCAGTGGCCCCTTTAGTCAACCCACACCTACCTGCCTCAGGGGTTTCAGTGCTGAGGGTTACATGTAGACTGAAGACTTCTCATGCAATCTTCAGGACATTTTGTAGTGCTAAAATCACGACTGTGTGGTGTGCAGGCAGAGTCATACTGGCAGGTTTGTGCTCTGGCTGCATGAAGTCAAGTATGTTATCTATAGATTTCACAGGCAATGGCTATGGCCATTCTGCAGACCATGGCTACAAAATCATCAGGGACTGAGTCACATCACCATGCTACAGTGGTCCCTGCTGCCTAGGACTGGCTTTTGTCCTCCAGGGTCTGGCAACATGCAGACATCTTCCAGTGAGCTCCTAATTGAATATTCTAGATTGGGGAGAAGTACACAGGTAAAATAGATGGGCACTCTAAATTAATGATAATATAATCATATATCATGATGATTTGCAAAGTTTATGAAGTGTCTGTCATGTTCTTCCCTTGCAGTTTACAAGTATAAAAACTTGCATTAACCATCAAGATAAAAAAAAAAACAAACTAAAATGAATACTGAGAACCTATAAGCAGCTAGTTTGCAAATCAACAGTGAGGAGAGAAATAGAAGTGCAGGGAATTCAATTTTATTAAATGAAAGGAAATCTCTTCTTTGGGGATTTAAAGGGTTTAATCTTGCAGGGGAGTTTGAAACAGGCTGCCAGTGGTGTCCTGCGAGAATTCCCGTGGAGAGAGTCCTGCCACCACTGCTTCCTTTGATGCATGCCGAGATGAAGGCAAAATAAAGCACTCAGCCCTTTAATCAGAGAACATTCAATTAAAGTCCCTTTTAATTATGTTTTACATTAAAAGAATAGCTGCCAGTAACTGTGAAGAAGGGAAGAAAGGAAGCAGAGATTAAACACTCCTTACAAGCAGCAGCTTCCACAGGGCACTGTGCCTTCAGCACCCGGGGTATTATTTTTCACAGGCAGGGTGCCTTCAGCACCTGGGTATTATCTTCCACAGGGCACAATGCTTTCAGCACCCTGGGTATTATCTTCCACAGGGCACAATGCTTTCAGCACCCTGGGAATTATCTTCCACAGGGCACAATGCGTTTAGCACCCTGTGAATTATCTTCCACAGGGCAGAGTGTCTTCAGGACACTGGGTATTATCTTCCACAGGGCAGAGTGCCTTCAGCACACTGGGTATTATCTTCCTCGCTCCCTCTACCAGAGGAGTTTAAAATACATGCTGGATGCTGGAATTTCATTAACTCAAGGCAGCCTCGTCACTACCGTGTATGATTTAGAATGAAAACCCTGTACAAGTTGAGGGAGAAAAAAGCAGAAAGCAGGCATGTGGGATGAATGACTCTTGAGCAACATGTGGCTCACTGAACCCCACAGCATAGTTACTTTGATTTAGAAGTTAAGTTTGCCATTTAAGGATGTGTTTAAGAAAAGGTTGCCAAGTAAATTCATTGTCTTTGGTACAATCAAAGTCAAAAGGTAAAAAAAATAAATAAATGATATGTTTGGCCTGTGGTCTCTTTCAATGTTTTCAATTTCTTTGCTGCCATATTGTCAGCGTTTTAGTTTTAGTTTTAGAAAAAACCTGAGTTTAGCAAACTAAGCCTATTTTAGGTAAATAGGCTGTACACTCCTGCAGTACAGGGTCAAAGGTTATGGTAAAAAAATCAAATGCTTCACTCTCCAGTGTGGAAAAATGAGTATCATTGCCATGAAGAGCACACATACTGCTTTTACCATCTGTAAAAGAGGGAGACAGTAGTATCATAACTGTGCAAGAATATTGAGTTACAGAGTGGATCAGACAATAGTATCATAACCAAGCAAGAACACTGAGTTACAGAGTGGCTCAGACAAAATGAAATAAAATAATAAATAATAAATTTAGTTAGGGATCAAATCTCTAAGTTACTATAATAGGTAGACACAAGTAAGTGATGTTGGTATAATCTGCTTTTCCACATAACACTTTGTTACACTTTCACAGTAGTAAAGCAGTTTTTCGCGAGGGTTGGAACCAGTTAAATGTGTTGAACTATATTTAATCAGGTAAATTCACTGTGGAGTTCCATCTCATTTACAGCAGTGACCCGGAGTTAATGTATTTAGATAAGGGCAGGTTACAGAAACAATACAACATAGCATTCACCCATTTATTAACAGACAAAAGCAACCCAGTCCTGTGCTGAGCGTTATCTGAACATCAAACAATATAATTAGAACAGTCCCATGAACTGAGAGAGACAAGATCGTACGCTTGTACATTTTTGTAACTAGGTGTCGTTAATGACCAGCTACATAATTCTAAACAAAAAACCCAATTTAGTGACATGAAGACATTTATAAAGTGAACAGGCTGTGTTGTCAGATGGTTAGATTAAGAGAAAGGCTGTCTTATCTTTCTAGTCTTCTGTTTTTGAGCACAGCCAACAAAGTAAAAGGCCTGAAAATGTAAGAAATGTAAGACATCATTTTAAGGATTCAGCCCTATTTGTCTGTGTGCTGTTTGGATGATTTTTGCAACTATTGCATCTGCAGTTGAGAAATTATTATAATTTAATGAAAGGTCTTGGGCCCTAGGCATGATTTGTTAAATTAAGTAAGGTCAAAAAGACAAATTGTAAAATTAAAGTAACTTCATGCTTTCCATTTATTCTTAAATACATTTATTTTCACAACCCTATTTTCAATACTGGAATACAGAACTTAAATGAAGGGGCATTTACAACACAACCTAATAAGAGGAAGTGGAAAAAAAACAGGCTCTTACCTAATTGTGTTAACACCAAGCTCCATGCTAGGCTTGTGTCATTTTTTAAAAAGCATTTTAAGAAGTTAAAGAATGTAGGCAACACTCACCCAAAGAGATTTCCATCACTCCCACAAGGAGAGTGCTGACATTATTTTTTTTTAATTTTCACTTAGCAGTGCTCTCCTGTAGGTCCTTGACAACACCTCCAAAATGTATTAATTCTAAAAATAACACGTGATTATTATAGCAAAGTAGGCACATATTTAAATGAGGTAGAAGATAGGGGTCAACTACATTTTTGCAGCAGTTTAAAGAAATAAGTTCTGGAATTTTCATAGGATAACATGCAGCTTTACAAATGTATGTGCACTGTATGCAGGTTGAGTAGTATTATATACAATATAGTATGCTAAGGTGTTTTTACTACCTAGGTAATATGCATGAGGTGTGGATTATACAAAGGGTATGCACAAATGTCAATTCTTGCCAAGTTAATCTTCAAACAATCAATGCAAAAACAAAGAAATAAAATAAAAATAAAAAAATCCTAAAACTAAGAGAGATTCTGAGAACATTTCAATGTTTCTGTCCTCAAGCTAAAATGCTGAAGAGGCTAGTCATTTAAGAAAAGCACAACCAGCATAATATATAGTATTGCACAAGACTGCAAGGTTTGTGATAATCAATTTGTGTTAGAGATTGTACAGACTGATTAGTAAAACATTCTCAGTGCATTCTGATTGAGCACACACAACTCAAGGAAGGATAATATCTCATCCGGTCAGTGCAATCTCTCCCTAGCACTAACACAATGTAGTTACTCTCTTCCTGAGCACGCCTTTCTACTTCAAAGCAGGTGTGCACTTCCTCAGAGATGCAAGCAATTACTTTGAATTGAGGGTGAACGGTGCTTCACAAGAACTAGTCTGAGCATGCACTGAAGCACAGTAACATTGATCAGTGGAAATGCAGATGGCGTTTTGACAGCATGTCCTAATGGGCAGAGTTCTACACTTGACACAGAAGCAAAGGCAGAAACGACAAATCATTTCCCCTTTCATTAAAAGTTCACCTCTCTAACTCAGACTTTTGCTGGCCCCTGTACCACCACTTTATGACATCGTTCAGAGCGTTCCGATGCAATTGTATCACAGACTGAACATTCAACAAGAACAGTATTCATTT